>NC_090647.1:383798037-384160537 GCF_040937935.1 Hyperolius riggenbachi | reverse complement strand
TCCACCAATCTAGTCGCCACCCGGGGACGGTGAACACACACCAGCGAAGACCAAGTGGGAAAGCAATCGCCAGAATGGCGATTGCTAATAGTGACACGAGACTGAGTAAAGACAGAGCATAGGTGAAGTAAGAAAGGCACAGCAAATAATAACAATCAGAACGCCAAGGAAAATAACAAACACACTCGCTAATTGCGGTTGCTGCACGAGAAGCGGAACAGCGACAAAACACGTTAATTGCGCAGTCTCCGCACGAAAAGCGCAACAGAGACAAAACACGCCAACCCTGACTAACAAAAGAACACAGAAAACACAAACAAACAAATAACAGAAACGCTTGCTAATCGGTTGCCTTACCTCAGGCAACAGCAAGCATTTACTCCAGACCGACAGATAGACAACAGGAACAAGTGAGAAAGAATCCACTGCTCTTCCTCAAGAGTGAGTGCGATCCATACACAGGAACAGGGCTGAAAAGATCCACTGCTCTTCCGCAAGAGTGAGTGCGATCTGCATAACAAGACAGACAGAAGGAGTAACCAGCAGCAACCGCAGCTGAGGTTAAACTCCAAGACAGAATACAGAGAGATCCACCGCCTCTAACGCTAGGGCGAGTGTGATCCAAACAGACAGAGCGATTTTCTGTCAGCCGCCTCTGGCGACAGAATAATCGCAACGGAAAGACAAAATGATTCACTACCGCCAACCGCTGGCGACAGTGCAATCGCAAAGACAAGACAAGACAGAATAGGCAGTACAAATATAACACAAACCTGACTGCACTAAATAGGAATGCAAGGAGCACTCCCAAAGGGTAACTACTCTTAGCTAGCAATAATAGCCTATAATGAGCAGAGGGCTGAGACTCCAGGCAAGTTAGCAGGAACAAACCTTCATGACCAGCAGGGAATTCTGGGAGCAAATGGTATTTATACTGCAAGCCATCAAAGGAAGCAGCTAAGCAATTTGGATGCAAATTCCTCACCAGAACAACAGCTCTGAAACTCGCAGAGTGAAGACAGGTCTCTTTTCCAGAGAACTGCAGCACTCAGTCCTAAAAAATGGTCAAAAAGCTGTCTGTGCAGACAGCAAAGCAGATCATTACAGTACCCCCCCCCCCCCCTCTAGGGGCGGCTTCCAGACGTTCCTCAAAACTGATATTTCCAACAAAACAGTCTGACTGAACACTCATGAAGGTCGGGGCAGCCCGACAAGGCTCAATTCCAGAGTCAATCCTCCCGAAACCGAACTCGTCGGAAGCAGAAGCCACCGAAACATGCCCATCAGTACTACAAGCCGCAGCGTAACACCCATCAGAACTGTGAATGCCAGAGAAGAACCCATCGACACTCTCCAAGCAATACCCACCACCTTCCAGGGACCGTCCAAAAATACCAAACCTGCCACAATACCTATTCGAAGTGTCCCTTTCCACAGAGAACCCACTATTGATCCCATCCATGGTACCAAGAAATATTTCTCCCAGAATCTCCCAGAACACTTGGAAGCTCCGCAGAGATCCCAAGAGGCCAGAACGCTCACCAGGCTCACATGGAGAACTATCAAGAACCCTTATGGAACCTATGACAATTCCAGATTCAGAATTACCAGGACAACCATCAAGATCAGGGCTTTCAGGGACCACTTCTGGGAATGCAGGCAGGCAGGCAATATCAGAACATGTCTCCACCGAGGAAGCATCTGAGCATGCTGGTAACCGAGACTCACTTGGGCATTCTGGCTCACAGAGCGCATCGGGGTACACTAGCACCAGAGAAACCTCAGGACACGTCGAGGAACTGCCAACCTCAGAGTCCGTCACGACAAGACTGAACCCAGGACCGGGCAGAGAATCATCACGAGTAGTGGTCACAAGTACTGGTCTTTCAGAAGAAAACTTGGACTCAGACTTAGAAGTCTCTGTGACTGTAATTGAATCCAACCAGAACTCATCATTGACTACGCATAACTGAAGCTCCACAAGAGCTGCAAAAGTAGTCAGTATAGCAGCAATGCCTACTGAAGTGGGCAATACCTCAGACGTCCCTGCGGGGCAGGAGGCATCTCCTAAAAGTTCTGCACCCTTTGGGAGGAACTTGGAGACCTCCAGAACATCAAACAAAACTCCAGGAGCATCATTTCCCAAGTTTTCTGACAAAGCAATCAAGGATTCTGAACTATCTATGTTACAGGGCCGAACATCAAATACCTTCTGCGGACAGGGCAGATGTCCCAGGGATGGTTTTACCATACGCTGGGACTGAATTTCATCTTCAAGAACAGGATGCACAGGAATATCTAGTGAAACCAACACTGACTCCCTGAGTCTAGTTTCACTGCAGGCAGAATCCTTCACAGCAGTCAAACCAGACTGCAATTCTGAAATGGCAGAAAAACAGATGCGACTAGTTGTAATACCTAGACGAGCCTCTGGGCTCCCTGCAGGAGATTTTATGCAAGGAAACATTGACTCATCCAGAGTACAGGGTGGAAAGTCAGTACTTTCTTCAAAGCAAGAAAGGGATTCACAAATGTCAGTGCGAGTGGACATCATAGTTTCATTCATGGTACAGGGTAGGCTCACAGAAACATTCTCTGGACAGAGCAAAGATCCCTCAGTATCAGATTCGCAAAACCAAAGCGCTGTCTCACCCTTAGACTCGGCTAACAATGTCGAATCCAAGGAGACAAAACGCAAAATTTGCGAATCCAAAATCACTTTAGGTTGTGAAACTGACGCTTCCAAAGCGCCAGCCTCCGCAATCTGTGGACCAGACTGCAAAGTATTCAGGACAGAGACACTGGAACAACTGTCATCTGGCAACGTGCCTTTACAGGTGTGAACAGAGCGAGACATACATTTATTTGCAGAAGAAGTTGCGACAACAACATGAGGAACTTTATTAGTCACATTAACATTACTCTTGAGGTTGCATAGTTTAGAAATTTTCCCCATAGCAGGATCATAGATGGAAGAACTTAAAGAATTACTGGGAGAAAAAGATCTGTTTTTAAATGACAAGGGATCCCACATATCTTTGACAAAACTGACACATTCATGCCGACCACAATCTGCAGGAACACCTGAGAAACAGGCATTAAATCGCACAGATTCAAACTCCACACAAGCAGTTGCCATAGGAAAGAATCTTTCAGAATTCACACTGGTGTCAACAACAGTAGCACCCTCATTCATTTCAGATCGCACAGTGTCTGAACTCACTTGCTTTACCCCAGAAAGGCAGGAACAATCATCCGATGATGGTGTCCCTTTATTGGAGTCAATTGGTTGGTGTGTGTGCGCAATTCATCCAAAATCGTCTGCCACACACAAATTACCGGATCCACAAAACACTCGTCACACTCATCAGAATCAATCAAAGTGTATACAGAATTAACACAAGCATTAATAATCTCTTCGCTTTCTGCGATGTAAAAATCGCAAAAACGCCTTCCAATCAATCTCGAACTCCTCAATCAAAGCCCCAATCTCCCACGGAGCAAATGGAGGCTCAAACAACCCTGTATCTAGGTAACACTCATACGGGTTGGGATCAGGAACATGCATTGATTTTCTTACTCCTTTAATATACTGAATAATTCTGCCTATCACCGGATTCACATATGCTTTTGCCTGGGGCAGCAAAACCTGAGACTGAGAAGTCTCTCTGGATTTATCACATTCAAGTGTGGTTCTGTAACGATTGGTGTTAGCAAGAACAAGATTCTGATTATCAGGTGATCAGCAGTATCACCTATAATACAGATATATACCTGATCATATGATGATCTGCAGAATCACCAATAATACAGATATATAGATACTGATGTGTTAGCTGAGCAATGCTAATATGTCACTAAGAAGTGACGTAACCTAATCACACTTTAATGCACTAAGTGTAGTGATTGGTGTAACAGTAGTACTGGCAGTATTTGCACTACCTCACCAGAGGAGCTGGTGGGCACTACCCGTACTGAACCTCTCACCAGAGACAGGGGGTCCCTAGTGAGAGTAGAATGGTCAGACAGATCAGATCGGCAACAGACAGGTCAGGTATAGAATCGACAGACAGAGACAGAACAAGTATCAGGCAATGTTGGCAACAGGATCAGATGGGCAGAGGTACAAAATCAGGAGACAGCGACAGAACGGTAATCAGGCTAGGTTTGGCAACAGGATCAGATAGGCACAGGTACAGAATCGCTGAGAGTAAGATTGGTCAGAACTGGCCAGAGTCATACACAAATAATCAAGCAATAATAACAGTAGTAATAATAATTCCTATTCTGGTTTCCTCCCAGATCAAAGCACACCGGAACTATCTGAGGTCTGAGCGCTAACACAAAGTATTCACGACAGCAGACAACTTGCAAGTGAAGCCGAGAGGCTTAAGAAGCGGAGGAGACCCCCAAGGCACGCCCAACAGCCTCGGCCAATCAGGAGCGGCGAGCGTGCCCTCTGACGTCAGCCGACCAGCCGGTCAGCTGACACGCCTCCTCCTGGCATAAAGATCCTGACGGTGAGCGCGCGCACGCGCTAATGTACCCCTGAGCCCAGCAGAGACACGCGTCCTCAGCATACTAGATGCCTGGGACGCAGAAGAATCAGCAGGCAGGGACCCAGCAATAACCGCGGTGGACCCACCGTCCACCGCAGCCGACATGCGGTTACTCCCCACACCCGTCCTCGGCGTGCTAGACGCCCGAGGCGCAGGGAGACTGGCAGGCAGAGAACCAGAAGCAGCTGCGGTGGTACTGCTATCCACCCCAGCTGGCATGTCACTATTCATTACAGTTCCACTTTTTAGACGTTACAGAAATACTGTATATTCTGGCATTTAAGACTACTTTTTAACCTGTGAAAATCCCCTGAAAAGTCAGGGGTCGTCTTATACGCCGGGTGTCATTGATGCCGGGTGATACACCCTATCCTGTTACCGCCTCTCACATCTCGCTGCTGAGGACTTGTAGTGCTATATAGTTTATGTGCTAAATTGTATATAGTGAGCCATCTTGTATGTGAATCTCTTCATTTGGATCTGTACATTGGTTCATTTGGGTCTGGAGGATTTCCTTAATACTTGTTGACTAGAACTTAATACCAGATGTGTCCTTTAGTTCACATTAGCGCAAAGAACAATTACAACTGCTAATGTGGGATAAGTGCTAATATAGCTCAGGGCGCCTTACCCTTGTTTAACTGATAATACGCTTTTAAGTATGAAAATAGAGATACTGTAGAATAAATGTCGAGAGTATAATGGCCTGAAAGGGGCCATGTAAGGTTAAAATGAAAGTGATTATATTCAAATATGACTACCTAATTGTGTTAATAACAGAAGAGGCACTTACAGTATGAGCAGGTTGTAGAGTTGCCAGTCCAGGATGGCTGAGAGATGACTCTTTCTGGTGTGATTCCAGCCATTATCAGTTGTTGATTGTCTAAGAGGGGCTTTCCCATACTCCATAGGCTAGCATGGGGCACCATGATAGTCTATGGGAGGAAAAGCTATAAAACCCAGCTGCTATTTCAGGAGGATGAGATTTCTCTGGACTCTCGCTGGACTGGCCATCCAGCGTTGACTTGACTGCCTGCTCTGCCCAAGGAACTTCTTAGCCGTCGCGGGGGAAAGAGTCACTCACGTAGGACGGGTGGAAGTTGCTGCAACCTTGAGCGGACACCTAGAAACACAAGGTGATGTATTGTGTTTATGGTATTGTATTTTATTGTACTCTTAATCTTTGCCTTCTTTAGGATAACCTTGTAGTTTGTATTTTATATCTTGTATCAATAAACTTGTTAACCTTGTTGATTGTGTCTGATGATTGGAGGGATCATAAAGAACTAGTAATTGCTGTCTCTTCAAGTGGTGTCACTTTTCTACGGCAATACAGGACTGTAGTGAAGCGGCACAAGCGCACATGTGCGAGGTCTGAGAGCCTGAGAAAGCGGTAAATAGGATACAAAAGCGGGGCCAGACAGGTGAAAGAGGCGTGTTTTATGGGCACTACAGGAACTATTCTTCCATACCGCTCTGATAAACAGGGAGACAGGGAGAGCTAACCAATCCGCTTAGGGAGAGGGAGAGCTGACCAATCCAACCAGTCAATCCCCTATATACTGTTATATACTGGGTACCATATAAAGTACAGCTCCAGTATCTGTTTATACATAGCACCAGTATATGATGTTTTTTTAAATTTTATTTGGTGTGCATTGGAAGAGGGGCAGTCTTATACGGCGAGTATATCCAAAACTCTATATTATAACTGGAAAAGCTTGGGGGTCGTCTTATACGCCCAGTCGTCTTATACGCCGGAATATACGGTAATTTCTTTATTTGTAGTTGCTATGGGCAACGGATTTTTCAGCTGGGAAACTTTTCCAGACACAGGCTGAACAATTCCATTGTCAAGATCTATATGAAGTGTTTCACTCAAGTGTTTGTGTCTTTTAGACTTTCTTTTTTTAGCAGCTTTATGTACTGAGACATTAAACGGATTGTCACACTGAATGGTTCTACATGGAAGGGATAGAACAGCTGACTGATTAGTAGGTACACACTCATCAAGAACAGGTGGTAAGCAAGGCAGTTTAAACCAGTGGGAGAAAATCAATGTAAGAAACTGATAAGGATTATCATTCCAGGAATTGCTTTTCAAAATCTCATAAGCCCATGCAAACAGATCTCCTTGCAACAGAGTATAAGCTAACTGGATAGCCCACGTAGACGAATCCGTAATTTGAAAGGTAGGATTCAGAACAAATCTGACACATTCAGAAAGGAAGTCCTCTTTAGTGTCAGAGTCTAGTTTTTTTAAACCTCTTAAAGGTATAAGAACCATATTTGACAAAATCGTACAAAACGGAAATTCCCTCTACACTGGGAATTTCGGTTTGGCTGGTCATACTGTAACGATTGGGGAATTATCTCCGAGGTCAGCGCACAAGCTGTGCTCTGACACTGCGGAAATCCTCCACAAGTGTCTGAATAACAGAACCCAGCTTTGGTGCAATGCACCTATAAAGGGGAATTCCCACCTGCAGATGGCGCTGTGGAGTGCAGAGGAATAAACCCTCTGCACTGCCACAGATGGCAGTTAGGAATTGTACGAGGGGAAGCAATGCAGGGCAAGATAGCCCCCAGTGAGAGAGAGAGAGCACAGAGACAGAGTGTATGTATGTCCACCAATCTAGTCGCCACCCGGCGACGGTGAACACACACAAGCGAAGACCAAGTGGGAAAGCAATCGCCAGAATGGCGATTGCTAATAGTGACACAAGACTGAGTAAAGACAGAGCATAGGTGAAGTAAGAAAGGCACAGCAAACAATAACAATCAGAATGCCAAGGAAAATAACAAACGCACTCACTAAACGCGGTCGCCGCACGAGAAGCGCAACAGCGACAAAACACGTTAATGGCGCTGTCTCCACACGAAAAGCGCAACAGAGACAAAGCGCGCCAACCCTGACTAACAAAAGAACACAGAGAACACAAACAAACAAATAACAGAAATGCTTGCTAATCGGTTGCCTTACCTAAGGCAACAGCAAGCGTTTACTCCAGACCGACAGATAGACAGACAACAGGAACAAGTTAGAAAGAATCCACTGCTCTTCCGCAAGAGCGAGTGCGATCCGTACACAGGAACAGGGCTGAAAAGATCCACTGCTCTTTTGCAAGAGCGAGTGTGATCCGCACAACAAGACAGACAGAAGGAGTAACCAGCAGCAAACGCAGCTGAGGTTAAACTCCAAGACAGAATACAGAGAGATCCACCGCCTCTAACGCTAGGGCGAGTGCGATCCAAACAGACAGAGCGATTTTCTGTCAGCTGCCGTTGGTGACAGAATAATCGCAACGGAAAGACAAAACGATTCACTACCACCAACCGCTGGCGACAGTGCAATCGCAAGGACAAGACAAGACAGAATAGGCAGTACAAATATAACACAAACCTGACTGCACTAAATAGGAATGCAAGGAGCACTCCCAAAGGGTAACTACTCTAAGCTAGCAATAATAGCCTATAATGAGCAGAGGGCTGAGACTCCAGGCAAGTTAGCAGGAACAAACCTTCATGACCAGCAGGGAATTCTGGGAGCAAATGGTATTTATACTGCAAGCCATCAAAGGAAGCAGCTAAGCAATTTGCATGACAAGTGGATGCAAATTCCTCACCAGAACAACAGCTCTGAAACTCTTTTCCAGAGACCCACAGCACTCAGACCTAAAAACATGGTCAAAAAGCTGTCTGCCTGTGCAAACAGCAGAGCAGATCATTACAATTCCACAAAAACTCCTCAGAGTACCACAAAAACATCAAGTTAACGCTCAGCTTTTCAACCTCCCATGTCAGTTTCCTGGATAACACAATTTATACACAAGATAGAATTTTACAAACATCCATATGCCGTAAACCAACTGACTGGCATATTTACCTAAGATGGAAGAGTTTCCGCCTGGAACACACCAAAAAAAAGGCCTTGAGACCGAATATGGTCTAATTCAGAGTAAAGATGTCCTGAACTTCCGATTTTCAGTTCGCGAACCGGGTTTGCGAACTTCCGCAAAAGTTTAGTTCGCGCGAACTTTCGTGAACCGCAATAGACTTCAATGGGGAGGCGAACTATGAAAACTAGAAACACTTATGCTGGCCAGAAAAGTAATGGAAAAGATGTTTCAAGGGGTCTAACACCTGGAGGGGGGCATGGCGGAGTGGGATGGACGCCAAAAGTACCGGGGTAAAATTTGGATTTCACACAAAGCAGCGTTTTAAGGGCAGAAATCACATTGAATGCTAAATTGCAGGCCTAAAGTGCTTTAAAACATCTTGCATGTGTATACATCACTCAGGGAGTGTAATTAGAGTAGTAGTGACGGCCGTGCTGGACTGGTGCGCACCACGGCCAGAGTGCAGGCCATGGCGGTTGTTTAAGCCCAGTGCTTTAAAACATCTTGCATGTGTATACATCAATCAGGGAGTGTAATTAGAGTACTGTTTCACACTGACACACAAAACTCACTGTGTAATGCACACCAAACAGCTGTTTGTGTAGTGACGGCCGTGCTGGACTGGTGTGCACCATGGCCAGAGTGCAGGCTGTGGCGGTTTTCAAGCCCATATGGTCACCGGGCTGTGGTAGCTCAATGAGAGAAAATCAGTGACTGTCCAGCTGATCAAATTTGGACTTTTCACAATGAAGCAACAACCTTATTTTCTTGGGTATGCCCCCTCCCCACCCCCGAGATACTCATATAGCCGGCGGTCATGGCTTCATTGTGATACGCAAGCCCCTTCACCGCGGCAAGGTAATGATCACAAAGGGGAATTGGCCCATGTACTTCCCTTTTGTTTTGTTGTTGCAGCTGCAGTGCAGTCAGAAAAATTAGGCAGGCATGTACACGCACCAGTAGTCCAAGGGTTCATCGTTACTCACAGTGTCTACATCCACACTTAAGGCCAGGTAGTCAGCTACCTGCCGGTCCAGCGGTTGGTGGAGGGTGGATCCGGAAGCGCTAAGACGAGGCCTTGGACTAAAGAATGTCCGACATCACCATGAGATCGCTGGAGCATCCTGTGACTCCTGTCCTTGCCTGCGTGGATATGGGAGAAGGATTACAGGCAGTGGTACCTTTATTGCGTTGTGCTGTGACATCACCCTTACATGCATTGTAAAGCATAGTTGCCAGCTTGTTCTGCATGTGCTGCATCCTTTCTGCCTTCAGGTGAGTCGGTAACATGTCCGCCACTTTGTGCCTATACCGAGGGTCTAGTAGCGTGGCCATCCAGTAATTGTCATTCCCCTTGAGTTTTTTTATACGGGGGTCCCTCAAAAGGCTGGACAGCATGAAAGACACCATCTGCACAAAGTTGGATCCAGACGTACTATCCATCTCCTCTTGCTCTTCCTCACTGACGTCAGGTAAGTCCTCCTCCTCCCCCCAGCCACGAACAATACCACTGAAACGTTGAGCAGCACAACCCCCTGCGACACCTGCTGCGGTTGTTCTTCTGACGCCGCCTCCTCCTCCTCCAAAGAAACACCTTCCTCATCATCTGAGTCTGACTCCTCTTCCCCACAAGACTCTTCCTCCTCCTCCCCCCTCTGTACTGCTGCGGGTGTTGAGGAAACATCTGGTTCTGATGCAAATTGATCCCACAATGCTTGCTCCTGTAACTGTTCCTGTTCACGCTCCTCCACAGTTTGATCCACCACTCTACGCACGTCACGCTCCAGGAAGTAAGCGTATGGGATCAAGTTGGTGAGGGTTCCTTCACTGCGACTCACCAGGTTGGACACCTCCTCAAACGGCCGCATGAGCCTGCATGCATTTCGCATGAGTGTCCAGTTGTTGGGCCAGAACATCCCCATCTCCCAAGATTGTGTCCTTCTACTGAAATTGTAGAGGTACTGGGTGACGGCTTTCTCCTGTTCTAGCAGGCGAGAGAACATATGGAGGGTTGAATTCCAGTGAGTCGGCCATTGCAAATCAGGCATCTCACCGGCAACTTGTTTCTCCGCTGAATCTTGGCAAAGTGTGCCATGGCTGTGTAAGACTGTCTGAAATGCCCACACAACTACCTGGCCTGCTTCAGGAAGTCCTCTAACCCTGGGTACTTTGACACAAATCTTTAAATGACTAGATTCAGCACATGTGCCATGCAGGGTACACGTTTCAGCTTTCCCAAATTCAAAGTGGAAATGAGATTGCTGCCGTTGTCACACACCACGTTGCCGATCTCCAGCTGGTGTGGGGTCAGCCACTGATCCACCTGTTTGTTCGGAGCAGCCAGAAGAGCTGCTCCTGTGTGACTCCCCGCTTTGAGGCAAGACATGTCTAAGATGGCGTGACTCCGTCGTACCTGGCATGCAGCATAGGCCCTGGGGAGCTGGGGCTGTGTAGCTGGAGAGGAGATCGCAGCACCAGTAGAGTTGAACTGACACTCAGCCAAGGAGGAGGAGGATGACGACAGCGAAGAGGATGTAGCAGGAGAAGAGGAGGTGACAGAAGGCCTGCCTGCAAGCCGTGGAGGTGTCACAAGTTGGTCTGCTGCACAGCCACGTACTCCCTCCTTGCCATCGGTCACCAGGTTGACTCAATGGGCTGTGTCAGTAATGTACCTGCCCTGACCGTGCATGGCAGACCAGGCATCCGTGGTCAGGTGGACCCTTGACTCAACGCTGTGTGCCAGAGATGACACCACTTGCCTCTCAACTTCACGGTACAGTTTGGGTATTGCCTTTTTAGAGAAATAATTGTGGCCTGGCATCTTCCACTGCGCTGTCCCAATGACTACAAATTTACGGAAGGCCTCAGAGTCCACCAGCTGGTATGGTAACAGCTGGCGAGCTAACAGTTCCGCCAAGCCAGCTGTCAGACGCCGGGCAAGAAGGTGACTGGCAGAAATTGGCTTCTTCCGCTCAAAGATTTTCTTCACGGACACCTGGCTGCTGTGGGCAGAGAAGCAGGAACCGCTCAAGGTCAGAGGCGGAGTGGAGAAGGGTGGCTGTGAAGGTGCAAGGGAGAAAGTGGCTGAAGATGATGCACCTGAAGGAGGAAGAGTAGAAGGAGGGTGGCTTTTCTTTTGTGTGCTGCTTTTGCTTAGGTGCTCTTCCCATTGCAGTTTGTGCCTTATCTGCATTTGCCTTCGTAAGGCACTTGTCCGTATGTGGGTGTTGGCCTTTCCACGGCTCAATTTTTGGAGGCAGAGAGAACAGATGGCATTGCTCCGATCTGAGGTAGACACATTAAAAAAATTATCAAACCGCCGAGCCCCCCTGGGGTGATGGCACTATGGTGGCATCAGCAGCTGACGTTGAAGGGCATGTTGGCTGGTGCCGGACACTACCACCAGCTGTTTCTGACGACGAGCTCCCCCTGCTTTTTTCAGGAGCTCGTCTCCACCTACTTCTCTCTGACCCTCCCTCTGAACTGTCCCCCTGTTCATCTCCTCTATTGGGAACCCACGTGACATCGTCATCATCATAATCATCCTGCACAGCTTTGCTTGCCTCAGGCACTTTATAAACCGCACCAACAGCAGGTACTTAATCCTCCTCCTCCTCACATGTTACGTCCATAGTGTCACCTAACTCAGACATATGAGGTGGTGTAACTAGCTTAGCGCCTTCATCTGGTTGTAACAATAATGGCTGTGCATCAGTGATTTCCCCACCAGGGATGCTCGGAAAGTACTTTTTAAAATCCGAATTGATCCAGATCCGGATATCCATATATCCGGATCTGGTCCGGATATCCAAATCCGACCTTTTAGATATTCGTGTGAACGCTGATATCCGGACGCGTTATCAGCGGATATCTGACTTATTCGGATATCCGGATAGACAAACCGGAAGTGGCCTTTAAAATGCTTTCAAAACGTTTTTCAACATTAAAAACACCTCCTACCCTCTCTCTCTCATTTTGTCTTCCAGGGATTTGTAGGCTGTCAAAAGCAAGCTCACATACGTTGGCCAGGAATCGAACCCAGGTCAACTGCTTGGAAGGCAGCTATGCTCACCACTATACCACCATTGGCTGGGAATATCATTCAGGTCAACTAATGTTACAGGCTGAAGCCAGCCATTTCACTCATCTCTTCAACTACAGGAAAGGCCCAGGTGTAGTCTTAGCTACCGTAATATCTATGTTACGGCAGGGCCATTATTACACTTTCTCCTAAAGGGGCTATGGAAACCATTTTGTCCATGCGATAAAGCGAGGTGCAAAAATGAAATCATGCCTAGCAGAGGTTTCCATCCATCAACCTCTGGATTATGGGCCCAGCACACTTCCACTGCACCACTCTGCTTACATTTGTATACAATCTACAAGTTTAAGAAGGGTACATTAGTTCTGGGTGGGCTTGAACCACCAACCTTTCGGTTAACAGCCAAATGTGCTAACTGATTGTGCCACAGAGACTGTGTATGCTGTTTCTGCTAAATGGCTATCTGGGTTTCTCTTCGGACAACTGTTGAACACAAAAGGCAAGGCCATCCCTGGGTGGGCTTGAACCACCAACCTTTCAGTTAACAGCCGAATGTGCTAACTGATTGCGCCACAGAGACTGTGTATGCAGCTGCTGCTAAATGATTTTACGGGGATGTATGTGTGTCTTTTGGAGGGAGGAAGTAAGTCTTCTCCAAGAAGTTTAACACCACTTTTTCCTACAACAAAGCGTTTACAATGTGGCAGCAGAGTGGTGCAGTGGAAGCGTGCTGGGCCCATAACCCAGAGGTTGCTGGATTGAAACCATCCTCTGCTAGGTGTACTTTGTTTTTTACACCTTGCTTTACCACATGGGCCAATTGGCGGCCATAGCCCCTTAAGAGAAAGTGTCATTAGGGCCTTGCTGTAACATAGATTGTAGTTTAACTATTTCAACTAACTTAAACTTGAAGATTGTATACAAATGCAAGCAGTCTGCAGAGTGGCACAGCGGAAGTTTGCTGGGCCCTTAACCCACAGGTTGATGGATTGAAACCATCCTCTGCTAGGCATGGTTTGATTTTTGCACCTCGCTTTATCGCATGGGCAAAATGGTTTCCATAGCTCTATAAGAGAAAGTGTGATAAGGGCCCTGCCGTAACCATAGATATTACGGTAGCAAAGATTACTCCTGGGCCTTTCTTGTAGTTGAAGAGATGAGTGAACTGTGACACCACACTTAAAAAAAAACAAAAAACAGCAAAGCTTCCCATATTGGGGCATTGGATTTGGTAAAGGCTTAAGCCAATGTGTTGTAAGCCACAAGTAACCTTTAGGTTAGCAGGAACGGTTGCATGGCCACCTAGTTTTTCATCCTTCCCACCCTTGCCCTGGAATCTTCCACACTTCAAATTGCTGTCCTCTGCTGTGTGTGCTACACCAGCATCAACCAGGAGCACATGATCTTTCTAAATCTGAAGTCTTGAATTAAAGCAGTATCATCATGTGTCCCACTGCTTTCATCTAGCAAATAAGCAAGCTCATTTTTCTCTTGGATATATCACAATGGTACATGCTAGGCTGGCTTCAGCATGTAGTGCTGTGAGAAAGAGAGAGAGAGAGAGAGAGAGAGAGAGAGAGAGAGATAGAAAGAGAGAGAGAGAGAGAGAGAGAGAGATAGAAAGAGAGAGAAGAGAGAGAGAGAAGAGAGAGAGAGAGAAGAGGAGAGAGAGAGAGAGAAAGAGAGAGAGAGGAGAGAGAGGAGAGAGAGAAAAGAGGAGAGAGAGAGAGAGAGAAAGAGAGAAGAGAGAGAGAGAGAGAGAGAGAGAAGAGAGAGAGAGAGAAGGGAGAGAGAGAGAAGAGAGAGAGAGAGAAAGCGAGAGGAGAAAGCGAGAGAGAGAGAGAGAGAGAGAGAGAAGCGAGAGAGAGAGAGAAAGAGAGAGAGAGAGAGAGAAAGAGAGAGAGAGTGAAAGAGAGAAAGAGAAAGAGAGAGAGAAGAGAGAGAGAAAGAGAAAGAGAGAGAGAGAGAGAGAGAAAGAGAGAGAGAAAAGAGAGAGAGAGAGAAGAGAGAGAGAAAAGAGAGAGAGAGAGAGAAAGAGAGAGAGAAAGAGAGAGAGAGAAAGAGAGAGAGGGAGAGAGAAAGAGAGAGAGAAAGAGAGAGAGAAAGAGAGAGAGAGAGTGAGAGAAGAGAGAGAGAGAGAGAGAGAGAGAGGGAGAGTGAGAGAGAAAGAGAGAGAGAGAGAAAGAGAGAGAGCGAGAGAGAGAGAGAGAGAGAGAGAGAGAGAGAGAGAGAAGAGAGAGAGAGAAAGAGAGAAAGAGAAAGAGAGCGGGAGAGAAAGAGAGAGAGAGAGAAGAGAGAAAGAGAAAGAGAGAAAGAGAGAGAGAGAGAGAGATCCTTTTTGCCACTGGACTTGTAATCGGATTCCGATATCTGGTAGAAATCCGCGGATATCCGGGTCATGTGTCAAGCTATCTGCAGATAGCTATCCGATTTGTGCCCAACTATCCGGAATCCAGATCCGGCCGGATAGTTTAAAAATGGTCGGATATTACGGGATAGCCGAAATCTGGATGAGCATCCCTGTTCCCCACCAAATAACTCCTGCGAACTGTCAAATGTAGTAGATGTGGTACTTAGAGTAGCGCTTGTGGCTGTGGAAGATGAGGTGTTCTGGGTCAAATAGTCAACCACGAACTAACAATCTTGGAGTTGATGGGACGTGCTTTTTGCTGAGCACTGTACTTTGTCCAGGGCCGCACGAAATCACATCACCATGACCTCGCACAGACCTGCCGGATGGCCTTCCTCTGGGTCTGCCTCTACCTCTGCCTCTACCTGTTTTGTCCGTTTAATCCATATAGGGGGGGGGGGGGATGAAGTGAAAGGTATGCACTGACTTGAGTAATACAACGTGCAGTTGTAACACCTCCAGAACACTTTAACTGTATAGAAATCCTCTAGACACCAATCACATTCTTTTTAATAAAAAATTGTATTAAATCATATGGATAAAAAAAGTTTAGTGACAAAACATTCATAAACTTCTTATCTTCAGCCTGTTAGGATCAGGGCTAGTTCAGGAACCATATATGTAATTCAGTTTATTAGCATTTACTTGCCAGAATTTTCCTCACATAGCACTCCGCTGTCTGCCACCTCTTCACCGCTATCTTTTTAAAGTGGCCATAAATTCTTGCATAGGATAGAAGGGAAAGTAGAGAAATGTCTGACGGTTACCTAGCAACATCCAGGATGAGACAAAATATGTGGAATGGATGATTGTGAATGATCACTTAACGTATAAGAAGCACTGCTGTCTCCTCTGTATTTGGTCTGCCAGCTGTTATCACACAATCTCTTCAGACAATGCACTGCAGTCTTCACTCATTTTCTGTAATCCTGTCACTTGTTTCTCTGTGTCACTCTTGTATGCATTGCTGTCCTGCTGTCTCTGTGTCCCTGTAATGTCTCTGCTGTTTTCTGTTATCTCTCTCTGTTACAGGTAATTTTTGATATCCTGATCTTTCTTTCTTATTGCTTACTGTTTCTCTTCTGGCTCATCTTTCCAGTATTGCTGCTCTTTACTTGCCTGTAGTTGTGAGTGGTTGTCGCTCTCCTGTAATGTCTGCAGCTCTCTTTCTCTTCCTTAGTTTAGTTTTCAGTAAGTGCTCACTTGTCTGTGGCTCTGCCTTGCTCTGACTGTCTCACCAATGGCTGGTCTCTTCTTGTGTCTCTATTTGCTCACACATCACGCTTATTTCTTGCTGCAGTAGAGTATAGTATCGTGACACAATTTATTTCTTGCTGCATCATCAGCTCAGTCTCCACGGCTACTTGGCTCCTCCCCCTCACTAGCCTTCAACTGCCAAAACTCAACCGTTACTTTCCCCTGCACATGCCCAGCTTCTCTCTCCACTTTCCTTCTCATGGGCTCCCCCTGGCGGCACCTGCAGGCTCCCTTTACAGCAGCACTTTCTACAAAAAGTAAATGCATCTTTTACCCTTGGTGTATGTGTCTATTGCAATGACACACACACAGGGTTACACAGTCACACAGGTGCATTTAACAGGTATGCACGGAGTGGGATATCAGACGTAGGTAGGTGGGTGCACTGAAATCAACAGGTAGGTATATGCAGTGATGGGTATTACAAATGTGCACCTGTCTCACACACACACAGGTACCGAGCAGGTACAGTGACACTTCATGCTTTCACGTAGGTAGGTGAAGTGAACAACAGGTAGTAGGTATATGCAGTGATGGGTATTACAATGTGCACCTGTCACACAGACAGGTACCGGACAGGCACAGTGACACTGCATGCGCTCACGTAGGTAAGTGGGTGCACTGAAGTGAACAACAGGTAGTAGGTATATGCAGTGATGGGTATTACAATGTGCACCTGTCCCACACACAGGTAATAACTGAATGTGCTGGGCCTGGCAGTGGCACATACAGTAGGAGTTACCAAGGCTGTCTATGCAACACAAGTGTCGGTGGGACACACACACACACACAAAATAGATCACAAGAACAAGATTAGCTCTCAAAAGAGGTGTTGAGGGGTGCTTTTTTTTAGCAATAAGAATCAGCAAGGAGCAAGCTAAGAAGCCTACAAGAGCCTAACTAAGCTTTCCCTATGAGAGTCTGCAGCAGCTTTCCCTTCTCTAATTAATGCAGGCACACGAGTGAGTCCAATGCCTGATGCTGCTTGCCTTTTATAAGGTTGGTGGGGCTCCAGGAGGGAGTGTAGCCTAATTGGCTACAATATGCCTGCTGACTGTGATGTAGAGGGTCAAAGTTGACCCTTATGATGCACTATGGGGGCGAACCGAACTTCCGGAAAAGTTTGCGGTTCTCCGCGAACGCGAACCACGGAAGTTTGCCTGGAACCGTTCACCCTAGTCAGAGATGCAGTAACACCCCGGCAGTGAACCCAGTCGCCATTGCTAAGCCCCATGCAGTCACCGCATTGTCTGCAATGCCCGCTCTATAAACAATAAGACAGCCATTATTGCAGACCTTATTCAGACATGCGATTTTTCATGCATTACTGAAACCTGGATTGATGCCAATGCGGGCCCCACATTGGAAGCAACCATCCCATACAATTACTCAGTTCTAAGTAAGGAAAGACGAGACAGCAGAGGAGGGGGTGTAGCAATTTGGGGCAAAACAACTCTGCAGCTCAGAGCCCTGAATGTTGGCTCAACAAAGTCCTTTAAATGTATAGGTGCCCAGATCTCAGCTGGTAAAGGTTTAAAAATTTTAGTGGTTTATCGTCCTTTTGGAGATGCTGACCCATTCCTACAGGAATTCTCAGAACTTCTGGCCATGCTGACTGTCTTATCCGAGATGGATCATCCTTGGTGACTTCAACGTCTGGGTTGATAACACTCAATCACAAGATGCAAATAAACTAATAAATCTCATGGGTGGACTAGGCTTCACACAAGTTGTAAAATCTGCAACCCACAGAGGAGGGCATACGCTAGACTTACTGTTCCACCTTGGAATGGACATTAGTAACATAACAGTAACCCCAGTGGTGTGGTCAGACCATCACACAATACAGTTTACTATTGAACATTACCCTATCAAGCAGCTCCCTAAAGAAACAATGAAAACCTGTCCCCTGAGTAAATTAACACCGGAGAGGATAACTGCCAACCTGGATTTTACAAATCTGCTCCACAGTCAAATGGACCCAAACACTCTAGTAACCCAGTACAACAACACGATATATGAAACACTTGACAGTATTGCCCCATGGCGGACCAAATCAGCAACCAAAAAGCAGAAAGCTAATTGGTTTGACAAAACCATCATGGATCTAAAAAAGAAAGGGCGCAGACTAGAAAGACAGTGGCGTAAATCTGGGTCTGAGGAGCACAAATCTAGCCTAGTTCAACACCTCAGACAATACCAACAAGCAATAACCAAGAAAAAATTAGACTTTATCTCACACAAAATTTCTACAGCCAACAACAGAGCTGCTCAACTCTTCCACACAGTGGAATCACTCTGCAATCCTTCCTGCCTAAAAGCCCAAACCACATTCTCCAGGGAAAGGTGTGAAGAATTCTCTGCCTTCTTCACAAACAAGGTGTCTACCATCCACGCCAGCATTACACCAACAACATCAATTGACCACTGGACGTTGCATATGCCTACTACCGTACCACCATGGCAAGTCTTTGACACTCTGAGTGAAAAAGATTTTGGAATACTTTTGGAATTACTGTGGCCTAATGGGTACTGTTCTTAGCAGGTTTCAGACCTTCCTATCTGGCAGGACACAGCAAGTATGTCTGGGCACACACTACTCTAATCTAGTGCCACTTGCCTATGGAGTTCCACAGGGTTCTGTACTATCACCATTACTCTTTATGTCTACATGCTCCCACTGGGCAAAATAATCCAGAACTATGGCCTAGGATACCATTGTTATGCAGATGACACACAACTGTATCTGTCCTGCAAGCCTGGCACCCAAGACCCATCAGCATCCATAAATGCGAGTCTAGTGGATTTACAAAATTGGATGGATGAACACCAGCTGGCTGAGGCTGAACTCTGACAAAACAGAGGTGTGGTTGTAGGTGGTCCACACATGATGGATAAAGTTCAAAACACTCACCACCTCAAACTAGCAATTGGGGGAGATACTGTACAGTATAAAGACTCTGTGTGAAACCTTGGGGTGATCCTGGATGGAAATCTAAAACTCAAACAGCAGGTATCAGCTGTCGTCAAGTCTTCCTTCTTCCATCTAAGAAATATAGCGAAAATCAAACACCTTATCTCAGCTGAAGACCTACCTGCCCTGGTTCACGCATTTGTATCCTCCCGCCTAGACTACTGCAACGCCCTGTTCATCGGATCTACAGATAAGGTTCTGCGCCCCTTACAGCTAGTACAGAATGCTGCAGCCAGACTCCTAGCCAATGCCCCCCGCAGCTCACACATCACCCCAGTACTGCAAACTCTTCACTGGTTGCCAGTAAAATGGAGAATCAATTTTAAGATCTGCCTGCTGACATTCAAGGCTCTACACCACATGGGACCCAAATACATAGCGGATCTATTGGAACTTTATGCCCTTCCACGCACCCTCCACTCTGCCACCAAGATGAAGCTGGTTATTCCCAGGATACACTTAACATTTGGTGCTCGGGCCTTTTCCTATGCAGCCCCTACTCTGTGGAACTCACTTCCACAATCAGTACGAGAGGCTCCTTCTCTGGACAGCTTTAAAAAAAGGCTAAAAACTCACCTCTTTTCCCTAGCCTTTGAGACTGCATAATGTAGGGTCACAGCGCTTTGAGTCCCCAGGGAGAAAAGCGCTATATAAATATTATTATTATTGTTGTTATTGTTATGATCATATACACAGAGCAACTTTAAAACCAAGAGAGGAACTGTTGAAGTACACCCCAAAGACTGAGAACAACAGAATCTCAATTGTGGTAACCTATATCCCAAAGTTAAGAGTGGACCCCGGACACTTCTTACACGGCTTCTCAGGGTGTAACTCGTGAAACTCTTTTTTTAGCTCCTCAGCATGCATGCGGCAATCTGGCACCCAAGTTCTCTCTTCCAGTCCATACCATTTCCAATGGACCAGGTACTGTACAGAGTTCTGCACCAACCGAGAATCTAAAATCTTCTCGATCTCGTACTCAGGTTAGCCATCACAGGGGGGGCGGGAGGGGAATACACATGCACGGCAGGCTTCAGCAAAGAAACATGAAATGATCTCACACCTCTCATGCTAACTGGGAGATCAATCACATATGTCACATCATTAATCTTTCTGGACACAGGATATGGGCCTACAAATCTGGGTCCTAACTTAGGTGATGGTTGCTTTAAGGCCAGATGCCGAGTAGACTCCCACACCATGTCTCCTGGGGAAAACTTCCACTCTACAGACCGCCTCTTATTTGCCTGTTTTTTTCTGAGTCTGGAAGGCTTTCCCCAGATTCCTTTTAACTAGCACCCAAATCTCCTTTAATGCCCTTTGCCAATCCTCTAGAGCCGGAAAAGGGGAAGATGCCACTGGTATAGGAGAACATTTGGGAGATCTCCCGAAACCACCTGGAAAGGAGAAAAACCTGAAGAGGAACTCTTCAGATTATTATGTGCAAATTCTGCAAATGGCAGGAACTTTACCCAATCTGACTGCGCATCTGCCACATAACACCTAAGAAATTGCTCCAGGGACTGGTTACCCTTTCGGTCTGTCCATTGGTCTGTGGGTGGTAGCCTGATGAAAATGACAGGTTCCTACCGAGCTGGTGGCAAAAGGCTCTCCAGAATTTAGATACAAACTGGACTCCCCTATCTGACACCACATTCTCCGGAATGCCATGCAGCCGGAAAATGTGCTGAATGAAGAGATCAGCCAATTCCTGGGCCGAGGTGAGTCCTTTCAACGGGACAAAATGAGCCATTTTACTAAACCTATCAACTACCACCCAGATGACCGTCTTGCCCTCAGACCTGGGGAGTTCTCCTACAAAGTCCATAGACAAATGGGTCCATGGTTCACTTGGCACTGGCAACGGTTGTAGCGTACCTACAGGTGCTTGACGAGAGGGCTTATTTCTGGCACACACAGAGAACTCTCTCACAAACTCTTTGCAATCAAGTGCCAAAGAAGGCCACCATACACATCTGGCCAGTAGGTCCTGAGTTCGAGCAGCCCCGGGATGCCCTGCATTCTTATGGGCGTGAAACAACTGTAGAAGTTGTAAGCGAATGGGAAGTGGCACAAACAGAACCCCCTCGGGCTTCCTTTCTTGGATATTCTGCTGGTACGGCCCTAGGGTAACTGCCCAATCCTGCCAGGTTTCCGTGGCTGCGACCACCAGTCTTTGAGGTAAGATGGTCTCAGGGGTTGATAGTTGAACTGTCTCGGGCTCAAAACACCTAGATAACGCATCTGCTTTGACATTCTTACTACCCGGTGTATACGTTATAATAAATCTGAACCTTGAAAAGAACAAGGACCAGCGAGCCTGTCGGGGGCTAAGTCTTTTGGCCCCCTCGATGTACTCCAAATTTTTATGATCAGTACAGACCGTGATCGTATGTTCTGCCCCTTCAAGCCAATGGCGCCATTCTTCAAAGGCTAACTTAATGGCCAAGAGCTCCCGATTGCCGATATCGTAGTTCCTCTCGGCTGGAGAGAACCTACAAGAAAAGAAGGCACAGGGATGTAGTTTGCCTTGAAGGCCAGAGCGCTGAGACAGCACAGCCCCAACCCCAATCTCTGATGCATCCACCTCAACAATGAAGGGGAAGGTGACATCCACGTGTCTCAAAATGGGAGCAGAACAAAATAACTTTTTTTAACGTAGCAAAGGCAGACTGTGCCTCTGCTGACCAATGATAAGTGTCAGCCCCTTTCTTGGTAAGTTTGGTGAGGGGTGACACTACAGAAGAAAACCCTTTGATGAACTTCCTGTAGTAATTGGCAAATCCCAGAAACCTTTGGAGTGCCTTCAATCCCACAGGTTGAGGTCAGTCCAATACAGCAGAGACTTTTTCAGGATCCATGGAGAGACCTGAGGTGGAAATATTATATCCCAAAAAAAGGGACTTTAGTGACTTTGAACAGGCATTTCTCTAACTTCGCATACAACGAGTTCTGCCTCAATTTCCTTAAAACAAACTTCATGTGTTTCCGATGTTCTGTTAGATTGAGTGAGAAAATCAGTATATCATCCAGATACACTAGCACAAACTTTCCCAGAACTTCCCTAAAGACTTCATTGATCAACTCTTGGAAGACGGCAGGGGCATTACACAACCCGAAGGTCATGACCAGATACTCGTAGTGCCCATCGGGCGTGTTGAATACCGTCTTCCATTCATCACCGTCCCTAATGAGTACAAGGTTGTATGCCCCTCGTAGGTCTAACTTAGAGAAGATACTGGCATTGGTCACTTGAGCAAACAAATCGTCAATCAACGGCAGTGGATAACGATTCTTTACTGTGATCTTATTTAACCCCCGATAGTCAATACAAGGTCGAAGCCCACCGTCCTTTTTCTGTACAAAAAATAACCCAGCCCCTGCTGGTGATCGGGAAGGACGGATAAAGACCTTGGCCAAGTTTTCCTCAATGTATTCCAGCATCGCCAACTTCTCTGGCCCCGACAGATTATAAAGATGACCTCTAGGGGGCATACAACCCGATCTCAACTCTATGGGACAGTCGAAGCTCCAGTGTGGTGAGAGTTTCTCTGCTGATTTGGGACAAAACACGTCAGAAAATTCTGTGTACTGCACTGGTACCCCTTTCACCTGAACCTTGGTGGGGCAAACAGCAACTTTCCCCAAACAATGATGATGACAATGGGCTGACCAGCTCTGTAGCTGACCTGAAGCCCAGTCGATCTGAGGGGAGTGTAGTTGCAACCAGGGCATACCGAGGATTATGGTAGAGGTTGCCATTTGCAGGACAAAAAAACTGTAGTTTCTCCTTATGTAGAACACCTATTTCACACAACAACAAGGGAGTTTGGGAAAGAGGCTGTCTACACTGTAACGGAGAGTCAGCTACCGCTGTGATCAGAATCTGACGGTCTAATGGGAGTAAGGGAATCCCCAATTTTTTGACAAAGTCATAATCTATAAAATTGGCTGCAGAACCTGAGTCTATGAATGCCTCTGTGGGCGTGGCCCGACCCTCCCAGGTAATGGAGCAAGGGAGGAGCAAGCGGTTATTATTTAGAGGTACCAGCGGCTTGCCTAGGGCATTAACTCTGACTACACCTAGGCGGCAGCGTTTCCTGACTTTTTAGGACAATATAGACAGAGTCTTTCTGACCTTCTGCGATTCTTTTCCACTTGCGTCAACCTAGAATGACCGTTTTGCATCGGTTCGTCCTGTGGTGACGAGGGTGGAGGAGAGGCGTAGGAAATAGATCTTACAGCGTTTTTCCCACGGGTCAGTTTTTGATAGCGAAGGCGGCGATCAACCCGCACTGCTAATTAAATCGCCTCGTCTAGGGATTTAGGCTCAGGATGCCCAAACATCAGATCAGAAACTGCATTGGACAATTCTGACAGGAAACAGTATAATAACGCATACGTTCCCCATCTAGCTGATACAGCCCACCTCCTAAACTCTGCGGCATAAACCTCCACCGGATTACGACCCTGCCTTAGAGTCTTTAGTTTCCTCTCAGCCGGGATAGCAATATCCGGATCATTGTAAATAACGGCCATGGCCTTAAAAAACTCCTGAACTGAGGATAAAGCCTCATAGTTACATAGTTATTTTGGTTGAAAAAAGACATACGTCCATCGAGTTCAACCAGTATAAAGTACAACACCAGCCTGCTCCCTCACATATCCCTGTTGAACCAGAGGAAGGCGAAAAAACCCTTACAAGGCATGGTCCAATTAGCCCCTAAAGGGAAAAATTCCTTCCCGACTCCAGATGGCAATCAGATAAAATCCCTGGATCAACATCATTCGGCATTACCTAGTAATTGTAGCCATGGATGTCTTTCAACGCAAGGAAAGCATCTAAGCCCCCTTTAAATGCAGGTATAGAGTTTGCCATAACGACTTCCTGTGGCAATGCATTCCACATCTTAATCACTCTTACTGTAAAGAACCCTTTCCTAAATAAATGGCTAAAACGTTTTTCCTCCATGCGCAGATCATGTCCTCTAGTCCTTTGAGAAGGCCTAGGGACAAAAAGCTCATCCGCCAAGCTATTATATTGCCCTCTGATGTATTTATACATGTTAGTTAGATCCCCTCTAAGGCGTCTTTTCTCTAGACTAAATAAACCCAGTTTATCTAACCTTTCTTGATAAGTGAGACCTTCCATCCCACGTATCAATTTCGTTGCTCGTCTCTGCACCTGCTCTAAAACTGCAATATCTTTTTTGTAATGTGGTGCCCAGAACTGAATTCCATATTCCAGATGTGGCCTTACTAGAGACTTAAACAGGGGCAATATTATGCTAGCATCTCGAGTTTTTATTTCCCTTTTAATGCATCCCAAAATTTTGTTAGCTTTAGCTGCAGCTGCTTGGCATTGAGTACGATTATTTAACTTGTTGTCAATGAGTACTCCTAAGTCCTTCTCCAAGTTTGATGTCCCCAACTGTATCCCATTCATTTTGTATGGTGCTAGACCATTAGTACGTCCAAAATGCATGACTTTACATTTGTCAACATTGAATTCCATCTGCCATGTATGTGCCCATATAGCCATCCTATCCAGATCCTGTTGCAATATGACACTATCTTCCTGAGAGTAAAAATGTAGAGCAGATGAATCTTCAGCACTCTTAAGATGGCAGCAAGGGTCTGGACTCGACTACGGTCAGCATATGACTGTGGCAGTTAAATCCCCTTAGGAGAGCGTGCACAGGCTAATGGTTGCAAGCATGTAGGTATGGGAGGGAGGGATGGAAAGGAGCCAGCACTGCTAATAGGGTAATTTATTAGGCAAGTAAAACCATAGCACTTACAGTCAGCACAGTCGGATGCAGAGCGGGAGGGTGGGCGCCAGGTCTATATCCCCGCAGGGGGATATAGACCTGGCGCCCACCCTCCCGCTCTGCATCCGACTGTGCTGACTGTAAGTGCTATGGTTTTACTTGCCTAATAAATTACCCTATTAGCAGTGCTGGCTCCTTTCCATCCCTCCCTCCCATACCTATCTTCCTGAGAGTTGATGATTCTGCACAATTTTGTATCATCTGCAAAAATAACAACATTGCTCACTACTGCATCTACTAGGTCATTAATAAATACATTGAAGAGCACTGGACCCAGAACAGACCCCTGTGGGACCCCACTGCTAACAGTCTCCCATTTTGAGTACGATCCATTGACCACAACTCTTTGTTTTCTGTCCATTAGCCAGTTCCCTATCCATGAACACAGACTGTTCCCCAGTCATTGCATCCTCAACTTTTGCACCAGACTTTTGTGGGGAACAGTGTCGAAGGCCTTTGCAAAGTCCAAGTATATCACATCTACAGCATTCCCAATATCCATATTAGCATTCACTACCTCATAAAAGCTGAGCATGTTAGTCAAACAGGACCTGTCTTTAGTAAACCCATGTTGATGCTGAGAAATAAGATTATTTTCTACTATGAAGTCATGTATAGTATCTCTTAGTAGCCCCTCAAATAGTTTGCATACAACTGATGTTAAGCTTACAGGTCTATAATTTCCTGGATCTGATTTTTTGCCCTTCTTAAATAATGGGAAAACGTGGGCTGTACGCCACCCACTGGGACTCTGCCAGTTGCAAGAGAGTCACAAAAGATAAGATAAAGGGGTTTATCTATAACTGAACTTAATTCCCTTAGGACCCAAGGATGCATGCCATCCGGGCCAGGTGCCTTGTCTATTTTTAATTTATTTAGTCTTGCCTTCACTTCTTCCTGCGTTAAGTATTTAATATTACAGTTAGAAGATTGCTCATGCTCTGCGTGCAGACTATATACCCATGTTTGTGAATCTCCTGACAATAGGGTCTTTATAAACGTTACCCTCTGGTTCTCAGATCCTGACAGATTAGGCCTCAACTCAAAATAGCATAGCACACGATTTCTAAAATTCTGAAAGTCAGATCTATGTCCAGAAAACTTTTCGGGTACGGACATGCACAGGTCCGTGACTGATGGGGATCACACTGCATCAGTAGTCGTTTGAAGTACCTGAACTGTCCCAGACAGTTGAGTGATCTGAATCTGTTGGGTATTGATCACCCCAGTAAGATTGTTTACCGCGGTGGTCAGGGCTTCAACCTGACTACGCAGTGCATTCATAATGTTTGGTCTGCTGTTCTGTAACGATTGGTGTTAGCAAGGACAGATTTTCTGATTATTGGTGATCTGCAGTATCACCAATAATACAGATGCTATACCTGATTATATGGTGATCTGCAGAATCACCAATAATGCGAGTATAGCAAGACACAAGACAACCAGGTGTGAGATAAGTGTTTGGTGCAACAGTAAATATAGATAGAGATACCCACTTTCCCAGAGGAGCTGGTAATGAGGGGTATCTCTACAGAACACTGGAATCAGTACTCCAGCAGGCTGGAGACTCAGATGAAGTAGTGATTGGTTCACCCGAGGAGCAGATGATGCACAGTAGACAGAAGGTACCTATCACCTGAGGAGCGGGTGATTCAGACTGTACTATAGCTGTTAACCTGAGGAGTAGGTGATAAAGACTGTACTGCAGCTATCAACCTGAGGAGCAGGTGATTAAGACTGTACTGCAGCTATCAACCTGAGGAGCAGGTGATTACTAAACTGAGAGTCCCTCGCCAGCACTAAGCTCACTGGTGAGGGCAGGAGAGTCAGACAAGCAGGATCGGCAACACACGGACAGATACGGTACAAAGACAGAAGACTGAATCAGAGTAAGGTACAAGCTGAGTCGGCAAAATGATCAGATAGGCATAGACACAGAATCAGTAGGCAGAAGAGTAGTTAAGGCAAGCAGAGGTTCATAACAAATAATACAATTCAATTAGTACTTTCAGCTATCAACAGAATCTGGCTAAGTGTGGATCCCCAGCTCCTGCTGGTTCTAGCACACTTTGGGATCTGACTAAGGTCTGAGTGCTAACACATAGCATTTGCAACAGCAGACAAAGAGCAACTGACAGGCAGGTCCTATATATACTAAGAGCGCTCCGCAGCGCTGCCCTAGTTACTTAGCCAATCAGGAGCACTGCTGGAGTCAGCTGACCGGCTGATCAGCTGACTCCCCTTCTACTTGCATAAAGGTCCCGATGCCTGGCGCACGCGTAGCCCTCAGTCTATGTGCAACTGAGGGACCAGGCAAAACTCCAACATGTAATTGCGCAGTGGAGGCCGCTGGCTGAGACGCGGATACAGCCGCCATGCCACTCACCACCGCGGCGGCCTCTCCGCTATCTATTACAGCAAGATCTAAAATTACTTGTTCTTAAGGGTAACTTCAAAAATGAACAATCAAGAAAAATTTCTGAGTACAAATTTATGAAAATGTTCAAGACATTAACAGAAGGTTTAAATTGTGGAACAGGATTCATGACACCATATGTGATTTGGCTTCATGATCTTCAGAAACCTGCTGGATTTCATGTATGCTTGCACTAACTCACTGGCTCCATCCTGCTGATCACCTGACACCTAACGGATAATCAATAACCAGCACAACTGTCATCTTCGTGTTTACTATTTACCTGCATCAGTGTTTTACTTCAGCTAACATCTGGAAATATGCCTGAAGAAGGGGACTAGTTGTTTTTTCGACCTATATAATTTGTTTGGCTAACACAGTACAGAAACTTCTTTGCTATTATCATTATATATATATATATATATATATATATATATATATCTGTGTGTATGTATATATATATATATATATATATATATATATATATATATATATATATATATATATATATATATATATATATACATACACACAGATATATATATATATATATATATATATATATATATATACAGTTTTCCACATTTTGTCACGTTACTGCCACAAACATGAATCAATTTTATTGGAATTTCGCATGAAAGACCAACACAAAGTGGTGTACACGTGAGAAGTGGAACGAAAATCAGACATGATTCCAAACATTTTTTACAAATAAATAACTGCAAAGTGGTGTGTGCATAATTATTCGGCCCCCTTTGATCTGAGTGCAGTCAGTTGCCTGTAGACATTGCCTGATGAGTGTTAATGACTAAATAGAGTGCACCTGTGTGTAATCTAATGTCAGTACAAATACAGCTGCTCTGTGAAGGCCTCAGAGGTTGTCTAAGAGAATATTGGGAGCAACAACACCGTGAAGTCCAAAGAACACACAAGACAGGTCAGGGATCAAGTTATTGAGAAATTTAAAGCAGGCTTAGGCTACAAAAAGATTTCCACAGCCGTGAACATGCCACGGAGCACTGTTCAAGTGATCATTCAGAAATGGAAGGAGTATGGCACAACTGTACACCTACCAAGACAAGGCCATCCACCTAAACTCACAGGCCGAACAAGGAGAGCGTTGATCAGAAATGCAGTCAAGAGGCCCATGGTGACTCTGGACGAGCAGCAGAGATCTACAGCTCAGGTGGGAGACTCTGTCCATAGGACAACTATTAGTCATGCACTGTATAAAGTTGGCCTTTATGGAAGAGTGGCAAGAAGAAAGGCATTGTTAACAGAAAGCATAAGAAGTCCCGTTTGCAGTTTGCCACAAGATATGGGGGGGACATAGCAACCATGTGGAAGAAGGTGCTCTGGTCAGATGAGACCAAAATGGAACTTTTTGGCCAAAATGCAAAACGCTATGTGTGGCGGAAAACTAACACTGCACAACACTCTGAACACACCATCCCCACTGTCAAATATGGTGGTGGCAGCATCATGCTCGGGGGGTGCATCTCTTCAGCAGGGACAGGGAAGCTGGTCAGAGTTGATGGGAAGATGGATGGAGCCAAATACAGGGCAAACTTGGAAGAAAACCTCTTGGAGACTGCAAAAGACTTGAGACTGGGGCAGAGGTTCACCTTCCAGCAGGAGAATGACCCTAAACATAAAGCCAGGGCAACAATGGAATGGTTTAAAACAAAACATATCTATGTGCTAGAATGGCCCAGTCAAAGTCCAGATCTAAATCCAATCGAGAATCTGTGGCAAGATCTGAAAACTGCTGTTCACAAACGCTGTCCATCTAATCTGACTGAGCTGGAGCTGTTTTGCAAAGAAGAATGGGCAAGGATTTCAGTCTCTAGATGTGCAAAGCTGGTAGAGACATACCCTAAAAGACTGGCAGCAGTAATTGCAGCAAAAGGTGGTTCTACAAAGTATTTACTCAGGAGTCCGAATAATTACGCACACCCCACTTTGCAGTTATTTATTTGTAAAAAATGTTTGGAATGATGTATGATTTTCGATCCACTTCTCACATGTACACCACTTTGTATTGGTCTTTCACGTGGAATTCCAATAAAATGGATGCATGTTTGTGGCAGTAATTTGACAAAATGTGGAAAACTTCAAGGGGGCCGAATACTTTTGCAACCCACTGTACATATATTATTGTTTTTTTAACAAACGTAAGTTTCACTTTCAAAACAGGGAAGATTATCGTTTTCACAATTTGCGATTTCATAGACATTTTAAAATGTTTTTTTAATTTGTAAAGCATTATTGTAAACGAAATATAACACAATATTTCTATAAACGCCCTTTTTTCCCCAACGCTCTTTTTGCAACCAACTAGCCCCGACTGGAGGATGGTGAGGGAGCGATCAGCCAGAATGGGGCTGGAGGATGCCCCAGGTATGTATATGGAAGCATGTCCTAATATATTACATATACATATATACATATATATATATATATATATATATATATATATATATATATATATATATATATATATATATATGTTTTTCCCCTCGTCTCAGGTACTCTTTAAGTCACTTCTTATGGATCTTGTAGTTTAGATCTGAGGTGCTGTTGAAGCTCTTTTCATAACATAGGACAGATGCAGAATTACATAGCAGCACTGAAGCTGTTATTGCTGGTTTGGGACACCACATGGTGGTTGTTTATAACTTGACATCCAGAAATCTCAATCATGCCATTACATATCATTAGGTTAGATGCTTGCACAGCCGTGGGCTGTTAAGGCACTGCCTTTTTTCATGTCTTTTCATGTTTGGTTCCAAATCTTTTGTCAAAGTGCATTTTTATGTGATTTTTTTTGAAATACAATTTTTTCTGTGTTTACCATTGACGCCTATTTACATAATAATTTATTTAATTAACTTTAAAATGTTATTTTCATGTAACAAATGTGATTTTTCTTCATTTCCATTGATCTCTTATTGATATGCATATTGCATGTCCATTGCAGAAAAAAAACATTGGAATATTGTAACGATCGGTGAAGCACAGAGAGGATCTGATTACCAGTGATCTGCAGAATCAATGGGAATACAGATGTATACCAGATTATACGTGATCTGCAGTATCACTGATAATCCGATATACTAGCTAACCTCTGTTCACCTGAGTAGAGTGTAGTGTTTTGGTGTAACAGTAACACTTAGAGGACAGGGCCTCAGTACAGTAAGGCGTACTGTACAGATTCCTTCCGCAAACCTGAGCTCTCCAAGGCGGGAGGAGTCAGGCTGCCAGCGGGAAGGATATACTGAAAGTAACCCTCTGGCGGAAGGGTCACTTAACAGAACAAGGAACCGCCTCTAACAGTAAGGTCGGTTCTCGAGGTCGGACAAGCCAGGTCGTACACACACGGACAGATAAAGTACAAGATCAGGAGGCAAAGGCGGAGTCAAAGTACAGGCAAGGTTCAGCAACGGGGTATCAGATATATCGGGGTACAAAATCAGGAGGCAGAAACAGAGTCAAGGAACGAGCCGGGGTTCGGCAACAGAGTATCAGAAATATCGAGGTACAAGATCAGAGTTCAGGAGGATAGTCAAAGCAGGCAAAAGTCATAACATATAATCACAATCAAACTAGTACTTTAGCTATCAACAGAATCTAGCTAAGTGTAGGATTACAGCTCCAGCTGGTCCCGGCTAGTGATGGGCGAACACCTGGATGTTCGGGTTCGGGAAAGTTCGCCGAACATGGCCGAGATGTTCGGCATGTTCGGGCCGAACCCCGAACTTTCCGAACATCCAGCTTTTGGGGGCCATATGGGGTCGCAGGCATAAGGGGGGAGCATGCCCCGATCGCGGGGGCGGTCGGAAATTCCCCCCACCCCCTCCGCTAGCGCTCCCCCCTCTGCCCGCTTCCCCATTCAAAAGTTTAAGCAAAGTACCTGTAGTGGATGGCCTGGCAGTGGGCGGCACTGTGGAGTGAGGAGGAGGAGTCCGGAGAGTGACGAGTTGAGGGAGGCCGGGCAGCGGGCGGTTCAGCGGAAGAACCCTTGTGGTACTTCCGCCCTTTCTCTGACCTCACGCCCGCTGCCCGGCCTCCCTCAACTCGTCACTCTCCGGACTCCTCCTCCTCACTCCACAGTGCCGCCCACTGCCAGGCCATCCACTACAGGTACTTTGCTTAAACTTTTGAATGGGGAAGCGGGCAGAGGGGGGAGCGCTAGCGGAGGGGGTGGGGGGAATTTCCGACCCCCCCCCCCCCGCGATCGGGGCATGCTCCCCCCTTATGCCTGCGACCCCATAGGGGGGCAGTATTCGGCCGAACAGGGCCCTGTTCGGCCGAACAGGGGCCCTGTTCGGCCCTGTTCGGCGGCCATTAGAAGTTCGGGGCGAACCCGAACTTAAAAGGCCGAACACCATCAGGTGTTCGGCCGAACGCGAACATGGTGATGTTCTGCAGAACCCGAACAGTGGCGAACACTGTTCGCCCAACACTAGTCCCGGCACACTTGCGGATCTGACTACGGATCTGGGTGCTCCCACATATGTGATCGCACGCCAGACAAAGAGCAAATGAACAACCAGCAGTATATATACTCTAGGACCTTTCCAGGACCTCCCTAATTGCTGGTCCAATGAGAGCAGTGGAATTTGTCAGCTGACCCAGCTGGTCAGCCGACACCCTTCTAACTGCTATTTAAACTCTGCCTCTGTGCTCGCGCGCGTGTAAGTCTGAATCCTGGGGGACTATCAGTCCCAGCCACACCAGTACTGTCATGCAATGTATCTAGTGCAGGGGCCGCCTCTGATGCGGATTCCGCCGTTACCAATGCGGATTCCGCCGCACTGCCTATGCGGCATGCGTTTTTTTTCCGCGTTGTGACGCCATGCTGGACGCGGAAACAGCCGCCTCACCTCGAGAGACGGCGGCCTTTCCGCGTTTCCTTACAGTACCCCCCCCCCGAGGAGTGGACTCCGGACAACTCCTACCAGGTTTCTCGGGGTGTAAGGCATGAAACTCCCTCACCAACTCATCCGCATGCATACGGTTCCCAGGTACCCATCGCCTCTCCTCGATGCCATACCCTTTCCAATGTACGAGGTACTGTACCGAGTTTTGTACCTTGCGAGAATCTAATATTTTTTCCACTTCATACTCAGGTTGGGCATCTACCAACACGGGAGGAGGAGGAGTGGGACCCACCTGGACTGCTGGTTTAAGAAGGGACACATGGAAGGACCTTACCCCCCGCATGCTGGTGGGAAGGTCGACGGTATACATAACATTATTAATCTTTTTTACTACCGGAAATGTACCGACAAACCTGGGGCCCAATTTATCTGAGGGCTGTTTCAGGGCCAAATGACGTGTGGACACCCAAACCAAGTCTCCTGGCTGGAAGCTCCACTCTACTGAACGTTTCTTGTCAGCTTGACCCTTCTGAGTAAGAAACGCCTTTTGTAAACTATTTCTCACCGTACGCCAAATGTCCTTAAAAGACCTCTGCCAGGCCTCCAGAGCTGGAAACGGGGTGGAGGCCACTGGCAATGGTGAGAACTTGGGCAATCTACCAGACACAACCTGGAATGGAGAGAATCCGGTGGAGGAGCTTTTCAAATTGTTTTGTGCGAACTCCGCGAAGGGCAGAAACTTGACCCAGTCGCTCTGCGTCTCCGCAACATAGCACCTCAAAAATTGCTCCAATGACTGGTTGATTCTCTCCGTCTGCCCATTGGTCTGTGGGTGGTAGCCCGATGAGAATGACAGCTTCATGCCCATTTGTTGGCAGAATGCCCTCCAGAATCTTGAAATGAACTGGACTCCCCGATCCGACACTATGTTTTCCGGAATGCCGTGCAGCCGGAACACATGTGTAATAAACAGGTCAGCCAACTCCTGGGCCGAGGGGAGTCCTTTCAAGGGCACGAAATGGGCCATTTTGCTGAAGCGGTCGACTACCACCCAAATGACCGACATACCTTCTGATTTAGGAAGTTCACCCACAAAATCCATGGACAAATGAGTCCATGGCTCACTAGGGGTGGGTAAAGGCTGCAAGGTACCCACAGGTGCCAGCCGGGAGGGTTTACTCTTGGCACAAATCGCACATTCCCTCACGTATTCCTTGCAATCTGCTGCCAAGGACGGCCACCAGGCGCATCTGGCTACCAGATCCTGTGTTCTAGATGCCCCAGGATGCCCAGCATTTTTATGTGCATGGAACATCTCTAGAACCTGGAGACGGAACGGTAGCGGAATGAACAGCACCCCTGCGGGCTTCCCTTCCGGGATGTCTTGTTGAAAGGGAATTAACGTCCCCTTCCAATCCTCCCAAGTCTCAGTTGCGGCTAGTACCAACCTCTGGGGAATAATAGTCTCTGGAATGGAGGGCTGTGCTGTCTCTGACTTGAAGCACCGGGATAAAGCATCCGCCTTGACATTTTTGCTACCTGGGGTGTACGTAATAATGAAAGAGAACCTAGAGAAAAATAATGACCAACGAGCCTGACGAGGGCTCAACCTCTTAGCCCCCTCAATGTACTCTAGGTTCTTGTGGTCAGTGTAGACCGTGACCGTATGCTCCGCTCCCTCTAACCAATGTCGCCATTCCTCGAAAGCTAACTTAATGGCTAAAAGCTCTCTGTTGCCAATATCGTAGTTCCTTTCCGCAGGGGAGAACCTACGGGAGAAGTAAGCACAGGGGTGCATTCTACCCTGCAAGCCAGATCGCTGAGACAGCACAGCCCCAACCCCGACCTCCGAGGCATCCACCTCAACAATAAATGGAAAAGATGTATCTACATGTCTGAGGATGGGTGCAGAACAAAATAGGCCCTTTAGGGTGGCAAAAGCCTGTAACGGCTCAGGAGACCAGTGAGTGGTATCTGCCCCTTTTTTGGTGAGACTGGTAAGTGGCGAAATGATCGTAGAGTAACCCTTTATGAACCTCCTATAATAGTTGGCGAAGCCAAGAAACCGCTGAAGAGATTTCAAGCTTACCGGCTGAGGCCATTCCAGAACAGCGGAGACCTTGGCAGGATCCATAGACAGGCCTGTGGTGGATATTATGTACCCCAGAAAAGCGACAGATGTTACTTCGAAGATACACTTTTCTATTTTTGCGTACAATAGGTTCTGCCTTAGCTTGTTCAAAACGAACCTCACATGGGTCCTATGTTCAGAGAGATTGTTGGAGAAAATAAGAATATCGTCTAGGTAGACTAGAACAAATCTCCCCAACACCTCTCTGAAGACCTCGTTGATGAGTTCTTGGAAAACGGCCGGGGCATTACATAACCCGAAGGGCATCACCAGGTACTCGTAATGCCCATCCGGTGTATTAAAGGCCGTTTTCCACTCATCGCCCTTTCTTATGCGTACCAGGTTGTACGCACCCCGTAAATCCAGCTTAGAAAAGATCTGGGCGCCCGTGATCTGAGTGAAAAAATCGTCTATCAGGGGTAGCGGATAGCGATTCTTTACTGTAATTTTGTTGAGACCGCGGTAATCGATGCAAGGCCGCAGGCCTCCGTCTTTCTTTTTTACGAAAAAGAAGCCTGCCCCAGCAGGCGACCGGGACGGGCGAATGAAACCTTTGGCCAGATTCTCCCTGATGTACTCTTGCATAGCCACTTTTTCGGGTCCCGATAAATTGTACAAATGACCCCGGGGGGAGGGGTTACACAACCTGAACGGAGATCAATGGGACAATCGAAAGGGCGATGTGGAGGTAATTTATCGGCTGCTTTGGGGCAGAATACATCCGAATATTCAGCATATTGGTCTGGTACACCTTCCACCTGAACTCTGGTTTGCCCCAATGTTAACTTCCCCAAACACTGCTGAAAACAATGGGGAGACCAGGAGGTTAACTGGCCCGTGGCCCAATCTATTTGTGGTGAATGGATCTGCAACCACGGCATGCCTAGGATAATAGTGGAGGTTGACATGTGTAATACAAAAAATTGTAACTGTTCCCCATGCAATACCCCTATGGTGAGCTTCACCACCGGAGTCTGCGACAGAGCACGATTCCGTTGCAGAGGGGAATCGTCCACTGCTGTGACCTGAATGGGGGGTCTCACGGGAGTGAGCGGAAGACCCAACTCCTGAGCAAATTCGAAATTCATAAAATTAGCCGCTGAGCCAGAGTCAATAAAAGCTTCAGTGGATACAGATTTATCCTCCCATGTAACTGTACAAGGGAGAAGTAATTTTTTCTCTTTAAGGGGTGAAATTTGTGTGCCCAGGGTGTCACCCCCCACTACTCCTAGGCAAACTCGTTTCCCGACCTGTTAGGGCAGTTTCGCACTCTATGCCCTGCTGTTGCACAATATAGGCACAGCTGTTCCGTCATCCTCCGCCTTCACTCCACCTGGGTCAATTTCGATCGACCAATCTGCATTGGTTCGGGTGGAGGCAAGGCCGGAGGGGATGAGACAGAGGGAGACGGTGTTACTAAGGGTGCAGCAGAAGGTGCCGCATAGGATGTCGCCCTTACACGGTGACTGCCTCGAATTTGCCTCTGATGGCGTAATCGACGGTCGACTCGGATGGCCGATGTGATGGCCTCATCGACTGTCCTGGGTTCGGGCAAAGTTAACATTAAATCGGAGACCTCCTCCGACAACCCAGACAAGAAGTAATCCATCAGGGCAAAATTATCAAATCTGGCAGTGACCGACCATCTGCGGAATTCTGCCGCGTAATCCTCGACTGAGCCTCTACCTTGCCGCAAAAGTTTGAGCTTGCGCTCAGAGGTAGCCGCAAGGTCAGGGTCGTCGTATATTACGGCCATGGCCTTAAAAAATTCCTCCACCGAAGTTAGAGCAGTATCAGTGGGAGACAGATTGTATGCCCAGGTCTGGGAATCACCGGTTAACAAAGTTTTAATAAATATGACCCGTTGGGTCTCAGTCCCCGAGGATCGGGGTCTCAGCTCGAAGTATGACAACACTCTACTCCTAAAATTCCGGAAGTCAGACTTGTGGCCGGAAAATTTATCAGGTACTGGCATACGGATGTCAGCACTAGGAGAGGATCGCACTGAATCAACTGACGTCTGGAGGGTTTGCACAGAGCCTGATAGGACATCAATCATAGTCTTGTGGCTACCCAGCACTTGGTTGATGTTTTCCACCGAAGTGGCAAGTGCGCCCAGACGGTCAGTGTGTGCGTCCATTTGCATTTTTGGTCTGGCGTTCTGTAACGATCGGTGAAGCACAGAGAGGATCTGATTACCAGTGATCTGCAGAATCAATGGGAATACAGATATACCAGATTATACGTGATCTGCAGTATCACTGATAATCCGATATACTAGCTAACCTCTGTTCACCTGAGTAGAGTGTAGTGTTTTGGTGTAACAGTAACACTTAGAGGACAGGGCCTCAGTACAGTAAGGTACAGATTCCTTCCGCAAACCTGAGCTCTCCAAGGCGGGAGGAGTCAGGCTGCCAGCGGGAAGGATATACTGAAAGTAACCCTCTGGCGGAAGGGTCACTTAACAGAACGAGGAACCGCCTCTAACAGTAAGGTCGGTTCTCGAGGTCGGACAAGCCAGGTCGTACACACACGGACAGATAAAGTACAAGATCAGGAGGCAAAGGCGGAGTCAAAGTACAGGCAAGGTTCAGCAACGGGGTATCCGATATATCGGGGTACAAAATCAGAAACAGAGTCAAGGAACGAGCCGGGGTTCGGCAACAGAGTATCAGAAATATCGAGGTACAAGATCAGAGTTCAGGAGGATAGTCAAAGCAGGCAAAAGTCATAACATATAATCACAATCAAACTAGTACTTTAGCTATCAACAGAATCTAGCTAAGTGTAGGATTACAGCTCCAGCTGGTCCCGGCACACTTGCGGATCTGACTACGGATCTGGGTGTTCCCACATATGTGATCGCACGCCAGACAAAGAGCAAGTGAACAACCAGCAGTATATATACTCTAGGACCTTTCCAGGACCTCCCTAATTGCTGGTCCAATGAGAGCAGTGGAATCTGTCAGCTGACCCAGCTGGTCAGCCGACACCCTTCTAACTGCTATTTAAACTCTGCCTCTGTGCTCGCGCGTGTGTAAGTCTGAATCCTGGGGGACTATCAGTCCCAGCCACACCAGTACTGTCATGCAATGTATCTAGTGCGGGGGCCGCCTCTGATGCGGATTCCGCCGTTACCAATGCGGATTCTGCCGCACTGCCTATGCGGCATGCAGTGTTTTTTCCGCGTTGTGACGCCATGCTGGACGCGGAAACAGCCGCCTCACCTCGAGAGACGGCGGCCTTTCCGCGTTTCCTTACAAATATTACATAAATAATGTGATGCCATTGACTTGCATTAGATGCGTGGTAAACGCAAATTCGCAAAACCACAAAACAGCATTTGAATTCAAATTCTGTTATATGTGAAAGGGGCCGCATGGAAGATTCTGGGGGACAGCATTTCATACGTTAGAAGGAGATCCATTAGAGTTCTGATTGAAAGACCCAGCACTGTTGCACATCATATCAGGATTTTTTTCTGACCACATATTAAATATTTTTTCAAAATGATTTATTCAAGCTGACAATTTCTTCTTACATTTTCCTACTTCATCCAGACAAAGAAAAAGAATTGGTTAGAGGGGAATCTTCACTACAGCTTTTAGAAATCAGTAATCACAATATTTAGGATATTTTGTTAGCGGGAGCCAGTATTTTTCCACTAAATCTTTTTTTACTAGCCACTTTAAAAAAAAAAAACTTGCTTTCCAACTGTCATAAGTCCAAACAAAAACCCTATGCTAAACTCATATCATCTCATTATGACCATGCTAACAGAATCATTATCAAGGTTATATTAAAACATAAGATATAGTTATAGCTGAACAGATAACTAAAATGAATGTCCTAACTCAACTGTGTATGGTACTTTAAACCAGTGTATATTAGTTACATTTGCTTTCAAAAGAATCGCTAACTAAAATGTAAAAACCAAAACAAACAGAAATGTTTTATTAAATCTCTAATTAAAATCAAAGGACGCAACTTTAGAATACTGTATACTGTATAGTGTTGTACATTGCAAATAGAAAGTCTGCAGCTAAAGAACTATTTTTCTACTATACAAAATGTGCCAGAAATTAAGATGCTTTTAATCCCGTTTCAAGCCTCACCTGTTATCACAGATCAGATTTCCAGCAGAAAATATTTCCCATATAAAAACAAAAGATTGCTTTGACAGCATAATCCTTTTAAGACTCATGGCCTACAATTTCAAGTTTCTAATACACAACATAATATATAAATATTAGTGTAAATGTACTTTAGTGTAGTTTGATTTACACCTGCACAGTCGAGTTACAAATGCAAAGTACAATTGCAAAATACAAAATAATTACATAATAATTAGGTAAAGATATATCCATGTTTTGAGGGATTTAACACAGAAAACGAAAACATTAGTTAATCGGTATTCACTCACTTATAAAATTCCAGCATAACGTAAAATGCTTCCATATAATTGCACTGAAATCTTTCACTCTAAACAAAGAAGCCAAACTTTTGTACATAAAATGTACAGAATGTATTATCTACCTGAGACTCACCTGGTGTTTCACTTTTCTCCAAGCTTGAGAGCTGTTTTCTTCTCCACCCTAAATCCTGGCTGTAGTTCCCCTAGAGCTGCCTTTTTAAAGCTTGGCTCACCTACAAGCCTAAACAGTGTATGTGATAAGGAAGTGTGTCAGTATCCTCATCAGATGTACACACCCAAATATGGTTACTCATCACATACCATATCCTAGACACTGCATAGCTGCTGTATACTGTACAGGTAAAGTTCTATGCACAGTACAGAATTGAGCTGCATGACCACAGCATACTGAAAAGGAGTCTGTCAGCCTTTCTGGCACTGTGACAATGAATCATTATGAGTCTAACACTCACACACAGGTCTGAACAAAACTATAACACCTAGGAGTTACCCATAATGTTTGGCCTGTCATGTCTAAAGTCTTACCTTAACAACCAGCTTTTTTACAGTGCTGAAAAGTGAAGCACCTCGTCTGATTTTTCAGCTTCCTTAATCTCAAGATTCCTTAAGCCCTACGTACAGTGAATTTCAGAAAATTATCTTTGCATGCAATCTTTATAATAAGCAAGGAGCTATAAACCTAATTATCTTGTACACATGTCTGACTTTTACAAACTACCGGTCGTCAGACCTGCCTGCGGGGCGGTCGTTCTGACGACAGTTTGCCGGTGTGTACAGTCTGTCGTCTGGCGGATCAGTCAAAAACAGCTTTATTAGCCTGACGACAGACTGTACACACCGGCAAACTGTCGTCAAAATGACTGCCCCGCAGGCGGGTCTGACGACTGGTAGTTTGTAAAAGTCAGACGTGTGTACGTAGCTTTACTATTGTTAAGATTATTTGGTAGAAAATTAATAGATTAGAGCTAATCATTTACCATAGACTGATTTAAAGCAACCCTCCTCTCTATAAATGAAAAGCATTAACAGGATCCAGTCCCAATTTTTTAAGCCAAGTAGTGAAGGGTTATAACCTCTGTCAGGTGGCTAAAGCTGTTCGGAATCCAAGTAACATCTAGGACCTCACACCTCCTTGGTGTTAACCCTGAGTTACGGTCGTAGTAAAAGAAAAAAGTTGCTGGGTGCCTTGCCAGTAGCCCCGAGCCAGGCTCAGAGTAAAAGAAAAAAATTGCTGGGAGCAGTAGTCCCAGGGAGGTGAGTCTGTGCAAAGGCTGCTGCAAATCTCTCTGCAGTATGTCTTTTTCCTGCTTTTAGGGTCTAAAAGCACATGAAAAAATAGTTCTGCTATTAGACGCTAAAAGCAGGAAAGAATCATACCACCAGGGAGGTTAATGTGGCTTTAACAAAAGTTCCTGGTAATATTACCACGATGGAGAGTTAACCACTTAAGTACCAGTGGTCTCTGCCTAAGGACCAGAGACCACTGGTTCCAGAAATGGCGGAATAGCGACGAATAACGAATCGCCACACATTCCCACTGCAATCGCCATCACCGCCGCTCATTGGGAACCTGGGCCACCCACTCTATAATGGCAGAGTTCCTGTGAGCCGGTCAGGAGCCACTTCCATTGGCTCCTGCACCTGCCTATCAATGTAATTCAATGGGAGCGGTTTACGTTGATAGACAGGGTCAGGAGCCAATGAAATCGGCTCCTGACCTGTTCAAAAGGCTCTGCCATCATAGAGATGGCAGAGCGATTGAGCTGTGGTGGGGAGACAGCGGCGAGATCGTCGGGAGCGATGAAACTGGCGAGAACGCGTGGCATCGTGGAGTAAAATCTACGCCAGGTAGCTATCAAAACAGGGCGTAGATTTCAATCATTAAGGTCCTTAAGTAGTTAAAGGATACATTTTATGATTTCATAAAAATCAGATTTACTTACCTGGGGCTTTATCCATCCCCTGGAAGCTTATGTGTCCTTCAACGCAGCTCTGCTCCAAGCTCCCAGGGTCCCCTCCGTAGCAGCTACCAGTCGGCATTCTCTGCACATGCGTGAGCAGGCTGCCGCGCCACTTGCAGTCTTGGTCCTATCACCAAGAACGTTCTGCACAGACATAGAGATGGCTCGAACCTCCGATTTTAGGTTTGTGTAAATCGAATGCGAACTTCCGAAAAAAGTTCGCGTTTGCGTGAACCATGTGAACCACAATAGACTTCAATGGGCAGGCAAACTACAAACACTAATTCTGGCCACAAAAGTGATGGAAAATATGTTTCAAGGGGTCTAACACCTGGAGGGGGGCATGGCGGAGTGGGATACATGCCAAAAATAATAAATAATAATAAATAATAATAAATTGCGAATGTGACCCACAGCAGGGTTTTAAGGGCAGAAATCCCATTGCATTGCTAAATTGGAGGCATAAAGTGCTGTAGAAACATCTTGCGTGTGCAGGGCCGCATTTCTGGGAAGGCCTCCGAGGCACGTGACTAGGGCGGAGCCAAGCAAGGGGCGGGTGGCCACTGGCCAGACAGCCGTCTTTAACATTCCTAAGCAGCAGCACAAGTCGCCTCAGCCTGCTGCTCAGTCTACAGTCACAGGCGCACAGCACAAATTGATCATTCATCATTTTGCTCTGATCTGCAGCCTGCTGTGCTGTGCGTGTCTGTGTGCAGTGGCAGTGGGCGGCTACAGACCAGGGGAAGTGGAGAAGTGCACAATGACGTCACGCAGCTGCGAGGTCCACATGGCTGCTCCTGTGTGCAGTGTGCACAGGAGTTTCCTTGTGCAATAGGTTAGTAAAGGAGAAGTGGCTTGGGGAGCAGGGCTGTATATCATTCAGTGTTTGTGTGGAGGAGCGCAGTCAGGCAGAGGCAGCGATACAAGAACAGACGGCATGTCAGATGATAGTCCTCCGTTCACACTGACCTGTAATGGCCCATACTCACGGGCTACAAATGTTGCCGCAACAAACGGCGCGCGCGTGTTGCAGCGACAGGTCGCCTGTGAGTATGCGGCGTTGCACGGGCGCGCACCCCAAACCGTCGCTCGTCGCTGATGTCGCCGGGCGATTGGCGCGGTCAATCGCCTGGCGACAGTCCGCCGCAACTGTCGCTAGTCCGCGTGAGTACGCGGACTAGCGACAGCAAACTCCATTGAAGTATACGGAGGTTCCGGCGGGGGGAGGAGGAATGTCGGCGACAGCTTCCGTCGCGCCGCTGGTCCCTCTTCCGCGTGTGTACGCAGAGGGACCTGGCGAGGAGCTGTCGCCGGCCTGTCGCCCACACGCTCACGTGTGCTGGCGACAGGCCCTAGAAGTTGCCCGTGAGTATGGGCCATAAGTCAGTCCCGTAGCTGCATACCAGATAAGCTGAGTCCATGCTGCTGAATGTTTTGTCTTAGCGCTCCCTGATTTATTGCCCATTCCCAGCAGGGCCGGTCCGCTCATGAGGCGGGGTGAAACGTTTGCCTCAGGCGGCAAACTTCTAGGGGCGGCACCCGCCCGTCCGTGGGTGCGGGGGGGCCAGCTGCCGAGCCGGAGGGGTAGCCGACAGGATGGGGGTATTGGGCCTGGCGGTGGGGAGGGGGGGTCGGACCCCCCTCCCTCGCCTGGGTCCCCCGATCTGCGCTCCCCTACAGCTGTAATAGGAAGCAGCCGATGCCCAATCGTAAGAGGAATGGGCGGGGAGGACTCACCTTATCCGCGTTCCAGCGTGCGCTCCACTGACGTCACTTCCTGCATCGCCGTCCACTTACAATACAGTGGGCGGCGATGCAGGAAGTGATGTCAGTGGAGCGCACGCTGGAACGCGGCAATTTTTTTAAAAATTTGCCTCAGACGGCAAAAAGTCTAGGGCCGGCCCTGATTCCCAGTCACACCACGTGTAAGGGCTCCTTATCTCCTCCACTCTTTTCAAGTTTCTTACCATCAACATTCGCCCTCCCTTGTTCTCTCATCTTGTGCTTTATTTCTGTCCTTTTTTCCTTACCCTTCTTCTCCATCTTGTTCCCTCTCTTAGTCCTCACTGTGTGCTCTCTCTGCCTCTTTTTCTTCCTCACCATCTCTATCCATCTCTATCCTTTCCTCTACTTTTGCTTATCATCCTTTCCCTCTCTTACTTTTGCATTTTGACTGTCCTCCCAGGAGCTCACAATCTAATCACTATCAGTTTACAGCACTGTATATAGTATATAGCACTGACCTCTTCTGCAGCACTTTACAGAGTAAAGTCACTGGCTGTCCTCAGAGGAGCTCACAATCTAATCCCTATTATAGTTTATAGCACTGTATATAGTATAGTATATAGCGCTGACATCTTCTGCAGCACTTTGCAAAGTCACTGAATGTCCTCAGAGGAGCTCACAATCTAATCCTGCCAGAGTCACAATCTAATGTCCTACCATATTGTTATGTATTTGTATAGCACTGACACCGTCTGCAGCACATTACAGAGTACATAGTCATGTCACTGACTGCCCTCAGAGGAGCTCACACTCTAATCCTACCATAGTCATAGTCTAATGTCCTACCATATTATTATGCGTCTAGTGAAAAATGGCGCCGGCAAAATAATGGCGCCCCCTTCTGCCCGATATATGTTTAAAACGATATTTATCGTTTTAAAGGTTAAAATAGTGCAGAACTTTAAAAACGAAATTTATCGTTTTAAAACTTTTTTTTTGTCCTGCCTGAACGATATTTATCGTTTTAACCCCTGCTTTGCTGCCGTTTGGAAAATATCTGCCCGCCGGCTTTATTGTTTAATAGCAAAGCCCCCTTAACCCCCTTGGCGGTATGAAAAATACCGCCAGGGGGAAGCGCAGCAGTTTTTTTTTTTAATTTTTTTTTTAATCATGTAGCGAGCCGAGGGCTCGCTACATGATAGCCGCTGCTCAGCGGCATCCCCCCGCCCGCTTTGATCGCCTTCGGCGATCACCGATCAGGAAATCCCGTTCAAAGAACGGGATTTCCTGGAGGGCTTCCCCCGTCGCCATGGCGACGGGGCGGGATGACGTCACCGACGTCAGCGACGTCGGGACGTCATTGGGAGACCCGATCCACCCCTCGGCGCTGCCTGGCACTGATTGGCCAGGCAGCGCTCGGGGTCTGGGGGGGGGGGCCGCGCGCCGCACCGGATAGCGGCGATCGGGCGCGCGGCGGCGGCGATCGGGGTGCTGGCGCAGCTAGCAAAGTGCTAGCTGCGTCCAGCAAAAAAAAAATTAAGTAAATCGGCCCAGCAGGGCCTGAGCGGCACCCTCCGGCGGCTTACCCCGTGTCACACACGGGGTTACCGCTAAGGAGGTTAAAAGCTAAAAACACCAAATTTGCAGGGAATGTTAAGAAGAAAATTGTGAACAAGAGGAACATTTTTTCTTTCAAAAAGACCTTATAGTTTTTGAGAAAATCGATTTTGAATATTCTTCTGACCGCGGGAGAATTAAACGCCCGCCGACTTTAGCGGTTAACCTCCCTAGCGGTATGGACAGAAATGTCCGTTCAAAAAAACATGCTGTGAACAGTATAAACATGCATACAGATCAATACTCTCCTGCACTGTATACTAGACCCTTGCTTGACACATTTTGGCAAGTTACAGGAAAAAAAAAGTTTTAAAAATAAATTTTATCACTGTTTGCACAGAAATCCTGGGGGAATTGAACGCTGGGGAGGTTAATAGCAAAGCCCCTTTAAATGCCAGAAACACCAAATGTGTAGGGAATGTTAAGAAGAATAGTGGGAACTAGTGATGCTCAAATACCCCTTTTTAAAATTCGAGTTTGGTCGAATTCGAATAGTAAATTATTCGAGGTCAGTCGAATATTCGAGTCGAATAATTTTTACTATTCGATTCGACCTCGGACTTCGAGCTCACTATTCGAGTCGGTATTCGAGCTCACTATTCGAGCTGACTATTCGAATTGGCCTTAAATAGCTTCCAACACTTGTTTTGAGGGTGAATGATGCAAGAAACATCTTTTTTTCCAAGTAACAACAGCAAGTGATTATGTGGGGATGTTCCTTTAAAAAAAAATGTGGAAAGAGAAGTTGTGTCCTAAATTTTGTTCAGTAGTGTTACTGTATATACTTGTTCTTCTTCTTCTTTATCTTTCTTCTTCTTCTAGATCTTCTTCTTCTATATCTTCTTCTTCTTCTTCTTCTTCTTCATCTTCTTCTTCTTCATCATCTTCTTCTTCTTCTTCATCATCTTCTTCTTCATCTTCTTCATCTTCTTCTTCATCTTCATCTTCATCTTCTTCTTCTTCTTCATCTTCATCTTCTTCATCTTCTTCTTCTTCTTCTTCTTCATCTTCTTCTTCTTCATCTTCTTCTTCTTCATCTTCTTCATCTTCTTCTTCTTCATCTTCTTCATCTTCTTCTTCTTCTTCTTCATCTTCTTCTTCTTCATCTTCTTCATCTTCTTCTTCTTTTTCATCTTCTTTTTCATCTTCTTCTTCATCTTCTTCTTCATCTTCTTCTTCATCTTCTTCTTCTTCATCTTCTTCATCTTCTTCTTCTTTATCTTCTTCTTCTTTTTCATCTTCTTCTTCATCATTTTTTTAAAGAAATGCAGCTATTTTTGAGCGTAACAAATAGCTGGTGGGCGCACGCATGTTGGAAGCGCCATTGTATGTGCTCCCTGGCAGTGGAAACACAAAGACAGCAGGAGGTAAATTCAGCAGCAGGAGGAGGAGGATGAGTGTGTGGCAGCAGGCAGTCAATGAGGCAGGCAGCTCGCCGTGACATAATAGCCCTGGTACCTACCCTGGCAGTGCCTGTACCCTGGCAGTGGGAAACACAGACAGACAGCAGCAGCAGGAGGAGGAATGGAGGAGTAGGCGAGCAGCTATTGTTTGACGTAATAGCTGGTGGCAGAGTGGCAGCAGAAGGTAAATCATCTGTGTACCCTGGCAGTGGGAAACACAGACAGACAGCAGCAGCAGCAGCAGGAGGAGGTATGGAGGAGCAGTGTGAGTGTGGCAGCAGGTAGGCAGCGTGACATAATAGCCCTGGTACCTAGCGGTGATACCAGGGCTGTAAATAAACACAACAGGAGTTCCCAGACAGCGGTCGTGCAGCCCACATTGTGTCCAATACACAACTGGGACAACACAGTTTTCAACCCGGGCACCTCAGAAAAATTAAACCTTTTTTTTTTTTAATGGTTTGTTTGGTTTTGGTTTTGCAACCAATATAGCTATTGTTTGACGTAATAGCTGGTGGCAGAGTGGCAGCAGAAGGTAATTCTGTGTACCCTGGCAGTGGGAAACACAGACAGACAGCAACAGCAGCAGGAGGAATGGAGGAGTAATGTGAGCAGCTATTGTTTGACGTAATAGCTGGTGGCAGAGTGGCAGCAGAAGGTAAATCATCTGTGTAGTGTACCCTGGCAGTGGGAAACACAGACAGACAGCAGCAGCAGCAGCAGGAGGAGGTGTGGAGGAGCAGTGTGAGTGTGGCAGCAGGTAGGCAGCGTGACATAATAGCCCTGGTACCTAGCGGTGATACCAGGGCTGTAAATAAACACAACAGGAGGTCCCAGACAGCGGTCGTGCAGCCCACATTGTGTCCAATACACAACTGGGACAACACAGTTTTCAACCCGGGCACCTCAGAAAAATTAAACCTTTTTTTTTTTTAATGGTTTTTTGGTTTTTGGTTTTACAACCAATATAGCTATTGTTTGACGTAATAGCTGGTGGCAGAGTGGCAGCAGAAGAAGGTAATTCTGTGTACCCTGGCAGTGGGAAACACAGACAGACAGCAGAAGGGCAGTACACAGCAGCCCACTGTAGGTGTAAAATGTGTGGCTGCAGGCGACGTAATAGTCAAAGTGAACCAGGCTGGCTTAGTGAGCAGGAGCCAGGAGGTGGTAAAGGGTGGTAAGGCACATTAACGATGGTTCCGGCAGCCAGTTCATGTCCCCCTCTCGCCGACAACAGGGGCCAGGAACTCGCCTTCCACCCACGCCTGGTTCATCTTGAGAAACGTCAGTCTGTCCACAGACTTGTGAGACAGACGTGAGCGTTTCTCGGTGACCACGCCACCAGCTGCACTGAAGCAGCGCTCGGACAGCACGCTGGAAGGGGGGCAGGACAGCACTTCCAGGGCGTACTGCGCCAGCTCGCTCCAGATCTCCATGCGCTTGACCCAATACTCCATGGGATCAACAGGGGCATCGCTGTCAAGCCCGCTGTACGACCCCATGTAGTCAGCCACCATGCGGGTCAGGCGCTGGCTGTGACCGGAGGATGCTGCTGCTGCATGCATCTCCTCTCTAGTCACTGCTGCCGGAGCCTCTACAGTCCTGTAGAGCTCGTGGCTGAGAGACAGCAGGTCTGTGGGGCGCTTGCTGCTGCTGGATGCAGGCACCTGCTGCTGCCTCTGTGCTGGCTGCTGGACAGTGGGGGTGGAAGGCTGGGGGAAGGCTTCCTCCAAGCGCTCAACAAGGGCCTGCTGCAAGCTCCTTATTTGTTGCGCTGGGTCTCCTCCTGCAGGCGGCAGGAACTGGCTCAACTTCCCCTTGAGGCGTGGGTCCAACATCATGCTGATCCAGATCTCCTCCCTCTGCTTCATCTGGATCACCCTGGGGTCCCTGCGCAGGCACGTCAGCATGTGCGCTGCCATTGGGAAGAGGCAGGCCACGTCTGCTGGCACATCGACGTCAGTGCTGTCCTCATCCTCCTCCTCTGCCGCCTCATCCTCTCTCCACCCCCGCACCAACTCAGCTGCGCTGTGCTGATCCCCCTCATCAGCAGCCAGGTCAGGGACCTCCACCAAGTCCTCCTCCTCCTCCCCCTCAGAGGTGGACTGCGCAGCTGGTTGCCGCTCCTGCTGGTCCAAGGCTGCCGCTCCCTGTTCCAGCAAAGCATCGAGGGCCCTGTTCAGCAGAGAAACCAGGGGCACCCACTCGCAGACCATAGCATGGTCCCTGCTCACCATGTTTGTGGCCTGCAGGAAGGGAGCCAGCACAAAGCACACCTGCTGCATGTGCCTCCAGTCATCATCGGGGACGATGGACGGGATGTTGCTGGTCTTGTCCCTTCTCTGAGCTGCGGAAACAGTGGCCAGGGCAAGGTACTGTTTGACAGCGTGCCTCTGTTCAACCAGACGCTCCAACATCGCCAGGGTGGAGTTCCAGCGAGTCGGAACGTCAAGGATCAGCCGATGGCGTGGCAGATCCAGCTCCTTTTGCACGTCTTCCAGGCTCGCACAGGCTGCAGCCGAGCGCCGGAAGTGACGCACAACATTCCTTGCCGTTTCCAGCAGTTCGCCCATCCCCTGGTAGGTGCGCAGGAACTTCTGCACCACCAGGTTCAGCACGTGGGCAAGACAGGGGATGTGGGTCAGGTTTCCCCTGTCTATTGCGGCAACCAGATTGGCCCCATTGTCGGCCACCACCTCTCCGACTCTGAGGCCTCTGGGGGTCAGCCAAATCCTCTCCTGCTCCTGGAGTTTGGCCAACACATGGGTTGCCGTCAGCTTGGTCTTCCCAAGGCTGACCAAGTGCAGCAGCGCTTGGCAGTGGCGGGCCTTCACGCTGCTGCTGAGGCGGGGGGTTTGGCCAGGTGTGCCGGAGGATGGCAGAGGATCGGAGGAACCTGCTGCAGTTCCCCTGACCCTGCGGGGTGGCACCACCCACTGTGTTGCTGCTGCTGCTGTGCCCGCTGCTGCTCTCCCATCCTCACCCCCTTCCACCAAGCTGACCCAGTGGACAGTGAAGGACAGGTAGCGGCCTGTCCCGAAGCGGCTGCTCCAGGAGTCCATGGTGACGTGGACCCTTTCACCAACCGCGTGCTCCAGCCCTCGCTCCACATTGGCCATCACAAAGCGGTGCAGTGCAGGAATGGCCTTGCGGGCAAAGAAGTGTCTGCTGGGGAGCTGCCAGTCTGGGGCTGCGCAAGCAAGCAGCGCACGAATGTCGCTCCCCTCCTGCACGAGCGTGTACGGCAGGAGTTGGGAGCACATGGCCCGTGCCAGCAAGCCGTTCAGCTGCCGCACGCGACGGCTGCTGGGAGGCAGAGCCCTAACCACCCCCTGGAAGGACTCGCTCAAAAGGCTCTGGCGTGGCCTTTTGCTGACACGGGAATCAGCAGACACAGCAGAGGAGGCCACTGAGGACTGGCTGCCAGAACAGGCCTCAGTGTCGGCGGCAGGAGTTGCAGAGGGGGGAGGAGCAGTGCGTTTCCGCACTCCTGCTGGTGCTGCTGGAGGAGCAGGAGGGCGGGTGGCTGCTGTTGCTGCTGCTGCTGCTGAAGGCTGTGCAGTGATGGGTGTGGTGCCACTGCCAGCACCAGATGCCTTCAGCCTCTGGAACTCCTCATGCTGGTGGAAATGTTTAGCCGCAAGGTGGTTGATGAGCGAGCTGGTGCAGAACTTTAAGGGGTCTGCACCTCTGCTCAACTTCCGCTGACAGTGGTTGCAAGTGGCGTACTTGCTGTACACAGTGGGCATGGTGAAATATCGCCAGATTGGTGACTTAAACATCCCCCTATGGCATGGAAGCGCTGCTGCCTGTCTCCCTGTGGTGGTTGGGGGGGGGGCTTGGGGGGCTTGGGTGCGGCTGGTGGTGGTACTGGCAGATGCTGCTGCTGCTGCTGCTGAGCCTGAGACACCAGCAGGCTGTGGGACCTGCCTACTGCTGCTGCCAATGCTTGCAATGATGCGCCTCCTTGCAAGGCCCACAAGAGCATCCTCTTCCTCCTCCTCAGAGCTGCTGAGGACGACATCCCCTGGAGGTGGTGGCACCCAGTCTCTGTCTGTCACCGGGTCATCATCATCCTCCCCCTCCTGAAACATGTCCTGCTGGGATGAGGACCCCCCAAACTCCTCTCCTGATGCATGGATGGGCTGCTTGACTGTCGCCACAGTCTTGCTGTCCAATCCCTCATCCCCCAAAGTGCCCATCAGCATCTCCTCCTCAAGATCGCCAACAACAGCAGACAATTTACTCATGATGCCTGGGGTCAAAAGACTGCTGAATGACAGGTCGGCGAGTGACGGTGAACTGGCCTCCTCCCCAGACCCTGCTGGGCGGCTGCTGCGAACAGGGGTGGTGGTGGTGGTGAGGGTGGAGGCCTCGGATGCAGAGCTGATGGCGGGCTGCTCATCCTCCGTCATGAGTTGCACCACAGTGTCTGCATCCTTTTCCTCAATGGGACGTTTCCGACCCGGCTGGAGGAAAATGGGAGCAGGTGCTACACGCTGCTGCTGCTGTGTCTCTGCAGCGTGAGTTGCAGATGCTCCTGCTGGGCGGTGCCCAAGGCGTCCACGGCCAGTGGCTATGGGAGGAATGTTAGCCACTGACGCTGCTGCTGCTGCTGCGGAACTGTGCATGGTGGCGCGCCCGCGGCCGCGGCTTGCCACAATGCTGCTCCCTCTCCTCCTGATTCCCTTGCTGCCCTTCCCCTTGCCCAAACCGCGCTGGCTGCCACTTCCAGACATCTTCAATGTTTTGGGCGTATAGAGAAAAGTTTTTTAAAAGGGCGGCTGAAAAGTGGGGTACTTTAATGGAGTGGGTTGGTTGGTGAGGTGACTGAGTGAGTGTCCCCTAGTACAGTAAGTAAGTAGTAACAGTCAGGAAGTACAACTAGCAGTTACAATAATCAGTAGTAATCACAAGTAAATTTAGTGTGTGTACACTCAGACAGTGAGTGCACGCACGCAGGAGCTAGTAGCCTATGGACAGTGACTGAGTGTCCTAGACTCCTAGTACAGTAAGAGTAAGTAGTAACAGTAAGTAGAACTAACTAATTACGATAATCAATCAGCGATCAGAAGGAAATAGAGTGTGCGTTGTGTGTGTACACTCAGACAGTGAGTGCACGCACGCAGGAGCTAGTAGCCTATGAACACAGTGACTGAGTGTCCTAGACTACTAGTACAGTAAGAGTAAGTAGTAACAGTAAGAAGAACTAACTAATTACAATAATCAATCAGCGATGAGAAGGAAATGGAGTGTGGGTGTGTGTACACTCAGACAGTGAGTGCACGCACGCAGGAGCTAGTAGCCTATCAACACAGTGACTGAGTGTCCTAGACTCCTAGTACAGTAAGAGTAACTAGTAACAGTAAGTAGAACTAACTAATTACAATAATCAATCAGCGATCAGAAGGAAATGGAGTGTGGGTGTGTGTACACTCAGACAGTGAGTGCACGCACGCAGGAGCTAGTAGCCTATGAACACAGTGACTGAGTGTCCTAGACTCCTAGTACAGTAAGAGTAAGTAGTAACAGTAAGTAGAACTAACTAATTACAATAATCAATCAGCGATCAGAAGTAAATAGAGTGTGGGTGGTGTGTGTACACTCAGACAGTGAGTGACCGCACGCAGGAGCTAGTAGCCTATGAACACAGTGACTGAGTGTCCTAGACTCCTAGTACAGTAAGAGTAAGTAGTAACAGTAAGTAGAACTAACTAATTACAATAATCAATCAGCGATCAGAAGGAAATGGAGTGTGGGTGTGTGTACACTCAGACAGTGAGTGCACGCACGCAGGAGCTAGAAGCCTATGAACACAGTGACTGAGTGTCCTAGACTCCTAGTACAGTAAGAGTAAGTAGTAACAGTAAGTAGAACTAACTAATTACAATAATCAATCAGCGATCAGAAGGAAATAGAGTGTGGGTGGTGTGTGTACACTCAGACAGTGAGTGACCGCACGCAGGAGCTAGTAGCCTATGGACAGTGACTGAGTGTCCTAGACTCCTAGTACAGTAAGAGTAAGTATTAACAGTAAGTACAACTAACTAATTACGATAATCAATCAGCGATCAGAAGGAAATGGAGTGTGGGTGTGTGTACACTCAGACAGTGAGTGCACGCACGCAGGAGCTAGTAGCCTATGAACACAGTGACTGAGTGTCCTAGACTCCTAGTACAGTAAGAGTAAGTAGTAACAGTAAGTAGAACTAACTAATTACGATAATCAATCAGCGATCAGAAGGAAATGGAGTGTGGGTGTGTGTACACTCAGACAGTGAGTGCACGCACGCAGGAGCTAGTAGCCTATGGACAGTGACTGAGTGTCCTAGACTCCTAGTACAGTAAGAGTAAGTAGTAACAGTAAGTACAACTAACTAATTACGATAATCAATCAGCGATCAGAAGGAAATAGAGTGTGTGTTGTGTGTGTACACTCAGACAGTGAGTGCAGTGCGCACACGCAGGAGCTAGTAGCCTATATGAACAGTGACAGTGAGTGTCCCTACGGGTACAGTAAGAGTAAGTAGTAAGTAAGTACAACTAAATAACAATAATCTATCAGTAATCAGAAGGAAATAGAGTGTGTGTACACACAGACAGTGAGTGAGTGCACACACGCAGGAGCTGGCTAGTAGCCTATAAACAGTGACAGTCAGTGAGTGTCCTACTCCTAGTACAGTATAACTACAATACTATTAGTAAAGGACAGCAGAAATACTGGTATAGATGAGAGAAATAAACAGAGGACAGCTGCCCACAGAGGCAAGGCCCCCCTGAGGCCTAAACCTGTAAGCTTGCAGCAGCTGCCTGTCTCTAATGTAACACACAAGCTACTAACTAAAATACAATGTCTATCTAACTAACAACAATATAGGTGTATATGGCAGGTGTAGGTGAGCAAAAACGCTAGGTAAATGATCACAATAGAGCACTTGCTAAGCCAAAGCACAAAGGAGCAACTCTCTCTCTGTACAAGTCTCAGGCAAGCATGGAGAAACGGAACATGGCGGCCGCTATTTATAGGGTAGGGGCTGGCCAGGGTCCCCCTCTGTGATTGGCTGCCGTCAGAGGGCCTGGGAGCCCTCTGATTGGCTCTAAGGACATCAATCTGGGCTATGACGCTATTCGAGCTCGGTACCGAGCTCGAATAGCGCTGGGTTGCTCGAATAGCTCGAATAGTGAATGGGCTATTCGAGTGTACTCGGATAGCCCATTCGAATAGCTCCAGCTATTCGGAGCTCGAATACCGAGCTCGAATAGCTGGAAAAGAGCTCGAATATTCGAGCTACTCGAATATTCGAGCTCTGCTGAGCACCACTGGTGGGAACACGAAGAAAAAAAAATTGTTCAAAAAGACCTTATAGTTTTTGAGAAAATCGATTTCAAATCTTTAAAAGAGGAAAATGTATCTATTTAAATCGCGTACTGACATTTCCGTGGAAACAATTCCCACCGACTTTAGCAGTTATTAGCATGCATCCTCGGGTCCTAAGAGAATTAAGTTCAGTTATAGCTAAGCCCCTTTATCTTATCTTTTGTGACTCTCTTGCAACTAGCAGAGTCCCAGTGGATTGGCGTACAGCCCACGTTTTCCCATTATTTAAGAAGGGCAAAAAATCTGATCCAGGAAATTATAGACCTGTAAGCTTAACATCAGTTGTATGCAAACTATTTGAGGGGTTACTAAGAGATACTATACATGACTTCATAGTAGAAAATAATCTTATTTCTCAGCATCAACATGGGTTTACTAAAGACAGGTCCTGTTTGACTAACATGCTCAGCTTTTATGAGGTAGTGAATGCTAATATGGATATTGGGAATGCTGTAGATGTGATATACTTGGACTTTGCAAAGGCCTTCGACACTGTTCCCCACAGAAGTCTGGTGCAAAAGTTGAGGATGCAAGGACTGGGGAAGAGTTTGTGTGCATGGATAGGGAACTGGCTAATGGACAGAAAACAAAGAGTTGTGGTCAATGGATCGTACTCAAAATGGGAGACTGTTAGCAGTGGGGTCCCACAGGGGTCTGTACTGGGTCCAGTGCTCTTCAATTTATTTATTAATGACCTAGTAGATGCAGTAGTGAGCAATGTTGCTATTTTTGCAGATGATACAAAATTGTGCAGAATCATCAACTCTCAGGAAGATAGTGTCATATTGCAACAGGATCTGGATAGGATGGCTATATGGGCACATACATGGCAGATGAAATTCAATGTTGACAAATGTAAAGTCATGCATTTTGGTCGTACCAATGGTCTAGCACCATACAAAATAAATGGGATACAGTTGGGAACATCAAACTTGGAGAAGGACTTAGGAGTACTCATCGACAACAAGTTAAATAATCGTACTCAATGCCAAGCCGCTGCAGCTAAAGCGAACAAAATTTTGGGATGCATTAAAAGGGAAATAAAAACTCGAGATGCTAGCATAATATTGCCCCTGTTTAACTCTCTAGTAAGGCCACATCTGGAATATGGAATTCAGTTCTGGGCACCACATTACAAAAAAGATATTGCAGTTTTAGAGCAGGTGCAGAGACGAGCTACAAAATTGATACGTGGGATGGAAGGTCTCGCTTACCAAGAAAGGTTAGATAAACTGGGTTTATTTAGTCTAGAGAAAAGACGCCTTAGAGGAGATCTAATTAACATGTATAAATACATTAGAGGGCAGTATAATAGCTTGGCGGATGAGCTTTTTGTCCCTAGGCCTTCTCAAAGGACTAGAGGACATGAGCTGCGCATGGAGGAAAAACGTTTTAGCCATTTATTTAGGAAAGGGTTCTTTACAGTAAGAGTGGTTAAGATGTGGAATGCATTGCCACAGGAAGTCGTTATGGCAAACTCTATACCTGCATTTAAAGGGGGCTTAGATGCTTTCCTTGCGTTGAAAGACATCCATGGCTACAATTACTAGGTTATGCCTAATGATGTTGATCCAGGGATTTTATCTGATTGCCATCTGGAGTCAGGAAGGAATTTTTCCCATTTGGGGCTAATTGGACCATGCCTGGTGGGGTTTTTTTTCGCCTTCCTCTGGATCAACAGGGGTATGTGGGGGACGGGCTGGAGTTGTACTTTGTACTGGTTGAACTCGATGGACGTATGTCTTTTTTCAGCCAAAATAACTATGTAACTATGTAGCAAAGTCCCCTTAAATCCTAGCAACACCAAATTTGCAGGATATGTTAAAAAGATACTGGGAAACATTATTAAAAAAAAAAATTGAAATTTTTTTTTTAAATTTACATTTTTGGGTTATGTTCAGAGTGTGGGAATTTTTTTTGAAAAAAAATGATGTGGGGTCCCCCCTCCCGAGCCTCTGTAACCCCTTGTCCCCCATGCAGGCTGGGATAGCCAGAATGCGGAGCCCCGGCCGACTGGGGCTTCGCACCCTGAGCTATACCAGCCCGCATGGTCCATGGTATGGGGGGGGGCTTCGGGGGGGAGGGGCGGCCAAGCCTTCCCCTCCCCCCCCTGGAGCCCTTGTCCAATCCATGGACAAGGGGCTCTTCCCCACCTCCGGTGCCCCAGGAGGAGGTGGGGGCGACGACTCCTGGGGGGGGTTCATGGTGGCATCTGGGAGTCCCCTTTAAGAAGAGGAACCCAGATGCCTGCCCCCCTCCCAGGAGAAATGAGTATAGGGGTGCACCCCTTACCCATTTCCATAAAGGGTTAAATGAAATAAAAAACGCAACAACGAGAAAAGTCCTTTAATGTTCTAAATTAACCAGAAATACTTACCTGTACCTTTAAGAAAAAAATCCCAAGCCAATTAGGTCCCACGACAGTATCCTCCATCTTGCGATCTTCAGAAATACTTACCTGTACCTTTAAGAAAAAAATCCCACGCCATTATCCTCGGAAAAGGTCCCGCCCTATAATCTGTTATGTCCCACGACGACAATATCCTCTGTCTTGCGATCTTCAGAAATGCAGGCTGAAGATGCGGGCGGAAAGCCTGGGATGTTTCTCAAGGCCGTCAGAGGAGACAGACCAACTCTTAACTGCCATTTTTTCATAAGCCCAACTAAGACACCTAGAGTTGGTTTAATCAAAGGGTGGGTTGACGTCACCCACAACTTACGTACAAGTGCCCGTTGCCAAGTAAACAACAGTCCAAGATTTAGTTCCTCCTTTTCCAAAATTGGCCATGTTTTTCCTCTTGATGCTGTACAATGTTCTCTTTTCCAGTCTATTATCCTAACCAATTGTATACTTCTATAATAGACCAGTATATCGGGTGCCGCCAACCCACCCCCGGTCCTACTCCTACAAATTGTCCTATAACTTAACCTCCTTAGCGGTAACCCCGTGTGTGACACGGGGTAAGCCGCCGGAGGGTGCCGCTCAGGCCCTGCTGGGCCGATTTACTTAATTTTTTTTTTGCTGGACGCAGCTAGCACTTTGCTAGCTGCGCCAGCACCCCGATCGCCGCCGCCGCGCGCCCGATCGCCGCTATCCGGTGCGGCGCGCGCCCCCCCCCCCCCCAGACCCCGAGCGCTGCCTGGCCAATCAGTGCCAGGCAGCGCCGAGGGGTGGATCGGGTCTCCCAATGACGTCCCGACGCCGGTGACGTCGGTGACGTCATCCCGCCCCGTCGCCATGGCGACGGGGGAAGCCCTCCAGGAAATCCCGTTCTTTGAACGGGATTTCCTGATCGGTGATCGCCGAAGGCGATCGAAGCGGGCGGGGGGATGCCGCTGAGCAGCGGCTATCATGTAGCAAGCCCTCGGCTCGCTACATGATAAAAAAAAAAAAAAAATTTAAAAAACTGTTGCGCTTCCCCCTGGCGGTATTTTTCATACCGCCAAGGGGGTTAATCTACGTGGAATTCTTGCCCAAATGAAATCCTGGAACAACCTATTCCATCCCTTAAACCACGTGCTGGGGAGGGCAATCGGAATGCACTGCATACAGAATAATATTTTAGGCAGAATAAACATTTTAATTACTGCGATGCGACCCAAAGGATTGAAGTAAGGTCTATCCCATCTCTTAAGTTTAATTTTACTTTCTATTATTAGACTTTTGTAATTAATATCAAATAAGTTATTGATATCTCCGCTCAAGTTAACACCCAAGTATTTTATTACTTTCTTCCATGAATAGCTATTATAGTCTTGTATTTTTGTTCTAGTATATCGGGAGCACCCCAGATCAAGGATCAGACATTTCTCTCTATTTATCTTAAAATTTGAGCTAATTCCGTAACTATTAAACAAAACCTCACATCTCTTTAGAGATATTACGGGGTCTCTAAGTACCAGCAGGAGATCATCCGCATAAGCCAATGTTTTAATTTCCACATCACCCACTAGCATACCCTTTATGGATGAGTCATCTTGGATGGCACGAATCAGCGGCTCGAGGCAGAGGTTAAAAAGTCCGGGCGACAAGGGACAGCCCTGGCGCATTCCGTTAAATAGCTTAAATGGTTTAGAGGTACAGGAATTAATTAATAACTGAGCTCTCAAGTTGGTATACAGTGATCTAATTCTTTCTATAAAGACTGGACCAAAGCCAAACTTCCTTAGGCAGTCAAATATGAAGGAATGGGAGATTCGGTCAAAAGCTTTCTCAGCATCAATGGCTATCAGGACTGATTGCCTCCCTTGTTTCTTACTATCATGGATTACGTTAATGGCAGTATATATATTTTCATGAATTTGTCTGTTTTTCCTAAAGCCAATCTGTTGGTTCCTCAACACCTCCTCCGCAGCCTCCTCCAGCCTGGCTGCAAGAATGCTCGAATATATTTTTACAATGGGGACCATTGGAGGTAAAATTTAAAGATGCTTTTTGCTCTAAGCTATACTTAGTATAGCTGAGAGCAGTTCGGCGGAGGCGGCGTGAGTGGCGTCGGGCGGCGGAGATCTTCAATCAACATGTATCAGAAGATCGCAAGATAGAGGTTACTGTCGTGGGACCTAATTGGTGTGGGATTTTTTCTTAAAGGTACAGGTAAGTACTGTATTTCTTTTTTTTTTTTTTTTAGGCTCAGCCTCGCCGTCCGGCTACTTCCTGATTAAATTTAAGGCATCCGCCTTAGATTCAGGTGATTCTTGCATCATTGCCTAAAGAAAAAAATTACTTTTCGTGGCCTGATATGTTATACCTTTAATAGTGATACTTATTTTTGATCATCCCCCACCCCCCGTTCAACTTTCACACCCCTCCTTACCACTAAAAACAAACAAACCCAACCATACCACATTCATACCATAACAGGCTATACCGAGATCCTTCATCCCATCCGAAATACAGTATAGACCCTGACTCAGTGTTATGTTTAACTATCATCCAAAGGGAGGGCATTCCGCATACTATCCCATATTTCGCTACCGAATCTATCTGCATTTATAGAAGCTTCTGCGGGAGCATAGGTGGCACTGTCACATACAATCTCCATTTCTCTACACCAGTCGTGAAAGTTAGGATTTCCCCCGCCCTTCCAATGCTTAGCAATTATCTTTTTCATATAAAGAGAGCCTATCTCCTTTAAAAAAACACTTTCTCTATTTTCTTCCATTTCTGTTATGCTAAATATTACACTGATTAAAGAGAGATCAAAGCTACTGTCAGCCACTATCTTGCCGAATTTAATAAAAAGTTCCCATAGAGTGCAGATTGAAGAACAGGACCACCACATATGCAGCTCCGATCCCCCCGACCGGCCGCATCTCCAGCACGAGGCATCCGCCGTTGGCCTAAAGAGTCCCGCTCGTTTTGGTGTTAAGTACCATCTTGTTATTATTCTGTATTGTAACCATTGGATATCCGGATCAGGGATTTTCCATAGGGCCGACCAAATTTTGGGCCATTTTGTAGATATAGAAGTTCGCAATATATGCTCCCACTTGTGACAATATGAGGGAAGATCATATTGGTCAAGGAATTGCAGTGATTCATAAAGCGTGGCCAATATTTTGGGAGGTCTTTTATTCAGAATTAAGAGTTTTTCAAAAACGTTCAGCTCCCTTTTAAATGGTCCATTTTTGTTTATAAAGCTCTGCAATTGAATGAGGCCCCAAGACATCGACTTTTGGGGTTTCTCTAAAATCCCTTTTATCCCTAGATCCCTATTACCATTAACGTGAATTAGGCGGGACTCTAAATCCAGGCTCGGGAGGGGGACCCCACGTCGTTTTTTTTAAATTTGGTTTAATTTTTTATTTTTTTAATGTTCTGAGTGTGGGAAATAAATTTTAAAAAAAACGACGTGGGGTCCCCCCTCCCGAGCCTCTGTAACCCCTCTGTAACCCGGCCGACTGGGGCTTCGCACTCTGAGCTATACGAGCCCGCATGGTCCATGGTATGGGGGGGCTCTGGGGGGGAGGGGCGGCCAAGCCTCCCCCCCCCCCCGTAGCCCTTGTCCAATCCATGGACAAGGGGCTCTTCCCCACTTCCGGTGCCCCAGGAGGAGGTGGGGGCGACGACTCCCTGGGGGGGGGTTTCATGGTGGCATCTGGGAGTCCCCTTTAAGAAGGGGATCCCCAGATGCCCACCCCCTCCCAAGAGAAATGAGTATAGGGGTACAAAGTACCCCTTCCCCATTTCAACAAAGGGTTAAATGAAATAAAAACACAACCACGAGAAAAGTATTTTAATAATCTTAATTAACCACAAATACTTACCTGTACCTTTAAAAAAAATGTTGTTCCCACGCCAATATATCCTCGGAAATGATCCAACGAATAACAATATCCTCTTATCTTGCGATCTTCAATTACCTTGATTGAAGATCTCCCGCGCCAATTAGAATACTATACCTTACAATGCGTCCTGCGTAGGGACGCATAGCACGGCTCCCGCTGTTCTCCCCGCCTCCTCACCTGTCACCCTCACCTAGCCTGGCACATGGTGCACCCATGGGTGCCACCCTAGGTGAGGGTGACAGGTGCAGGCAGACGGGGAGAGACAGCGGAGCTGGCAGCTATACGTCCGCACAGGACGCATCCTAAGGTATAGTAACCGGCTCATAAATGAGCCGGTTCTTTTTGTATTGAATCAAATGAATCGATTCATTTGATTCAATACAAAAAGAAACGGCTCATTTATGAGCCGGTTACTATACCTTAGGATGCGTCCTGTGCGGACGTATAGCTGCCAGCTCCGCTGTCTCTCCCATTTTTTTAAAGGTACAGGTAAGTATTTGTGGTTAATTAAGATTATTAAAATACTTTTCTCGTGGTTGTGTTTTTATTTCATTTAACCCTTTGTTTAAATGGGGAAGGGGTACTTTGTACCCCTATACTCATTTCTCTTGGGAGGGGGGTGGGCATCTGGGGATCCCCTTCTTAAAGGGGACTCCCAGATGCCACCATGAACCCCCCCCCCCAGGGAGTCGTCGCCCCCACCTCCTCCTGGGGCACCGGAGGTGGGGAAGAGCCCCTTGTCCATGGATTGGACAAGGGCTACCGGGGGGGGGGAAGGGGAAGGCTTGGCCGCCCCTCCCCCCCTGAAACCCCCCCATACTATGGACCATGCGGGCTGGTATAGCTCAGGGTGCGAAGCCCCAGTCGGCCAGGGCTCCGCATTCTTGCTATCCCAGCCTGCATGGGGGACAAGGGGTTACAGAGGCTCGGGAGGGGGACCCCACGTCATTTTTTTCAAAAAAAATTCCCACACTCTGAACATAACCCAAAAATTTTAATTTAAAAAAAAAATAAATAACATTTTTCAATTTTTTTTTAAATAATGTTTCCCAGTATCTTTTTAACATATCCTGCAAATTTGGTGTTGCTAGGATTTAAGGGGACTTTGCTATTTACTGCTAAAGTCGGCGGGAATTGTTTCCACGGAAATGTCAGTACGCGATTTAAATAGATACATTTTCCTCTTTGAAGATTTAAAATCTATTTTCTCAAAAACTATAAGGTCTTTTTGAACTATTTTTTTTCTTCGTGTTCCCACTATTCTTCTTAACATTCCCTACACATTTGGTGTTTCTGGCATTTAAAGGGGCTTTGCTATTAACCGCTAAAGTCGGCGGGCGTTTAATTCTCCCACGGTCAGAAGAAGAATATTCAAAATCGATTTTCTCAAAAACTATAAGGTCTTTTTGAAAAAAAAATGTTCCTCTTGTTCACAATTTTCTTCTTAACATTCCCTGCAAATTTGGTGTTTTTAGCTTTAAGGGGGCTTTGCTATTAAACATTAAAGCCGGCGGGCAGATATTTTCCAAACGGCAGCAAAGCAAGGGTTAAAACGAAAAATATCGTTTGGGAGCAATACAAATATAAATATCGTTTTTAAAGCCGGCGCCGTTTTTTAGCTGTCAAAAACGAAAAATAACTAGCGATAGTGGTTCTCTATGGGGCGCCGTTTTTTAACTACGATAACTGGCGCCATTTTTAACGGACCCCATTATTATTATGTATTTATATAGCACTGACATCTTCTGCAGCACTTTACAGAGTACATAGTCATGTCACTGACTGTCCTCAGAGGAGCTCACACTCTAATCCTACCATAGTCATAGTCTAATGTCCTACCACAGTGCTGTCCAACTGGCGGCCCGCGGGCCGCATCCGGCCCGCCAGGCCACCTGCTGCGGCCCGCTTGTCTCCCTGGGATGCAGGCATGGCTTGCGCTATGGGCGCCATGCCTGCTCCCTCTTATTGTGGCCTCTCCTATGTCCCCCCGCTGCCGCTGCCTCACAGATCAGACCTCACAGATCACGGCGACTGAGGTAAACAGAGGGCGCATGGTACCCGCACGGAGTACGTCACATGCGGAAGTGAATCATTACTCACTTCCGCATGTGACGTTCTGCCGCGCGGGTGTCATGCGCGCGCTCTGCTTGCTTCAGTCGCCGCGATCTGTGAGGTATGATCTGTGAGGCAGCAGCGGCATTGTCAGCAGGGACACAGGAGAGGCCAGCGGGGACACCTGAGAGGCCAGCGGGGACACCGGAGAGGCCAGCGGGGACACCGGAGGGGACACCTGAGAGGCCAGCGGGGAGACCGGAGAGGCCAGCGGGGACACCGGAGAGGCCAGCGGGGACACCGGAGAGGCCCGCGGGGACACAGAGGTAACGGGCTCGCTACTGGTGGGGGCACCTGTCACTAGCTGGGGGGGCTCCTGTCACTATCTAACTGGGGGGGCTCCTGTCACTATCTAACTGGGGGGCACCTGTCACTATCTAACTGGGGGGGAACCTGTCACTATTTACCTGGGGGGGCACCTGTCACTATCTAACGGGGGGGGGGCACCTGTCACTATCTAGCTGGGGGGGGGGGCACCTGTCACTATCTAAGTGAGGGGCACCTGTCACTATCTAAGTGGGGGGCACCTGTCACTATCTAACTAGGGGGGGCACCTGTCACTATCTAGCTGGGGGGGCACCTGTCACTATCTAAGTGGGGGGCACCTGTCACTATCTAGCTGGGGGGGCACCTGTCACTATCTAGCTGGGGGGGCACCTGTCACTATCTAGCTGGGGGGGGCACCTGTCACTATCTAAGTGGGGGGCACCTGTCACTATCTAGCTGGGGGGGGCACCTGTCACTATCTAAGTGGGGGGCACCTGTCACTATCTAACTAGGGGGGGGCACCTGTCACTATCTAGCTGGGGGGGCACCTGTCACTATCTAAGTGGGGGGCACCTGTCACTATCTAGCTGGGGGGGCACCTGTCACTATCTAAGTGGGGGGCACCTGTCACTATCTAGCTGGGGGGGCACCTGTCACTATCTAGCTGGGGGGGCACCTGTCACTATCTAGCTGGGGGGGCACCTGTCACTATCTAGCTGGGGGGGCACCTGTCACTATCTAAGTGGGGGGCACCTGTCACTATCTAGCTGGGGGGGCACCTGTCACTATCTAAGTGGGGGGCACCTGTCACTATCTAAGTGGGGGGCACCTGTCACTATCTAACTAGGGGGGGCACCTGTCACTATCTAGCTGGGGGGGCACCTGTCACTATCTAAGTGGGGGGCACCTGTCACTATCTAGCTGGGGGGGCACCTGTCACTATCTAAGTGGGGGGCACCTGTCACTATCTAAGTGGGGGGCAGCTGCCACTATCTAAGTGGGGGGCAGCTGCCACTATCTAAGTGGGGGGCACCTGTCACTCTCTAGCTGGGGGTGGGGGCTCCTGTCACTATCTAGCTGGGGGGGTGCTCCTGTCACTATCTAACCTGGGGGGGGACACCTGTCACTACCTCAACTGGGGGGACACCTGTCACCTGGCATTTCAGCCCACACATCATACCCAATCCGGCCCAAAACACTATTGCCAGGCACAGCAGCCGGTAGAGGAGAATTTAGAAGCCAGGTGAGAGGTGTCTACCATATTAAAGGGGCATTCTGCTTATTTATGTGAAATGCTGTCTATTTATGTGCCTCATGACTGCTGAATTTGTTGTGTTGGGGGCCTCATGATTGCTGAATTTGTCTTGTTGGGGGCCTCATGATTTGTTGGGGGCATCACGATTGCTGAATTTGTCTTGTTGGGGGCCTCAAGATTGCTGAATGTGTCTTGTTGGGGGCCTCATGATTTTTTGGGGGCCTCATGATTGCTGAATTTGTCTTGTTGGGGGCATCATGATTGCTGAATTTGTCTTGTTTGGGGCCTCATGATTTGTTGGGGGCCTCATGATTGCTGAATTTGTCTTGTTGGGGGTCACATGATTGCGAACTGTGAGACTATGGAAAAGCTGAATCGTCATCATGAGACAATAGCATTAAACCTACTTTTTTAGCTTTTTAAAACGGAAAATAAAACTGGGAGGTTCTAAAAAAAACCCCACATTTTTCAGGAGTAGGATGGATGATATTGTTTATCTTCACAGTTTATTTTCAACTTGGATTTTCCATAATGTTCATGTATGAGTTAAAACGTTTGTATGTAGTTTAAATTGCTGTTGCCACTTTGCGATAAGTGACTTTTGGGTTGCAGTTTGGACACTCGGCCTCCAAAAGGTTCACCACCACTGTCCTAATCTAATGTCCCACATTGCTAAGTTCATGTAAATTTGTCTCCACCCGTGGCCACACCCGCATTCTGGTCCATGGCCACACCCATTTTTCGGCGCGGCGCGCGTAATGGAACCCTCGTGTTTTCTGGCGCACGTAACTTCACCATTATTTTAAATTGCATTTTGTGAAAAGTGCTGCCAATCTAATTATCCTTTCATTGCATTTTTTCCGGGGGGGGGGGGGGGGGGGGCTGCGGCTCTAGCAAGAACCTTCGGCCCTCCAACCTGGGGTCTGAAAAAAAAATGGCCCTCCATGCCCATGAAGTTGGACAGCACTGTCCTACCATATTATTATTATTATGTATTTATATAGCACTGACATCTTCTGCAGCACATTACAGAGTACATAGTCATGTCACTGACTGTCCTCAGGAGCTCACAATCTAATCCTACCATAGTCACAATCTAATGTCCTACCATATTGTTATGTATTTGTATAGCACTGACATCTTCTGCAGCACTTTACAGGGATGTCACTGACTGTCCTCTGTGGAGCTTACAGTCCTTCCTAGTTATAGGCAAGTGTCGCTGCATCCCATGTCCCTGTGTCAGTGCTTTTTCCGTTGTGTGCATGTGTAGCAACGCAGAGACACTGCCAAGAGAATGACATGCGGCTGGGGGAATGACAAGCAGCAGTGGAGGACGGGGCTAGAAGGGGGGCGGGCATATGCGGAATGCGCGCCGCAACTGAAACCGAGAGAGAGCAATGCAGGGGGTCGCAGCCACAGCCTAATGCCCATTTTTAATTCAGCCTTTGGCCTAGTCAATGATATAATATTGTACACATTGCGTGTACACATGAGGTGGGGGTGAGGGGGGCAGTTTGTTGAGGTGATGGAAGGGGGGCGGTTTGTTAACTGCTGGCCTAGGGTGGCGAAAAGTATAAATCCGGCCCTGTGCGTGTGTATACATCAATCAGGTAGTGTAATTAGTGTACTGCTTCACACTGACAGACCAAACTCGCTGTGTAACGCACCGTTTGTGTAGTGATGGCCGTGCTGGACTGGTGCGCACCATGGCGAGAGTGCAGACGATGGCGGTTTTCAAACCCACATGATCTGGCTGAGATAGCTCAATTACAGAACAAAAATCTCACAATTGTCTCCTTTGCACATACAAAATTAACCACTTTAACATTGCCATAGCCGGGAATTACATCACTACATTAAAAACAATTAAAATCGCTTTTTTGGCATAGTGCGCTCAATTAAACACCGAAAGCTTTGCAATTACTGTGTGTTGCGATCGCCCGCCGCTAGCCTATGCAAAACGCCCACGCTAATGCAGCAAGACGTACGTACAAAAAGGGCGCCCGGACAAAAAGGGGGCGGGGTGTAAACGCTAATTAATAATTAATCATTAATAGCGTTTATAAAAATAGTGTGCTATATTTCGTTTACAAATAATGTTTTACAAAATTATAAATCATTAAATAATGTTTATGAAATCGGCAATTGTGAAAACGTTAATCTTCCCTGTTTCAAAAATTAAACTTATAATTACGTTTATTAAAAAAACAATAATATATGTTTAATTGTTATAATTGTATATTATTGTGAATAACCTTCATTTATGGTTTGTTCTTATAATAAAATCTCAAAATATTCTTTATAACGATGATATAAATATAACTACGTTCGTAATAAGTGTTGTAAAACATTAGTAAGTATTACTAAAATTTTACTAAAACTATACCTAAGCCTAGTCTTACACAGAACCCTCCCTGTACCTATCCCTAACCCCTAGACCCCCCTGGTGGTGCCTAAACCTAAGACCCCCCTGGTGGTGCCTAAACCAAAGACCCCCCTGGTGGTGCCTAAACCAAAGACCCCCCTGGTGGTGCCTAAACCAAAGACCCCCCTGGTGGTGCCTAAACCAAAGACCCCCCTGGTGGTGCCTAACCCTAAGACCCCCCTGGTGGTGCCTAACCCTAAGACCCCCCTGGTGGTGCCTAACCCTAAGACCCCCCCTGGTGGTGCCTAACCCTAAGACCCCCCCTGGTGGTGCCTAAACCTAAGACCCCCCTGGTGGTGCCTAACCCTAAGACCCCCTGGTGGTGCCTAACCCTAAGACCCCCCTGGTGGTGCCTAACCCTAAGACCCCCCTGGTGGTGCCTAACCCTAAGACCCCCCTGGTGGTGCCTAAACCTAAGACCCCCCTGTTGGTGCCTAAACCTAAAGGCTCATACACACATCAGACTATAGTCTTTGGAAAATGAAAGATCACAGACCAATCTTACCACCCTTCATGTAGTATGAGAGCCATACTCTACACAGTCTTTTCTATGGAGCTGAACTCCACATCAGAAAAAAAGTCTTTGCAAGATGCTGCACACACACATGCTGTACAGACATAAAAGATCAGTATCTGCAAAAGATCTGTTCCTGCCAAAGATCCGTTCCTGCAAATTGCAATGATAGTCTATGAGATCTGCAGATCATCATACACACATGATTTAACTGACATTCATCTGCAGATCAAGCAATCATCTGCAGATCTGAAAATCCATCCTGGTGGATCTGATCTGCAGATGAATGTCAGTTAAATCATGTGTGTATGATGATCTGCAGATCTCATAGACTATCATTGCAATTTGCAGGAATGGATTTTTGGCAGGAACAGATCTTTTGCAGATACTGATCTTTTGTGTCTGTACAGCATCTGTGTGTGCAGCATCTTGCAAAGATTTTTTTCTGATGTGGAGTTCAGCTCCATAGAAAAGACTGTGTAGAGTATGGCTCTCATACTACATGAAGAGTGGTAAGATTGGTCTGTGATCTTTCATTTTCAAAAGACTATGGTCTGATGTGTGTATGGGGCCTTTGTGTGCAGCATCTTGCAAAGATTTCTGTCTGATGGGGGGTTCAGCTCCATAGAATAGACTGTGTAGGTATGGCTCTTCTACTACATGGAAGGGGGTAAAATTGGTCTGTGATCTTTCATTTTCCAAAGACTATGGTCTGATGTGTGTATGAGCTTTAAGACCCCCCTGGTGGTGCCTAAACCTAAGACCCCCCTTTATTATGTGGATAATAATGTTTTACTAATTGTGGCTGCAAAAAATATATTGCAATTTACGTGACGTACTGATCGCTTTATTTTGTGAATAATAATGTTTTACAAACAGTAAGGGATAAAACTTTAAATAATGTTTTAATTAGTTAAATAAGATAAATATGTTTAGTATTTTTATAAACGTTATTCGGCACGGGTGCATTTTATAAACGTAAATCACCACAAGCACACTTATAAATCATTAAAAATCTCCGGGCGCCGTTTGTAAACGTTATTTATGTCCGGCGCCCTTTTTTCCTGCTCGGCGCCCATTAAACGTTATTTATTATGAAAGTGAATGGCGGCGCCCTTTTTGTCCACTAGCTGCCTGCGCCCTTTTTTCCCGGTTCCTGCAGCAAGAGCTTATGGATGGCCCACCACCATAAACTTGAGGTGAGCGGGTGATTTATTGCATCACGTGTCCATGCGGACTGTACTATATTGGAAAAACTAAACGCAGATTGAGTAAACGCATTGGTGAGCATGTAATCAATATATGTGAAAGAGATTATGAAAGCCCCTTGGGCAAACACTTTGCAGAATTCCATGATGGGACCCCTGAGAAATTAAGATTCAAGGGAATAATCAATCAAACAAGTGCCACCTTTTTGTGGTGGGGACATTGAAAAAGAACTGTATAAAGTTGAACAAAAATGGATATATATGCTGGGCACAAGGATCCCTCAGGGTTTAAACACTGATTTAAGAAGGCAATTACACCAAGCTTTGCTTTTTTAGTAGGAGGGCTTTTTGGTCCCTTTTATCCCCCTATACATTCCTAGTAGTTTGGGTCACCCTGAGCTGCTTGGTTACTCTGTTGTACTCGTCCAAGCCCTATTTCATACAGCCTTATCAATCCCTGCCATGTACTGATGAGGACCAAAAGTCCGAAACAGCCTGTCTACATGTGGGTTTGATATGGCTGTGTAAAACTTAAAGCTATAGGCTTGCCATACACCAGCGGTTCTGGATGGTTGCTTGGCTTAACAAGGGCGAAAAGGGATAATTTGCATATTTAGTGGTAGTGCATTGTGGGTAACCACAAATGTTCATTTACAACTGAATTATTGCAAATGTCCTTCTGTTTTAAGAAGGCAATTACACCAAGCTTTGCTTTTTTAGTAGGAGGGCCCTTTTATCCCCCTATACATTCCTAGTAGTTTGGGTCACCCTGAGCTGCTTGGTTACTCTGATTTAATTCTGTCATACTTCTTATAGAAGTGCATAGATGTGCATAGAACATATGGAATTGCTATATGAGCAGAGGTCTGAATATTTATGTTGAAAAACTACCTTCCTCCATGGTTATGTATGTCTAACAGACAAGTGCTCATGAGTCACCAGCCAAGGGGAGGAAAAAAGAAGTGAAATATGTATTTCTTATATGTTTCAGACACAAAAAAGTGAAACAGCTATATTTCCCCTTTTTAAGAAAGCTGAGTATCATGGCAAGTACAAATGGGGAGTGATGACGCTTGCCCACAAGCCAAATTGTGCCTTGAGAAAGCCCCTAGGCGGGGCGAAACGTCGGTAGGCGTGGCTTAACGGACACGCAGCTCCACACCACCGCTACACGAGAATGCAGAGCGTCGGGTAGGAAACCCATGACGCTACAGCGGCATCCTCTGGCATACTCCCCTCGGTTGATGGGGACAACGGAAAATACCCTTGATCAGGCCTGGATTTACATCACAGGAGCCTATAGGCACAGATATCCTGGCACCCTAGACTTTGCCCTCCATGAACCTACAAACCCACGCCAAACTGCACCGCAAGTGTGCTGACTGTCCAAGCTGTCCCTCCTCCCTTACTTTCCTTGCCCGTCATAGGTAGCTACAAGTGCCCCATAGTATTAGGTAGCCAGAGATACACTCAGTATTAAAGTAGCTAGAGGTGCCCCGGCTGAAGGGAGATCTTAACAGTGGAATTCTGAGAGCTGGGTGAGTAACCTCTTTACATTTTGCTCAGGACTCTGCTTAGGGAAGGAAGGAGGGAGCCACTAGGAGAGGGAAGTGAGCCGCCTTTCCATCACCGGGTGCCTGTAGGCACGTGCCTACAGTGCTTTATGGTAAATCCAGCCCTGCCCTTGATGACAGGGCACCCCTCCCCCCTGGCGAAGGCAGCAGATGTGAAGGCTCAGCAGGTGCAACTTAAGGCATAGGAGCCACTCGGACAGCCCATACTGAACACCAAGGAAGTGGGGGTAAAATCATCTGTTGGAGAAAGAAAAGAGTGTTGCCTGGAAGTTTTCTTAAAGCGGGCCTTACCCCATTTTGGGTTTAAGCTGAGAAATATGTCTGAGTGCATCAGGACAGCATAGAAACTTAGAAGCTTGCTGAAGGGATATTGCCCCTATAGATAGAGGAGGGATAGTTGCATGCCACAGTGTGGGGTGTAAGTTTATGGTGGTGGGCCATCCATAAGTTCTTGCTGCAGTGGTGTGGGCATTTTGCATAGGGTAGCACCGGGCAATCGCAACACACAGTAACTGCAAAGCTTTTGGTGTTTCATTGAGCGCGCTATGCCAAAAGGGCGATTTTAATTTTTTTAATATAGTGATGTAATACCCGGCTATGGCAATATTAAAGTGGTCAATTTTGTATGGTCAAAGGAGACAATTGTGAGATTTTTGCTTTTGCTACTTTCTAATAAATTACCTCAACTTGGTTCCCACTGAATAGGTGGTTGCACCATAAATGAAAATGATGGCTCTCCATAGGCTTGTTTAAGTCAATGAATGAACAACAGTGACTGTCCAGCTGATCAAATTTGGCCTGTTCACAATGAAGCAACGACCTTATTATCTTGGGTCAGGGGTGCCCCCAACACACTCATATAGTCGGTCATTGCTTCATTGTGATACGCAAGCCCCTTTACCGTGGCAAGGTAATGATTATAAAGCGGAATTGACACATGTACATCTTTTGTTTTGTTGTTGCAGCCACAGTGCAGCCAGAAAAATTAGGCAGGCATGTACATGCACCAGAAAAATTATTATAGCGGCCGCTGCTAGCGTCCTGGGCATACGTTAAAAAAGGGCGCCGGGAAAAAAGGGCGCAGGGTTTTAAAAGATAATCATGAATAACGTTTAAAAAAAATTGTGTTATATTTCGTTTAAAAATAATGTTTTATAAAGTTATAAATCATTAAATAATGTGTATAAAATCGGCAATTTTAAAAACGTTAATCTTCCCTGTTTAAAAATTGAAATTTATAATAACGTTTTATAAAACATTAATAAGAATTTTACTAAAGCTATACCTAACCCTACTCTCACACAGAACCCTCCCTGTACCTATCCCTAACCCCTAGACCCCCCTGTTGGTGCCTAACCCTAAGACCCCCCTGTTGGTGCCTAACCCTAAGACCCCCCTGGTGGTGCCTAACCCTAAGACCCCCCTGTTGGTGCCTAACCCTAAGACCCCCCTGTTGGTGCCTAACCCTAAGACCCCCCTGTTGGTGCCTAACCCTAAGACTCCCCTGTTGGTGCCTAACCCTAAGACCCCCCTGTTGGTGCCTAAACCTAAGACCCCCCTGTTGGTGCCTAAACCTAAGACCCCCCTGTGATAGGCATTAATAACGTTTTAAAAAAATATGGTGCGGTTTTTCGTTTAAAAATGAAAAAAAAATTAAATTTGTACGGTTTTTCGTTTAAAAGTAATGTTTTAAAAAATATTGTACTGTTTTTCGTTTAAAAATAATGTTTTCAAAATTATAAATCATTAAATAATGTGTAATCATGAGAAACAGTTATAAAACATTAAAAGTCTCTGGGCGCCGCTTTTAAAACGTCATTTTTCTCCGGCGCCCTTTTTTCCTGTTGGGCGCCGATTTAAACGATATTTATTATGGGAGTGAATGGCGGCGCCCTTTTTGTCCACCTGCCTCATGCGCCCAAATTTCCTGCTTCCTCCTGGACCCTGTTGGTGGTGGCGGGGAAGGCAGTCAAGCGGCCTGCAGGAAGAGATGCTGTGTGGGGGGACTGACTAAGTCTTGGGGCAGGCAGCAGCGGCCGGCAGGCAGGCAGAGATGCTGTGTGGGGACTGACTTAGTCTTCGGGCAGGCAGTAGCCCTCCGGGATCCATGCCTCATTCATTTTGATAAAGGTGAGGTACTGAACACTTTTGTGACTTAGGCGACTTCTCTTCTCACTGACAATGCCTCCAGCTGCGCTGAAGGTCCTTTCTGACAGGACGCTTGAGGCAGGACAAGCCAGAAGTTGGATGGCAAATTGTGACAACACTGGCCACAAGTCAAGCCTGCGCACCTAGTAGTTCAGGGGTTCATCGCTGCTCAGAGTGTCTACATCCGCACTGAAGGCCAGGTAGTCGACTACCTGCCGGTCGAGGCGTTGGTGGAGGGCGGATCCGGAAGGGCTAAGGTGAGTCGTCAGACTAAAGAATGTCCGCACGTCTGACATCACCATGAGATTGCTAGAGCGTCCTGTCCTTGCCTGCGTGTACATGGGAGGAGGAGGAAGATCACTGGCAGTCGCACCTTTATTCTGTTGTGCTGTGACATCACCCTTAAACGCACTGTAAAGCATAGTTGCCAGCTTGTTGTGCAAGTGCTGCATCCTTTCTGCCTTCTGGAGATTTGGAAACATCTCCGCTACTTTGTGCTTATACTGAGGGTCTAGCAGCGTTGCCACCCAGTACAGGTCATTACCCGTGAGTTTTTTTTATACGGGGGTCCCTCAGCAGGCTGGACAGCATGAAAGACCCCATCTGCATGAAGTTGGATGCTGACCTACTATCCATCTCCTCTTGCTCTTCCTCAGTGATGTCAGGTAAGTTCTCCTCCTCCCCCCAGCCACGAACAATACCATGGGAAAGGTGAGCAGCACAAGCCTGCGACGCCTGCTGCAAATGTTCTTCTGCCTCCTCCTCAAAATAAAAAAAACAACATCCTCATCTGACTCCTCTTCCCCAGACGGCTCTTCCTCCTCCCCCCTCCTCTGTGCTTCTGCAGGTGTTGATGACAAATCTTGTTCTGGTTGTGATGGTTCCCACAACTCTTCCTCCTCTTCCTGTTCATGCTCCTCTACAGCTTGATCCACCACTGTACGCATGGCATGCTTCAGGAAGAAAGCATATGGGATCAAGTCGCTGATGGCGCCTTCACTGCGACTCACTAGGTTTGTCACCTCCTCAAGTGGACACATGAGCCTGAAGGCATTACGCATGAGTGTCCAGTACCTCGGCAAGAAAATCCCCAGCTCCCCAGAGCCTGACCTTTGACCGTAGGTGTATAGATAGTCGTTGATGGCATTCTCCTGTTGTAGCAGGCAGTCAAACAGGAGGAGTGTTGAATTACAGCATGGCGGGCTATCGCAAATCAAGCGCCTCACTGGCAAGTTGTTTCTCTGCTGAATATTGGCCAAGCGCACCATGGCTGTGTAGGAACGCCTGAAATGCCCACACACCTTCCTGGACTGCTTCAGGACCTCCTGTAAGCCTGGGTACTTAGACACAAATCTTTGGATAATTAGATTCAGCACATGTGCCATGCAGGGTACATGTGTCAACTTTCCCAAACTCAAAGCCAAAATGAGATTGCTGCCATTGTCACACACCACGTTGCCGATCTACAGTTGATGCAGAGTCAGCCACTGATCCACCTGTTTGTTCAGAGCAGCCAGGAGAGCTGCTCCAGTGTGACTCTCGGCTTTGAGGCAAGACATGTCCAAGATGGCATGACACCATCCTACCTGGCATGCAGCATAGGCCCTGGGGAGCTGGGGCTGTGTAGTTGGAGAGGAGATCGCAGCACCAGTAGAGTAGCACTGCCCCTCAGCCAAGGAGGAGGAGGACAACAGTGAAGAGGATGTAGCAGGTGGAGTATGAGGAGAAGGAGAGGAGGTGGTAGCAGGCCTGCCTGCAAGCTGTGGAGGTGTCACAACTAGGTCCGCTGCACAGCCACATACTCCCTGCTTGCCAGCGGTCACCAGGTTGACCCAATGTGCCGTATAAGTAATGTACCTGCCCTGACTGTGCTTTGCAGACCAGGCATCCATGGTCAGATAGACCCTTGACCCAACGCTGTGTGCCAGAGATGACACCACTTGCCTTTCAACATCACGGTATAGTTTGGGTCTCCCCTTTTTAAAAAAATAATTGCGGCCTGGTATCTTCCACTGTGGTGTCCCAATCGCCACAAATTTTTGGAAGGCCTCAGAGTCCACCAGCTGGTAAGGTAACAGCTGGCGAGCTAACAGTTTGCCAAGCCAGCTGTCAGACACCAGGCAAGAGGGTGACTGGCAGACATTGGCTTCTTCCGCTCAAAGATTTCCTTCACGGACACCTGGCTGCTGTTGGCAGAGGAACAGGAACCCTGCTTCTTTCAGCATCTCGTCTCCTCCTACTCCTCTCTGACTCCCCCTCTGAACTGTTCCCCTGGTCATCATGTCTATTGGGATCCCACGTGACATCCATGGCAGTATCATCATCATCGTCATCATCATAATCATACTCCACAGCTTCGCTAGTATCAGACACCTCCAAAACTGCACCAACAACAGGTATTTCATCATCCTCACACCTTACGTCCATACTGATGCCTAACTCAGACATATAAGGTGGTGTAACTTGCTTAGCACCTTCATCTTGTTGTATCAATAATGGCTGTGAATCAGTTACTTCCCCATCAAATAACTCCTGCAAAGTGTCAAATGGAGCAGATGTGGTGCTAGTAGTAGCACTGGTGGCTGCGGAAGATGAGGTTTTCTGTGTTAAATAGTCAACTATGTCCTGACAATCTTGAGAGTTGATGGCACGTGCCTTCTAAACACTGTACTTTAGTCCAGGGCCACATACAGTGACATCAGCACGACCTCGAACAGGCCTGCTAGTTGGCCTGCCTCTGGCTCTGCCTCTGCCTGTTTTGTCCATATTGGGGGGGATGAAGTGAAAGGTATGCACTGACTTGATTAATACAATGTGCAGTCACACAGATGCAGTGAAAGGTATACACTGACTGCTGGTATAATACAATGTGCAGTCACAGATGCAGTGAAAGGTATGCACTGACTGGTATATACTGTAAAACAGTTTGCAGTCACACAGATGCAGTGAAAGGTATGCAGTGACTGCTGGTACAACAATGTGCAGTCACACAGGTGCAGTGAAAATGGATGCACTGACTGCTGGTATATAAAACAGCATGCTGTCTCACAGATGCAGTAAAAAAAGTATGCAGTGACTGCTGGTATAACAATGTGCAGTCACACAGGTGCAGTGAAAGGTATGCAGTGACTGCTGGTGGAACAATGTGCAGTCACACAGGTGCAGTGAAAGGTATGCAGTGACTGCTGGTAAAACAATGTGCAGTCACACAGGTGCAGTAAAAAAGTATGCAGTGACTGCTGGTATAACAATGTGCAGTCACACAGGTGCAGTGAAAACGTATGCAGTGACTGCTGGTACAACAATGGGCAGTCACACAGGTGCAGTGAAAGGTATGCAGTGACTGCTGGTAGAACAATGTGCAGTCACACAGGTGCGGTGAAAATGGATGCACTGACTGCTGGTATAACAATGTGCAGTCACACAGGTGCAGTGAAAAAGTATGCAGTGACTGCTGGTATAACAATGTGCAGTCACACAGGTGCAGTGAAATGTATGCAGTGACTGCTGGTGGAACAATGTGCAGTCACACAGGTGCAGTGAAAATGGATGCACTGACTGCTGGTATATAAAACAGCGTGCAGTTACACAGGTGCAGTAAAAGGTATGCAGTGACTGCTGGCAGAACATTGTGCAGTCACACAGGTGCAGTGAAAACGTATGCAGTGACTGCTGGTATAACAATGTGCAGCCACCCAGGTGCAGTGAAAGGTATGCAGTGACTGCTGGTAGAACAATGTGCAGTCACACAGGTGCGGTGAAAATGGATGCACTGACTGCTGGTATATAAAACAGCGTGCGGTTACACAGATGCAGTGAAAGGTATGCAGTGACTGGTATTATAATACAATGTGCAGCAGTCACACAGGTGTAGTGAAAGGTATGCAGTGACTGGTATATAAAACAGCGTGCTGTCACACAGATGCAGTGAAAGTTATGCCGTGACTGGCATACGGAAAAACCCGATGCGCTTGTATGTCCCGCTATGTGGGACATCCCTGCAGCGGCGGTTTGCAGCGCATCGGGACCGCTGCAAACTGCCGATCACTATGTGACCTTTAGTGAGCATGTAATACTACATGCCCTCACTGTCAGTGCCCCCCAGCCCCATACCGGAAATCCGCGATCCCGGCCAGCAGGAACTGACATTTATATTTATATTTAAATGTCACTTCTGTTTCTTTTTTTTTTTTTTTTAAATAAAAAATGGTTGCTGATTTGAATCAGCAGATTCCTTTGAGCAGATTCCATGCAGATTCCTTGCAGATTACTTTGCAGAATTTTTAGAAGTTAGGTTTAGGAGAAAGGTCAGATTTAAAGGGGCACTTAAGACAAATTTGTTTTTTTTTTTAAAGCACACTGTATATTAGAGTAGTCAGTGAAGACACTTACCGCAGTGTCTGTTCTCTGATTCAGCCCTTCATTGCCCGGCAAAACTCCGCGTTAGCTTTCCCTGTCGGCACCTGTCGCTGAAAGACCTGACATAGAAATGCAGCTGAAGGCTCCCTTCTTCGCTGGGTCCTAATGCCGGCCACTGAATTAATTTACTGTGCATTCTCCTGGGGACTTGCGTCCTCGGGAACAGCGCTTTCTGAAGATTCAGCTCGTGCACTGCAGCAGATAACGTAGTGCACGAGTGAGTACAGTATCAACCACTGGCTGACCCGGAAGTAGTTCCAGCAAGCCGGGCGATTTTGAATAAATTATAGAAGTGAAACCTGTCGATAAAAGAAGAAATAATTACTCCACATCAGCGGTTTCTATGCGAAAATGATGTGCTCGCCTCCAGCTTTCAGGTGATGATTTTAATTTGACAGATCTAGTTGACTTAAGATTCCCTTTAACCCTCTGGGCGATAATCCCGAGCTGAGCTCGGGGTAAGCCGCCGCAGAGGATTTCTTAGGCTCTGGTGGGCCGATTTGCATAATTTTGTTGTTGTTGCACGCAGCTAGCTGCGTGTTTATACCGATCGCCGCCGCTCCGCGCTGATTCGCCGTGCCGCCCCCCCCCAGACCCCGTGCGCAGCCTGGCCAATCAGTGCCAGGCAGTGCTGAGGGGTGGATCGGGACTCCCTCTGACGTCATGACATCGTTGACATCGATGACATCATCCCGATCGTCGCCATGGCGACGGTGAAGCCAAACAGGAAATCTATTCTGAACGGGATTTCCTGTTTGCTTTGATCACCGGAGGCGATCGGAGTGGGTGGGGGGGATGCCGCTGCACAGTGGCTATTATGTAGCTAGCGCTAGGCTAGCTACATGATTAAAAAAATTATTTTAAAAACGCGCTGCGCCGCCCCCTGGCGATATTATTGTATCGCCCAGGAGGTTAAGCAATTTTTAACCATAACCTACAGTATATCCCCATTTTTCATTCGCCCCATCCTAACCCTAACATTTAACTAATTCTAGCAACCCCTTATTCTGCCTGACACCAACACACTTCAAGGACGATGCACCACCCCACAAACCCTAACAATCCCTGACCTTTCTTAACTACAAAATCATAGATACTTAAATATGTATAATTTGGAATTGCAATCATTTCATATCAGCACCGACAGGAATGACTGCCCAGTTTATCAGCTACCAAGATAAAAAAAAAATTCAGGCACTCCAAGCTGCTGCAGAGTTTTATAAAATACACTGTTACAGGTGCTCCAAGTTGCTGTGGAGGTTTTAAAGACACTATCACTTGACCTGAAGAAGCAGGCAAGGATCTCCAAAACGTATTGTTTTTTGTATTGTTGATAAAAAAAAAACTTGTAATCCTCACACAAGTTTCTTCATTGAGGTAAGTTTTTACTTACCATATATATTCGACTATAAGTCGAGAAATTTAGGTCTGATCTACTGAAGTGAAGTGGGGGACAATTTATACTCAAATCTGACCTAAATTTCTGACTTGTAGCCGAGTATTAAGCATCCCTCTGCTGTCCCTTCTGCCACCTGTAATGCTGCCCGCTGGCTGAAGATTGTGTCCCCCTGCACTGTTCAGCCACCTGGCAGCGTAAGGCTGCTCCCCCCTGCAAACTGCGATCCCCTTTCTGACAGAATCTGATGCTCCAATCCCAGCCGAGGGCTGCGGGGGGAGGAGTTGCTCGATACTGCTCACTGTCACTGTTGTCATACCTGAGCAAGTGTATCCACGGCACTAGTCTGCGAGGAGAGGAACCGCTCAAAATCCCCCATTCCGGCAACTAATCGCTGCTCTCGCTGGCTGTTCTGGCGCATGCAGCATTTTTAGTTAGCAAACTGGCTGTGATTGAAGCTTCTCCCCCTGCCAGCCAGAACAGTGCCCAGCCTTTGAACTTGCAGCTCCCCTCCAAAGTGTCAGCACTGCTTATACAGTGAGAGCGTCACTGTGCATTGCCGGGTAGAGAAAGCAGCGTTACAGGTATCCATCGCAGCCAACACTGAGGCAAGATAACTGGAAATATTAACCCCTTATGATCTGCATGCATGTTTCCAACACTATGCTGCTGTTAATGTTATTTATTAAAACATTAACAGCAGCGCAGTGTAGGGAAGATGCATGGAGACCATGCAGGTTCAATTGCTCCAGGTATCTTGCCTCATAAGTGTAAAAGCAACATATAAAAAATGTACAATAATCTCCATAAAGGATATACTATAGCAAAAATATTTAAAAATATATATATAATATATATATAATATATCTAAAAAGGGAAGACTACTGTCTGTGTGGGGAGTTATACAGGGTCGACTTATACCTGAGTAATCAAAAAATTCCAGCTTAAACCGTACCAGAGATGAGAAGCGTCTCTGGTACAATACTTATCTGGAGCTTAATTAAAGTGTACCAGAGACCTCGATAAGTAAGATTTGCTACATACAAACATTTGAGTCCCATGTCGTCCTCCCATGGTCTGCCATTCATCCACAATCAGCAAATAAATAAAAGGGTATTACTCTCAATGGCGGCAGTACAATACTAAAGCCAGTCACCCATTTCCTGGTATTCACTTATTACAGTGACATATCACCCGTAGTAATTCATGGATAAGAACAAAGTAGGCATGCGTTCTTGATATGTATAACCAGATAAATACGTAATTTATTTAACAATTACAATTGCGCAAATAGTAGCTTGATTGCATGCAAAAATCAGCTTGATTAAAAAGACCAGTAAAAACTTGCAGGTAGTCTATATGTCACATAGCGATGCTGGATATTCTCAGCAGCATACCTGTCTATGCTAAGCCAGCATCAACCATACACCCACACTCCATATGGCGCCCATGCGTTCCTCGAGTGGCCACTGCTCAATATTGGAGTTTGTTCCTATTAGCTAGCTCCCCATAGGGGGCATAAAGTCCACCTGCACTGCAGCAATGTTTACGGGTTCATACTAAATATTAGCAATAAAGATGAGTACTTTCTATCAGTGGGAGAGGGCTATTATAAGAGTGTTGTCCGTCTTACCACCTCCGTTACATTTGCTCTTCCCGTGGGTACCCACTTAGACATCCGTGGTCTGCAGTGTTTGTCTCACTCACATAGCAGGGACCTCCAGCAATCAGGCTTTCAAGAGTCCACAAAGCATGCGGTAGCACTGCCGCTCTCTCACGTCCGCCGGGACACCTGGCACTCTCTTGCGTTCTTCAGAGTGGCTGCAGCGGCAACATCCACGGATTGCACTCTGAGGACGCCATAGGCAGTTCCGTCCTTGCTACAGCCAAGATCAGCCCTGGTACCTGGCTCAGTCGGGTCCAGTCTGGGTGTTCTGCGCATACGCTGACCTCCCACGCATGCGCAGTAGACCTAGACTGACGCAACTGATCCAGGTACTGGGGCTGATCGCGGCTAAACAGCAGACCTTTGGAGGATGGCGTGGGACTCAGACGTGTTTATGGGGCGGGAGGAAGCTCCTGGTAAGTATAAAATCTCTACTTGTCGAGGTCTCTTGTTTACTTTATGTCCGTTAAGGCTGCTCGTCCCTCGCCGTCTCCCTGGGTGACTCCTGTCACCTGCAAATTTTGTCCAAAGCCTGGCCAAGTCGTGCTCCGTCGTGCATATGTGGCCCGGCCAGGCTCCTTCCCCTGCCACGCTCCTGTCCATGGGAGCGATCTGCGTCTGCGCAGTACAAAATCTGTATGTGTGTAACCTTCAGTATGGAAACTGAGATGCTTCTCGTCTCAGGTTCACTTTATAATAGGGTGAAATATTGGGGTCGACTTATACAGGAGATTGACTTCTATTCAATTATATACGGGGTAATTAGAAATTATGTACCCACATGATGGCTCTGCATTGTCCAATCAGACTTTCAGTAGATAAACAGCACAAAATTAATTGAAAGTCAATTGATTGGATATGAATTAGCAATAAATCACTGGCAGATTCAACCAAAGTGATTAAAGTGATGTGAGCATGACCAACTTTAGATATTTTTGCCTTACTCAGGTGATAAAAAAACCTGTTGAGGTGAAGCACAGTGTGCATTTTTATATATCAATTAACCATTTCCGGACCAGCAGTCTCTGCCCCCTTAAAGAGTCTCTGTGACAACATTTTCAGCCTTATTTCTTCTATCCTATAAGTTCCTATACCTGTTGTAATGTGGTATGCCTTGCTGCAGCCTTTACTAGTTGCACAGTCACTGTAATATCTCTGTTATATAATCTAATCTTCTTACCTTTGTCAGCTTTGTCGGCTCAGGCAGGAATGTGCTGCTCTGCTGTGATAGGTAGAAGTTATACACACCCTCTCCACGCCCCCTCCAGGCTCTGTCAAGCTTCTCTCAGCCTATCACATGCTGGTTAACAGCCATGTTTTTTGTTTGTAAACACTGACTAATACTGGCAATTACAAGCCAGGACTGCAGCAGGGAGTGGCAGAAAAAGCAAAGAGGGGCCCAGGAGAACATAATGAATAGAATGGTATGCTTTTTATTGTAATAATTTTAGAGTACAGATTCTCTTTAAGGACTAGAGTCTGCTGGTACAGCGAAGCGGCGGAAAACGACGCTTACCAAGGAATCTTCGTGCAGTCCCGCCGCTCTCGTCGTTCTCGTCGGTCACCCTGCTCGCTCCCCACGGCAGGCACTTCTCTCTGCCGTTGCTATGACGGAATAGCGCTGTGTGCCGATCAGGAGCCACTTTAATTGGCTCCTGACCTTGTCAATCAATGTAAACCAATGCGATTGGCTTACAGTAGTGACAGGGCCAGGAGCCAATGAAAATGGCAGAACGTGTGATCTGCGGTGCGGAGAAAGCGGCACAATCAGCGGGAGTGGCAAAACCGTGCGGCAACAGGTTTTGAAAGTTACCACTTGTCAGATCCACACTGCCACATGCTGGACGTAACTTTCAACTGTGTCGGTCCTGTAGTGGTTAAAGTAGCTTCTTTCGTGCCATGACATCTCCTACAGCCTTTGACCTTAAATGCCGCGAAAAAGCCCCCAAAGCTCACATGCTCTCTTGAGCCTACTCTCTTCTAATCTCAGACAAACTCTCTTTTGATCTTACTTACCAACAAAAATGGAAAAGTCTTCTACCGGCCCCTTTGTCACCTGCTCAAAGGGACACAATTTTTACTAATACACATAAATCTTCTTGTAGCACTATGTCCAAAGACCAAAATTGCAAATTCCAAACCCTTTGGTACAGAGCACCAGAGCTTTTGCATAAATTTTATCCTGCTGTACCCAAGTGTTGTTGGAGATGTCAGGGTGGGACTGGTACTCTTCTCCATATGGTCTAGGGTTGCCCTCTGTTACTCAATTTCTGGACTGAAGTACACAGAATCACAACATCTGTCTCTGGCTTACCTCTTCTTTTTTCCCCTGACATGTATTTGCTCCACAACTCTACTCCCCTGCTGCATACAAAAAAAAATGATTTTTGCTGTCAGGGATATGATCTGATGATCTGATTTTTGCTGTCAGGAATATGATCCATGTGCTCTGGAACTCAAATGCAATCCCTACAATTAAGCAATGGTTCCAAAGAGTGAATAGAATCAGAGATTTGAAGGAGCTGGTATTGATTGCTCATGATCAAGCACACAAAATTTCCATGACCTGGGCTTGCTGGTATGAATTTCAGAGCACGGGGGAATACCTTGACAATGTTATAAACTGTTCTAATCACCTTGCTTCGACACCATCGTCTCACAGACTGTGAGATCACTTGACTCTCCACACCGCAAACAGGATATAGACTTTCTCAGGCTTCTTCAATGTTTACATTATTTATTCAGGAAACAGGAATACAGATAGATACATTCATCATATCCTAGCCATGCCAATCTTCATGTTGCGTTACAAGCTCGTGATTAGACTCCCTGCTGGAGTCTATCAGGTACCTTCTTCCTAACTACGTTACACTAAGCTACCTATGTACAGCATACATTATATCAGATTACAGAAAGGAAGAACATACTTAGAAGTCGTCCCAGTCAGCCTTGCTAGCTAGTGCAGAAGGAAGAAGCAGAAGCAGAAGTGAGCTCTCGTAGCTCCCTCAGCCTTTAATACTGACTAGGAAAGAGTTAAATATGACATCATCTTCGCCACCCCCTAGACCAGATTATTGGTGGACCCACTCGTGGTGTCATCATACACACCTACTTGATTAATAATCAATGAGGCATTTGGCCTATATGCAGGACCGTGAATGTTTAGTAAATATGGCCAATGTTTTCTGTTCCTGTGGTTGAGGTCAGAGTAGTCCGATGGCCTTCTTTTAGGAATATGTTCTCAGTATCTGCGTGTATCCTCTGCTACACGCAGACCTTGAGATGCCTCTGCCTGCATCACAAAACCTCTATTTATTTTAAAGGCATACACTGCGGACAAGCCTTTTACATAAAACTCAGGCCAAGTAACTGAGGCCTACTTAAATTATAACAATCCCCCCTAAAACGGCTTGACCCGCAGATCCCAGCGTCTGAACCTCCCAGTACCTGGTTTCTTTTCTTTTATGTTTCACTTTTCGATGTTCGTGCTCACACAACTTCTCTGCTCTAGGCGATTACCCCTGGAAGAGAGAGAGAGCAAGACCTCTTGGTCTTCCTGTAACCAGGCTCTCTGGGGAGGCCCTACTTCTAAGTCCCTCTATACCACATGCTCAGCATTTGCGTCACTTACGTATCACTCACAAACTTGCATGACCACAGAAAAGTGAAACTCGTTTGGTTGTTACAAAACGGAGCAGTGCCAGGTGCCTTCTAAAAGAGCACCTTTATACAATCAGCTCCATCACAGGTACTACTAAACCTATACCCATAACCCTGTATATCCCTTAATTTGAAAATATGGGTTCATGAGATTGTTTATGAGGCACCAATCTCTGGACCAGGTTAATTTGTTTGCGTAATTTTACACACAAACTCACCTGTATAATGATTCCCAAGATTGCCACCCCCATCACTATGACCAGTGGATGTAGGAAGAAATTCTGAATTGCAGAGGCCCAGTCCGAATGTCCCTGGAATATTGCCAGAAACCGTTTCCACCAGGTCAGACTGGAACTCACCTGATTATATTTGTGTTCAACCTCTTTAAGATCGCCTCGATCATGACGAAATATCACCTCTAATTTAGTGTTCTGTTTGTTTAACCGTTGTAACAAAGTGTGATCTTGTGTCAAAACCTGTACCCATTTGTCCCATGGCGTGTTATCCCTCAGGATGGGCACCTCCTGTGGAGCTTTGAACTTTAGAGTTCTCCTCACAATTTGAGGGATCACGTAGTCAAACCTGGATGACTTGATCCGTATGGGATCTCCGCTCACACAATATGTTCCCCTTGAAAGACCAACCCTATTGGAACAATTATGAAAATGTACAATGAATGTGTCATTAGACCTCATGTTTAAAAAACACACTTTTCCTTCAGCCACCGGAGATATTGGTTTGGCATTAGGAGGGATCTTTTGGATGGCAGCTGTGCACTCTGTGTTATTGAGCCAGCAGGCGTCCTCACTAAATCGGACTTGCCCCGGCAAACACAGGTACCTCTCTGAGAATTGCCAGCATGATGACAAATCTACTTGTTTCACCTCCCCGTCTAGCACCAAAAACCGTTGACCTCTCAGGTCATGGTGTAAGACATGTGTTGAGGAAACAGGTGTACCCAGGGATACTACTGGAAAAACTACCTGAGTTTCTCCGCCGGTAGGAACTAAGGAAGTAGCGGTACATAAAAAATTGTCGCACCCCATCCATTTGTTTATCCACACCTCTCGGTGCCTCCATGCAAAAGATCCTTCCCCCGGAAAATCGACAAATCGCTCCTGGTCAAGTCTCAGCTGTAAAGGAGTTTTACCTTCTGATAAGGCTTGAGCCATTATCTTAAAATCTGCTGTTAACTCGGTCTGCATTGACAGGCATGCTGTCTCCCATGCAGTACCCCTAGCATCTTCAATCATCTTCTGAAGAATTATTTGAATGTGCCTTTGAGTGTACCCCTGAACTCTATAGGTGTTGTGCGTTAACTGTTCCAAAACCAAGTTCAGATGGTGTTGGGTACCCACATTCTGTTGTCCCAATGTGCCTAATTGTTGAATGACCTCCGTCATCCCTTCTATGTCTACACTGTTTGCTACCCCCATTCCAGCGCCCATTCCTCCCAAGAGTGTATCTGTTAAATCTCGGGACCTTCTTCTGGCTACGCTATTCCCCGTGGAATGTGCCCATGACATAAAAGCCTGTACCAGGGTGGCAGTGACAGTGCTGCAGTTAGGGTATATATTAGATATTACCCACTCTTCTAAATTAATCTGCCAAGTGATCAATTGAAGCTGGGCCTCCATGATCACTGGAGTCGCCCTCAGTTGATTTAACTGGAAAGGGCAACTTTTTACAACCTGATGTGTCTCACATGACGGTAGGTGGGATTCCTGAGTAGTCCCTGACAGGGTGACTACCTGAGCTTTAGGCGTTGGGGGAATCCCCACTTTTACTGTCACGGTTCCCCTTCTCATTATGCAAGATCTATTTGGACCCTTAAACTCTAGGGACTGTGGGATGCGAAAACCGTATGTCCATGGTCCTTCATCCTCCCGGACTAAGGGCGCTATTTTTAAACTCCCCCTTTTTAGTCCCATCACCCTTCCGTCATAGAGAGTCCCCGGGGTGCTACCTGATGTATCCCAGGATTCTACCTCTCTACTCCAAAAGGTCCCCGGATCCATCCAACTCACGTCCCATGCTAACCCTTGTGGCCCTCCCCAGAAGAATACGGTAGGTACTCTTTCTTCTGGGAAATTGATTAGCATATCAATGACAAACGCTGTTCCCAACTGTCCTGTTTGGACCTTTGCCCCCCTTATGTCCTGGGGCAAAATGCGTACCTTAGGTCGGGAAGAATGTACTCTCTGCAGTCGTTCGATTAAGAGTACCTCCTCACTTACCCATCTAGCATGAGGATAAGTGCTGGAATATGGACTTTGTGGTATTGTCTCATGTTGTGACCCCTGTAGTGAGGATGTTACCTGTGTTGGCTTTCCCTCCCCCGGGACCGCTCTCCCCACCCTCTTTGTCACCTGGAAATGTGGCTTGATCTCGATTTTTACTTCTTGTTTCGAGAGCCACAAACCCTCGGCTTTCCAGCCTTTACGTGTGTATAGTTGTTTCAGAGGCACTCTCTGTTGGTAGTTCCAGAGTGTGATGTTGTCCCCCGCGTCTCTCCGGCAGGAGAATTGACGCCTCCTACTCGTTCCTCTCCAATCTGGAACCATCTCACTCTGCATAACCAAGACAAGGTACCCCTGAATCACACACTCCACCTTTTGCATGTACCCATTGTACTGCAATGTACCTTTTAACAAAACTTTGGATCGGTGCATCGATTCTGGGAGTGTGACATTCAATAGCAGATTTACACTGCCGTTCACGTCACCCTTCCAGCACACCTGACCCTTCAGACCTTTCACCCACATTGTGCCATGAAATTTGTCTGCACCTGGCACTTGTGTTCTCATTAACCCCTTATTATACATGAGAATGTCCTCTCTTCGTTCTCCTAGGACGGAATGGCAACCTAGGATCACCATCAGCACGGTACTCTTCATTATAAAAGCACCACCTTGGGAAAGAAAAACATTAGCAATTTGCACTATGCTTTGCTCAGACAGTTTTTTTAGACGTTTTCCGATCTCAGGAATCTCGTGTTTTAGTCTCTTTCCAATTTCAGGAATCTCGTGTTTTAGTCTCTTTCCCATTTCAGGAATCTCGTGTTTCTCCAAGCTTAGATTGGCATCTGGAACCTTTCGCTTATCCGACTGACATCTCCATCTTTGCTGCCAGCACTGCAGCTGTCTCGATTCCATATTGCCCCACTCCTGAAATCGAAATACAAACAAATCAATTCTTATTAATGATTTGGGATTCGCCCTGCGGCTTGTACTCTGTACACTTGAAATTGATCAATATATATCGTAATTGATCTCGTTGCTCTATGGTTCTCATGAACTCTGTTTACTCTGATTGGTAGATTGGAGTTAAACTTTACCCCCCTACCTCAGTACTATCCTCAGTACTTACCTGTTTACAATATGCTCCCGCGGACTTCACCTTTGAAAGCTCGCTTCACCTTTGGAAGCTCTCACCCCATTGCAGCTCACTCCACATCCCCCCTCATCTGTCCATGCGCGGCCATCGCATGCACAGATTACGGATGCCACACCTGATGCTGCTTTGCAGGTGAGCCTGCAATGCTCTTACTCATTATCGCATTTACTTATCTAGAACTTCATCGCGATACCAGCTCTGCTAGAAGTTCTGTGTGTTGTACCCTCTGACCAATGTTTGCCGTGCCACTACCCCCAGACTTCACAAAAAAATGGCTGCCTCCCTGTAGGAAGGAGCACTTTGCACTTAAACTACACAGGGTGCAGGGCTAAGCATACCAGCGTCGCATGCCTGTATGCAGATCCCTGAATGCCCACATGGTGGGTAGTCACATGGCAAACAGCGTACTGATACACTGTCACTCTGTACATGGCAATTCTATCATCTGTATAATTGCCCCATGAACTGCGGTCAGTTTTTGTTCTTTGTGCTACAATCGATAGGAGCTGGAAAAAAACATATTTGACCAATCAGTGGACGAAAAAAACGCACAAAAAAAACCAGCCCCAGCCCAGCATAGACCTCTCAGTCAAGCTCTGGCCCTGTCCACTACAAAAACCGGAAAAAATCGCTACCACTCTGCAGCAGCGGCGACGGAAACCAGAATTGGTCAACTCCCTTTTTTCCAACTCCGGCACCCCCCTGATGCACTGTCCCCCCCTATACTCTATTGGGAACTCATGCTGCACCACCCATTAAGGTGCCCCACTTACAGGAATAATCCCGCAAGCAACTCAGTACAGACACTTTCCTGACCTGCACTGCTACGTGTGTCCCTGCACCTAGCTGGGACACTTTTCCTATCCGTGCTCCTGCTAATCTTACAGTAATAGCTTGTTGCCCGTATCCTGGCATTCCTTTCCATGGACTCAGGGAAAAACTCTGGGGAAATACTTTGAGACCCGAGACACACAGTAGCATGTCTCTGTATTTCTACCCCCCTCCCTTTCAGCTGCTCTGCCCGGAGCCGCGAGCACAGCCTGACGTGACGTGGATCCCCCAGCCCCTCCTCCCCCCCTGCCATGACGTGTGGGGGCCATGACTCTCGGGGGCGGGCTCTCTCCACTGCCGCCATTTTGAGTCCTGGACTGCCAGCTAAAATGGCTGCTCCCATAGCAGCCTCTCGTTTCCTATATCTTAGGAGAGAAAACAAAATACACACAGAACAAACATTTTTATGCATAGTTACACACAGCATCGATACATTTTACCGAGAGTCAGCCTTCCGCTACCTATACTCTCTGGGATACTTGCCAAACTTGAGACCAACCGCGTCACAGCTGCAATGCTAAATATATTACCTCTTAGCATCACCCAGGAACGTAGAACCCTCTCTCTCCTCACAAAACATCTGCAGTTTATCTCTGCCATAACTCAAACTTACTCAAGCGCGCAGCGTAACTCTAAACCATATTAACAGCTAATACTGCTGAAACGCACAACAGACAAACTGGCTAAACAACATAACAGATACAGATATTTACAAGCATGTTAGCAGCTCTGACTGGAAATGCGAGAAACTTGCAGAACATCTCACAAACAGAAAGACACTCGCTTTCCTCTTCTATCCCCTCTCTCCCCCCCATCCAGCCCCAACAGACTGAAGCACCGCTGGCTTATCTCCTGCTGCGGGGGGCCCCCCTGCTCTATCTGGACATTTTTCCCAGCCTCTGTAGAGACGGGGAGAGAAGAGAAGAGAAAGAAAAAAAAAAAAGGAACCTCTGCAACACAGGAACTTTGAATCCTAAGAAAAAAATCAAAACACATAAACTCTGAAAACAGCACTATGCATTTACAAAATGAGAAACCCGCAGCCTCCACGCTGCAATTAACACAAAACACAGAACACATTATCCCCTCTTCATACAATAAAGATAATGCAACATAACAGCGTAAATCTTACGTGCCTGAGCAGCGGAGGACTTCGTATGCCTGCCAATTCGACCAGCTTATGGCAACTTTTTCACGACACTGAGTGGATCCCTGGAACTCCTGAGCGTCATCTCTGTGTACCCACACTGGCTCAGCGGATCGATATCCAGCGGCAGCTGCCAGCCGGCCTCGGAGCGTTCCAGTCACCTGCGATCCGGTTTAGGCTATGACTGATGTGCACTTTCAGTCAAAGTTTAACATCCACGAGTGTCGCCGCTGGTTTCCTCGAATTGCAGCCCGTGTGTGCTCGGCTCCCACACACTCACACCAGCTTATCAGTATCAGCTTGATAAGCTTTACAGTCCGTGTCCGTCTATTCCGCTTGTTTTGCTGTGGAATATCTTGAAACCACTTTCTTCGGACCCGGCCCCGTCTGCCTGTATTGCTAGGCAGGGAAGGATTTCAGTACCACTGTTATAAACTGTTCTAATCACCTTGCTTCGACACCATCGTCTCACAGACTGTGAGATCACTTGACTCTCCACACCGCAAACAGGATATAGACTTTCTCAGGCTTCTTCAATGTTTACGTTATTTATTCAGGAAACAGGAATACAGATAGATACATTCATCATATCCTAGCCATGCCAATCTTCATGTTGCGTTACAAGCTCGTGATTAGACTCCCTGCTGGAGTCTATCAGGTACCTTCTTCCTAACTACGTTACACTAAGCTACCTATGTACAGCATACATTATATCAGATTACAGAAAGGAAGAACATGCTTAGAAGTCGTCCCAGTCAGCCTTGCTAGCTAGTGCAGAAGGAAGAAGCAGAAGCAGAAGAGAGCTCTCGTAGCTCCCTCAGCCTTTAATACTGACTAGGAAAGAGTTAAATATGACATCATCTTCGCCACCCCCTAGACCAGATTATTGGTGGACCCACTCGTAGTGTCATCATACACACCTACTTGATTAATAATCAATGAGGCATTTGGCCTATATGCAGGACCGTGAATGTTTAGTAAATATGGCCAATGTTTTCTGTTCCTGTGGTTGAGGTCAGAGTAGTCCGATGGCCTTCTTTTAGGAACATGTTCTCAGTATCTGCGTGTATCCTCTGCTACACGCAGACCCTGAGATGCCTCTGCCTGCATCACAAAACCTCTATTTATTTTAAAGGCATACACTGCGGACAAGCCTTTTACATAAAACTCAGGCCAAGTAACTGAGGCCTACTTAAATTATAACAGACAACATGAGATAAGTCCTATGAGCTACAAGTAGGATCGGAATATGGTTCTTACCACCTACTCTTTTTCATGAACCTTAGTGAATAAGACTTATGATTGGAGACTCTTTTGCTTTTTTTTCTAGGGCACTGAAATGCTGGCAGAGGTGGTCCCTGAGGTCAATCTTACCCTTGATCTTGATCTTGGCCTTGGGAATGACTTATTTGTAAGCTTAGTGTGAGATGCAGGAAACCCAGTACTAAGAAATAAGTCTATCCTACTTTAAAACAGACCTCAATTTTTCTGACAATCCAAATTATAATTTGCTAAGATGTGCGTTATATCTTATACAGTATGTATGCTCTTGATTTGACTAGTTACGTTAATCTTTATTCTGCCATAAGTTGGTAATGTGAAGACCTCATTTTTCAACTGTGAAAATAATTCCAAGATACTGATATGATCGATATGTTATGTTACAACCCTCATCTGTTATTGAACTACACTATGTATGTTTTCTTTTTCTGTACATGTTAAACTTCATCTTTCAATAAAACTTATTGAAACAAAAAAAGTAGCTTCTGTCAAAAAATGCGCGCGTTTTTTCCCATATACAGACCTCGTGTGTAAAACATCCATGCAGAAAAGTGTGCACAGAAAACTGACAGACAAGTGTGCTCCCAGCCAAAGACTTTTTGGCAGAGAGGATTGTACAAATGATGGTGCTAATACCATGAAAGAAAAGTTAACTACAGATGTACCTGTATGTATCTATCCTTTCTTCCTCCTTCTTGTATGTGTCTGGCTTATCTCTGTTACAGAGAGCATTCCTGCAGAGTGCAGGCTTTGTTTTTAAAGGATACCTTAGTGCAAATTGAAATTAAAAACGGGGGAGCAGGCATAGTTACATAGTTATTTGGGTTGAAAAAAGACATACGTCCATCGAGTTCAACCAGAGAACAAAGTACAACACCAGCCTGCTCCCTCATATATCCCTGTTGATCCAGAGAAAGGCGAAAAAAAAACCTTACAAGGCATGGTCCAATTAGCCCCAAAAGGGAAAAAAAATCCTTCCCGACTCCAGATGGCAATCAGATACAATCCCTGGATCAACATCACTTGCATTGATCATCATCAATGCAAGGAAAGCCTCTAAGCCCCCTTTAAATTCAGGTATAGAATTTGCCATAACTACTTCCTGTGGCAATGCATTCCACATCTTAATCACTCTTACTGTAAAGAACCCTTTCCTAAATAAATGGCTAAAACGTTTTTCCTCCATGCGCAGATCATGTCCTCTAGTCCTTTGAGAAGGCCTAGGGACAAAAAGCTAATCCGCCAAGCTTTTATATTGCACTCTGATGTATTTATACATGTTAATTAGATCCCATCTAAGGCATCTTTTCTCAAGACTAAATAAACCCAGTTTATCTAACCTTTCTTGGTAAGTGAGACCTTCCATCCAACATATCAATTTTGTTGCTCGTCTCTGCACCTGCTCTAAAACTGTGTAATATGGTGCACAGAACTGAATTCCATATTCCAGATGTCGCCTTACTAGATAGTTAAACAGGGTCAATATTATGCTAGCATCTTGAGTTTTTATTTCCCTTTTAATGTATCCCAAAATTTTATTAGCTTTAGCTGCAGCGGCTTGGCACTGAATACGATTATTTAACTTGTTGCCGATGAGTACTCCTAAGTCCTTCTCCAAGTTTGATGTCCCCAACTGTATCCCATTTATTTTGTATGGTGCTAGACCAAAATGCATGACTTTACATTTTTCAACATTTAATTTGCCATTTATGTGCCCACATAGCTATCCTATCCAGATCCTGTTGGAATATGTCACTATCTTCATGAGAGTTGATGATTCTGCACAATTTTGTATCATCTGCCAAAATAGCAACATTGCTCACTACTGCTTCTACTAGGTCATTAATAAATAAATTGAAGAGCACTGGACCCAGTACAGACCCCTGTGGGACCCCACTGCTAACAGTCACCCATTTTGAGAATGATCCATTGACCACAACTCTTTGTTTTCTGTCCATTAGTCAGTAGAGATGGGCCGAACGGTTCGCCGGCGAACGGTTCCAGGCGAACTTTGGGGGTTCGCGTTCGCCTGCATCAGGCGAACTTTTGCGGAAGTTCGATTTGCCCCATAATGCTGTATTGAGCAAAATTTTTAGCCTCCATTTCACTGTCAGCAGACATGTTATTGTCAAACACACTGCTTTCAGTGCTAGAGAATCTGCCCACCCTCCCTTCAAGCTAGGTCCTTTATACAATTTGACTCAGTTGTCTGGCTACACTAATTAGTTATGGGACAGCTGCTACACACTCTGCTAGGGAGATTTTAATTGGCCTCCCTCCACCCTCCTACCTATTCCTTCCTCCCTCCTACCGGAGGGAGGAGGATCTCTTCTGCCAGGGAATTATACTATTTTAAAAACCAGTATACATCATACCATAGCTGGGAATACATACATGAGTATACATCATACCATAGCTGGGGATACATACATGAGTATACATCATACCATAGCTGGGAATCGAACCCAGATCTCACTGTGTGGTGGGCATGTCTCCCTAAGCACTGTACCACTACAGAAGTAAGTGAAGCAGGCCTAAAATTTAACATTTATGCTCAATGCAATAGAACCATTAGGTTGCTTAAAGGAGAACTGTAGTGAGAGGTATATGGAGGCTGCCATATTGATTTCCTTTTAAGCTATACCAGTTGCCTGGCAGCCCTGCTGATCTATTTGGCTGCAGTAATAATAATAATCCAAACATTTGTATAGTGCTTTTCTCCTGTCAGACTCAAAGCGCTCAAGAGCTGCAAGCCACAGGGACGCGCTCAAGAGGCCACCCTGCAGTGTTAGGGAGTCTTGCCTTGAACTCCTTACTGAATAGGTACTTGACCTAGCCAGGATTCAAACCCTGGTCTCCCATGTCAAAGGCAGAGCCCTTAACCAGTACACTATCCAGCCACTGTAGTGTGAATCACACCAGAAACAAGCATGCAGCTAATCTTGTCAGATCTTACAAAAATGTCAAACACCAGATCTGCTGCATGCTTGTTCAGGGTCTAGGGCTAAAAGTATTGGAGGCAGAGGATCTGCAGGATAGCCAGGTAACTGGTATTGCTTAAAAGGAAATCAATATGGTAGCCTCCATATACCTTTCACTACAGTTCTCCTTTAAGCAACCTAATGGTTCTATTGCATTGAGCATAAATGTTAAATTTTAGGCTAGCTTCACTTACTTCTGTAGTGGTACAGTGCTTAGGGTGACGTGCCCACCACACAGTGAGATCTGGGTTCGATTCCCAGCTATGGTATGATCTGGTGTTTGACATTTTTGAAAGATCTGACAAGATTAGCTGCATGCTTGTTTCTGGTGTGATTCACACTACTGCAGCCAAATAGATCAGCAGGGCTGCCAGGCAACTGGTATAGCTTAAGAGGAAATCAATATGGCAGCCTCCATATACCTCTCACTACAGTTCTCCTTTAAGCAACCTAATGGTTCTATTGCATTGAGCATAAATGTTAAATTTTAGGGTAGCGTCACTTACTTCTGTAGGGGTACAGTGCTTAGGGTGATGTGCCCACCACACAATGAGATCTGTGTTCGATTCCCAGCTATGGTATGATCTGGTGTTTGACATTTTTGTAAGATCTGACAAGATTAGCTGCATGCTTGTTTCTGGTGTGATTCACACTACTGCAGCCAAATAGATCAGCAGGGCTGCCAGGCAACTGGTATAGCTTAAAAGGAAATCAATATGGCAGCCTCCATATACCTCTCACTACAGTTCTCCTTTAAGCAACCTAATGGTTCTATTGCATTGAGCATAAATGTTAAATTTTAGGCTAGCTTCACTTACTTCTGTAGTGGTACAGTGCTTAGGGTGACGTGCCCACCACACAGTGAGATCTGGGTTCGATTCCCAGCTATTGTATGATGTATACTCATGTATGTATCCCCAGCTATGGTATGATGTATACTCATGTATGTATTCCCAGCTATGGTATGATGTATACTGGTTTTTAAAATAGTATAATTCCCTGGCAGAAGAGACCCTCCTCCCTCCGGTAGGAGGGAATAGGTAGAAGGGTGGAGGCCAATTAAAATCTCCCTAGCAGAGTGTGTAGCAGCTGTCCCATAACTAATTAGTGTAGGCAGGCAAATGGTATAAAGGACCTTGTTTGGAGGAGGGAGGGTGGGCAATGTGTATTTCACTCAATTAGGTGTGGCTCCAGGTATTAGAGCTTTTGAAACATGTTTTCTATCATTTTTCCAGTTGATAGAATTTTTTTAAACTTTCAAAGTTCGCCTCGCCATTGAAGTCTATTGCGGTTCGCGAACTTTTTCGCGAACCGAACCTTTCGCGGAAGTTCGCGAACAGGGTTCGCGAACCTAAAATCGGAGGTTCGGCCCAACTCTATTAGTCAGTTCCCTATCCATGCACACAGACTCTTCCTGTGGATCCTCAACTTTTGCACCAGACTTTTGTGTGGAACAGCGTCGAAGGCCTTTACAAAGTCCAAGTCTATCACAACTACAGCATTCCTAATATCCACATTAGCGTTCACTACCTCATAAAAGCTGAGCATGTTAGTCAAACAGGACCTGTCTTTAGTAAATCCATGCTGATGCCAAGAAATAAGATTATTTTCTACTATGAAGTCATGTATAGTATCTCTTAGTAACCACTCAAATAGTTTGCATACAACTGATGTTAAGCTTACAGGTCTATAATTTCCTGGATCTGATTGTTTGCCCTTCTTAAATAATGGGAAAACGTGGGCTGTGCGCTAATCCACTGGGACTCTGCCAGTTGAAAGAGAGTCACAAAAGATAAGACAAAGGGGTTTATCTATAATGGAATTTTGCAACAATGATGTTTCCCTTGTGAAAACAGAAGCAAAGAAAGCATTTAATAACTCTTCCTTACCTTGGTCATCCACCATGTTTAGTGGGCTCTCCTCATGCCCACCGCTCCCAACGTTCTCCTTCGTTCCCCTCCGGTACAGCCTATTGACCCCCCTTCCCCCCGAACTTACTTCCTGGTCAGGGTGGTTGCGGCTGACTGTGCAGGTGCAGCCGGGCGATGCCCATCCTTGCTCACGTGGACTCGCCTGGGAGCGATCTGAGCAGACACACTATGTAGTTGTGGCGTCACATTTTTAATTTGCACTAAAGGTATCCTTTAAGGGACCATAAAGGTTTACATAAAGAGAGAACACATGAACAGGGGCAATAAATCGTTATGGGGGGCCCTTGACCTTTTACTAGACCACAATCAACTGCTTGTGATGTTTGGTGGATAATCTAGCCCTGCCACAACCTGTACTATTACTTCTGTAAACCAATGCCATAGATACATACAGTATGTGGTGTTACCCAGGCATCTATGTCCTGTGCTCCTACCTATGTCCTGCACACATATGCTGTGTGCTTACCAACATATTGCCCAACAAGTGTAAATGTCTAGTGTTTAACTGGTTCAGTACCACAGTGTCGAAAACCTCATGCATCCGAGAAACGTTCACCTCCCATTTATTCGCCAATACCTTTATTGCTACTTATCAAAATTAATTGATCTATATCTTGTTTTTTCCGCCACTAATTGGGGTTTCTTTGGGTAGTACATTTTGCTAAGAATTATTTTTTTCTAAATCCATTTTAACAGGAAGATTAAAGGGACTCCGAGCAGTGCAGAAACTATGGAAAGATGCACATCATTTTAAAGCTCTCTTTCTCCTCTTTCCAATGATATATAAACCGCCACCCTACGCCTTTTAGTTTTCGCTATTTTCGCGATTGAAATTGCCGTGGCTGCGATTTCGATCGCGAAAATAGAGAAAACTAAAAGGCGTAGAACGACGATTTAGGTGTCGTCAGAAAGAGGAGAAAGAGAGCTTTAAAATGATATCCATCAAGCCATAGTTATATTGTATTACACAGGGCGACTTTTTGTCAAAGTCAGCAGCTGCATTCAGCATAATGGAGGTGCTGACACTGGGGAAAGTGTCGTCCTGTGTAATACAATATAACTATGGCTTGATGGATATCATTTTAAAGCTCTCTTTCTCCTCTTTCTGACGACACCTAAATCGTTGCCCTACACCTTTTAGTTTTCTCTATTTTCGCGATCGAAATCGCGGTCGCGGCAATTTCAATCGCGAAAATAGCGAAAACTAAAAGACGTAGGGTGGTGGTTTATATATCATTGGAAAGAGGATAAAGAGAGCTTTAAAATGATGTGCATCTTTCCATAGTTTCTGCACTGCTCGGAGTCCCTTTAAGAAAGAAATGAAAAAAAATCATTATTTCTCAGTTTTTGGCCATTATAGTTTGAAATTAGTATACGCTACCGGTTACTACAACGTTTAAATAATGTCCCTATCACAATTTATGGCGCCGATATTTTATTTAGAAATAAAGGTGCATTTTTTAAATTTGCGTCCATCACCATTTATAAGCTTATAATTTAAAATAATATAATAACATACTCTCTTGACATGCTGTAAGGCTTGGTGGTGTATTCTCCACAGTCAGCATGCAACGCATGAGCTGACGTGGAGGAGGTACACACACTAGCACAAGGAAACAGGCTATCCCTAGTATAGTGGAGGGGAGGACTGACTCCAAAAGGAGATTGTGGCGCACAGAGCCGGTGCAGATCCGACAGCCACAAACAATACTTTTGCGATAACGTCTCAGCGCAAGGTAGCGCTGAGCGCATAAACCAGAACTGAGGAGATCAGGACAGGTAGACAGAATGAACGCTTGCTAGCTAGCCGCTACTTAGTGCCAGCAAGCGTCCACAACAAGACAGACTGGAATGAGGCAGCCAATGCGTTGCAGCGATGGCGTGCCTCACAAAGACAGGACAGGATAGTCAGGAAATAGCAGGATCAAGATAGATGAACGTAACACAGACAAATATACAATAAGTATGTTTTCCTAGAGTATTACAATTACAGCTATCAATGAAACTATTTGTAACGTCTGACTAACATATGTATATATCGGCAATGAACCGATATATGACATAAGCAGGAACACTGACTAGAACTGGAGTAATACAGGGAACAGGACTCAGAAGGATTCGCTATCTCTTCGCAGAGATGAACGCAATCCACAAACGGTAACAGAACAGGATTCAGAAGGATTCGTTATCTCTTCGCAGAGATGAACGCAATCCACAAACAGTAACAGAACAGGATTCAGAAGGATTCGTTATCTCCTCGCAGAGATGAACACAATCCACAAACAGAACCAGGAGCAGGGTAACTAACTCAGCACGGGTGATCACGATACGCGCAACCTACCAAAACGTGCTGAAAAGCTGACTAACTGCACACAGGATATAAACAGTTCGTGTACGTATACATCAGCGACACTGATGTATCAACGTAACACAAATACAAGGAAAATAATAAACGTGCTGGTATGCATATATATTGGCAATGAACCAATATATGATGCAAAGACCAGCAAAGTATCTTTAGAACAAGAAACACGATCGGGGGCTGAAGCAACAGCAAGACAGGCTTAAACTGAAGCTATGAAAACCCGAGGAGTCCTGCAGGAAGCAGATCTTTATACTGAGGTCATCCAATGGGAGCAGACATGCAGATTCCCACACAGGTGAATGATAATCAGTCACAAGCTGACAGCAGGGAAAGGCAGACAAAGCTAAGCAGCTTGCATGGAAAGAGATCAGAACTGCCTGAGCTGCAGCACTACTACTTCCAGCAATACCTGCTGCAGCAGCGATCATGACAGTACCCCCGCCCTTAAAGGCGGATACCAGACGCCTCTCAAAACTGACCTTCCCAAGGAGACAACCTAACTGATAATTCATGATGACCGGGACAGCCCGGCAAGACCAAATTCCAGAATCAGTCATCACAAGACTGGACCCATCAGAACCAGAACCTACAGAACCATGCCCATCAGTACTACAAGTCTCAGTGTGACACCCATCAGAACCATGATTTCCAGAAGAAAGCCCCCCGAAGCTCTCTGAGCGATACCCACTGCCTTCCAGGGACCATTCAAAAATGCCAAAGCCTTTGCAATGCCCACCGGAACTGTCTTTACCAACACAAAACCCACTGTTGAACCAGTCCAAGGTACCAGGACAAGCTTCCTCAGAGATCTCCTAGAACACTTTAAAGCTCCAAAGAGATCCCAAAAGGTCAGAACGCCCTTTAGGCTCACATGGAGAACTATCAAGAATCCCCATGGAACCTATGGCAATTCCCGAGTCAGGGTTACAAGGACAAACATCAAGATCAGGGCTTTCAGGGACCAGAACCATCTCTGGGCATGCAGGCAGACTGGCAACATCAGAACATGTCTCCCCTAAGGAAGCATCTGAGTACGCTAACACCTTAGACACACTTGGGCATTCTGGCACACAAAGCACATCTGGGCACACTGGTACAAGAGAAACTTCTGGGCATGTCAAGGAACTGTGAACCTCAGGGTCAGCCAAGATAGGACCGAAAACCAGGACTGGACAAAAATTCATCATGACTAGACTTCACAAGCACTGGACTCTCACTAAAGAATGCAGGAACAGACTTGGATGTCGCTGATTCTAGCAAGGTTGTTAACAAATCAGGTTCAGGGGCATAAACAAGACAGGACAAGTCTTCTGATGTATGACCTGAGCTAGATAGGAATTCCACAACTTCCCCTGGACTGGACAGAGACTCATCTAGTACCTGGGATTGGGGCTCCAAAGTAGCTGCAAAACAAGTCAATATTACAGCATCCCCCACTGAACTGGGCAAATCTGAGAAATTCCCTGGACAGGAAGGGAACTCCGGAATCTCTGCCACACCGGCCAGAGAATCAGAATTTTCCAAAATACAAGGCAGGGTTTCAGGAACGCTTACTAAATCAGACTGAAATTCTGAGACTTCTGTTATTTTGACCAGAGAATCAGAATTATTCATGTTACAGGGCAAGACTTCTGAAACATTCAGAGGACAGGGCTGGAGTTCCTCGGCTGTTACAACACTGGAGAGGGACTCCACAATATTGGTTAAATCAGACAGTGTACAGGGCAAGGTATCTAAGACACTTGCTGACGAGGACAATATTTCAATGACTTCTGCTTCATCAGACAAAGATTCATCAAGTTTATTTAGAGTGGACTTTAATTCTAAGACAGCTGCTAAACAAGTGAATATTGCTGCAACACCCACTGAGGTAAGCAGTGCCTCAGAGTCTTCTGCTAGAGGGTTTGAAGTATCCAAAGTACTGGGTGAAGCATAGGACTCTGCGACTCCAGCTTCACTGGACAGGATCACTGAACAGTCCATATTGCAGGGCAAAACCATGGAAGCACCTGCTGGACAGCATAAGGATTCTGTGACCTGAGCTTCATAGGAGAGATCTACTGCACAATTCATGGTACAGGGCAAATTTACTGGAACATTTTCTGAACAAGGTAATAATTCTGCGATTTCAGGTTCACATAGCAGATGCTCTGAGCTATTCACGATACAGGGCAAATTTACTGGAACATTTTCTGAACAAGGTAATAATTCTGCGATTTCAGGTTCACATAGCAGATGCTCTGAGCTATTCACGATACAGGGCAAATTTACTGGAACATTTTCTGAACAAGGTAATAATTCTGCGATTTTAGGTTCACATAGCAGATGCTCTGAGCTATTCACGAAACTAGAGCGAGGTGTAGAAACCGGAAGATCAAGACACAATGTTTGCGCATCTGAATCACCATTCATTTGTAAAATTGGAAAATTCAGATGCTGGGGTTCTGAGGTTTCTAGACAGGATTGCTGGGACTCGGAAACTGATGTAGTGCATCTATTGGCATCTGCTGGATCAGACAGGAGTTGAACTTTATTAACACAGGTAATTTCTGCAGAAGTGTTTGCAGAGGCAGGCAAGATTTTTCTGGTGTCTGTTTCACTGAACAAAGACTCATGAGTACTGGCTAGACTGGACTCGGAAGTCAGCAGGACCTTTGGATTCTCTGCTGAGAAATTTGTGCAGGGCAAGGTTAAGAAAGTATCAGTGGCTTCTGTTTTACTGGGAAGTAACACTGAGTTATCCATGGTACAGGGTGGAATTGCAGGAACTTCAATTTCACACAAAAAGAGCTCCGAATCACCTGCTGAATCAGCCAAAGGTGCTGAAGCAGGCGGGTCAGAACGCAAAATTTGCGAATTCGGAGTCACATAAAAATCATCCAAAATCAGTTCCCACACATCAGTCAAAGGAGCCACACAGTCATACCTACACACACCAGTCTCTATTAGGTTATAGGCTGACTTAATGCATGCATTCAATACCATTTCACTTTTTGCACTGTAAAATTGACAAAATGAACTTGAATCATTCTTCCATTCACAGACCAGGGCTTCCATCTCTCCCCTCTCGAATGGAGGATCCCATGCATACTTAACTGCGAAACATTTAGGCTGATCACAGTTTGCAGATATGATTGTGGCAGGCCCATGTATAGGGTTAATTAGCAGGCGATTGGCAGATTCCTTATTCTTAAGAATCTCCAATACCTGTAGCAAGTGTTGAACTGTAGTGTATGCAAACTTCCCTTGGTTCACAAATAAGTTGATTTGTTCAATACTCTGTAATATCTCCTCATAATCATACTCAGATAATTCTTTTAAACAAAAATCTTTATTTTCCCTAGCCAGGGAGGAAAGTTCATTAGTAGTTTCATAAGTCAATTTAACTCCCCTGAAAGACAATTGCATTTCATTATCTGTTAATGGCAGAATCTCATTATAGGTCTCAGTCGCTAAGGATAACGACTCTGCAGATCGGACACGTTTCTTAGAACGTTTGCGTTTTGCCTTAGACCCTGCTGCCTTTGGTGATTTATTCAAAGCTGCAGGAAAATTATCAGGAACACTCTCTGCTTGCTGATCATTTTTGCAAACAATTGAAGGGGAAGCTGATTGGCCTGCTGCCAGGAGTTTATTTAGAGGAAAAGGCAATGGATCTATGCGCAACCAGTTATGGATCACAAACGCTAGAAATTCCAGTGGTCTCTCTTTCAAATCGGAATGATTGAGAACATCAAGTGCCCACTGAAACAATTGCCCTTTAAACAAAATATAAACTAGCTGGAGTGCCCAGGTTGAAACAGGAGTCGCTTGGAGATCGGGATTGGCCAGGAACCTGGCACATTCAGAGAAAAACTCATTTTCTGTTTCAGAGCTAAGTTCTTCAAATTTCTTAAAGGAACAGGAACCATAATTAACAGTGTCATACTTTCTGGGAATCCCCCCCACAATGGGGATTGGTAATGGGGTTTTCATAATGTAAGGCTTGGTGGTCTATTCTCCACAGTCAGCATGCAACGCATGAGCTGACGTGGAGGAGGTACACACACTAGCACAAGGAAACAGGCTATCCCTAGTATAGTGGAGGGGAGGACTGACTCCAAAAGGAGATTGTGGCGCACAGAGCCGGTGCAGATCCGACAGCCACAAACAATACTTTTGCGATAACGTCTCAGCGCAAGGTAGCGCTGAGCGCATAAACCAGAACTGAGGAGATCAGGACAGGTAGACAGAATGAACGCTTGCTAGCTAGCCGCTACTTAGTGCCAGCAAGCGTCCACAACAAGACAGACTGGAATGAGGCAGCCAATGCGTTGCAGCGATGGCGTGCCTCACAAAGACAGGACAGGATAGTCAGGAAATAGCAGGATCAAGATAGATGAACGTAACACAGACAAATATACAATAAGTATGTTTTCCTAGAGTATTACAATTACAGCTATCAATGAAACTATTTGTAACGTCTGACTAACATATGTATATATCGGCAATGAACCGATATATGACATAAGCAGGAACACTGACTAGAACTGGAGTAATACAGGGAACAGGACTCAGAAGGATTCGCTATCTCTTCGCAGAGATGAACGCAATCCACAAACGGTAACAGAACAGGATTCAGAAGGATTCGTTATCTCTTCACAGAGATGAACGCAATCCACAAACAGTAACAGAACAGGATTCAGAAGGATTCGTTATCTCCTCGCAGAGATGAACGCAATCCACAAACAGAACCAGGAGCAGGGTAACTAACTCAGCACGGGTGATCACGATACGCGCAACCTACCAAAACGTGCTGAAAAGCTGACTAACTGCACACAGGATATAAACAGTTCGTGTACGTATACATCAGCGACACTGATGTATCAACGTAACACAAATACAAGGAAAATAATAAACGTGCTGGTATGCATATATATTGGCAATGAACCAATATATGATGCAAAGACCAGCAAAGTATCTTTAGAACAAGAAACACGATCGGGGGCTGAAGCAACAGCAAGACAGGCTTAAACTGAAGCTATGAAAACCCGAGGAGTCCTGCAGGAAGCAGATCTTTATACTGAGGTCATCCAATGGGAGCAGACATGCAGATTCCCACACAGGTGAATGATAATCAGTCACAAGCTGACAGCAGGGAAAGGCAGACAAAGCTAAGCAGCTTGTATGGAAAGAGATCAGAACTGCCTGAGCTGCAGCACTACTACTTCCAACAATACCTGCTGCAGCAGCGATCATGACACATGCATACTTAAAAAGTTCAGACCCTTGGGTAACTTTTTATGTTATTTTAGTTTTTTTATTGTATTTTTTATTATTTATTTTTTTAATAAAAAAATGTATTTGGGTAATTTTTGTTGTGGGAGGGAAACAGCCAATTTTACATGTAAAGTAATATAATAGTTTAATAAAAAAAAATGTATGTGGGTGCAGTTTACCATTTGGCCACAAGATGGCCACAGTCAAAAAAGTCCTGGGTGTGAACGATCTTGCATCCAAGAACAAAAAGAAGACGGTAAAGTTTCCTGGGGGCAGAAATACCGCACTCTCTGAATAGAAAGCGTCGGTATTTCTCCGGGGGACTTGGATCGGTGAATGAGAATTATATTCCTATTCACTGATCGGGGGGCTAGCGGCGGGTGGCGGGAGCGCGCCTGATCGCGCGCACCACGCAGCGGCAGCAGCAGAGCCTATCTGGACGAGTAAGTTCATCCAGATATGCTGAACTTGTTAAAGGACAGCTGAAGCAAGATATATATGGAGGCTGCTATAGGTATTTCCTTTTAAGCAATACCAGTTGCCTTGCTATCCTGCTGATTCTCTTCCTCTAATACTTTTAGCCATAAACCCTGAACAAGCATGCAGCAGATCAGGTGTTTTGACATTATTGTCAGATCTGACAAAGATTAGCTGCATGCTTGTTTCTGCTATGATTCAGACACTACTGCAGCCAAATAGACCAGTAGGACTGGCAGGCAACTGGTATTGTTTAAAACGAAATAAATATGGCAGCCACTACATTCTTCTCACTTCAGATGTCAGCTAGGTTTCTGAAGCTTAAACTAGACAAAACTGAGCTTCTGATCTTTGCATCCCATGCTGCTGCACCCTCCCAGACTTCCACCTTACAATGTACAACACAGCCATTCGCCCTAACTCCCAGGCTCATTGCCTGGGCATCACCCTGTACTCTGCCCTTTCCTTCATCCCTCACATCCAAAACGTCATCAGAACCTGTAATTTCCAGCTCTGTAATATCTCCAAAACCCAGGGGCGCCTCTAGCCATTTTGTCACTCCAGGCGAGAAAACCTGTGGCGCCCCACTTCCCCCCACGATGCCAACCTTCATCCCTGCCCCCCACTTCAACATACACAAAAAAGGAAAAGATCTACTTGCCTGGGGCTTCCTCCAGCCCCCAGAAGCCAATATCCCCCTCGCCACAGCTCCAGTTCCAGCCGCTGACATGGTGTCCCCTGTTTCAAATGCCTGGCAAGATCGGCATCTGCAACGGAGCGGACTGCGGGCCACCGTCTGGAAGGGGAGCTGCGTCTAGGGCACAGGAAGGCTGCTGGGGGCTGGAGGAAGCCCCAGGCAAGTAGAATTTTTTTTTATTTCCCTCTGATCTTCCCTTCTAAAGGAGTTATCAGGCTTCTAGATGTAAAATAAGGGCTACTTACCCGGGGCTTCATCCAGCCCTAAGCTCCAAGCATGTCCCTCGCCGCAGCTCTGCACACAGCCGTTTGCCTCCTCTGCCTCCCGGTCCGTGGTGATGACGTCAGGCCGACCTAGAGGTCGGCCTGTACTGTGCCTGCATGAGCGGCTCCACGTGGACCGGAGCATACTGCGCAGGCGCAGAACTACTGCACCTGCGCAGTACGCTTCGGTCCACGTGGCGGTGATTGACAGTGATGCTCGCACAACCGCAGTACAGGCCGACCTCTAGGTCGGCCTGACGTCATCACCGCAGACCGGGAGGCAGAGGAGGCAAATGGCTGCGTACAGAGCTGCGGCGAGGAACATGCTTGGAGCTTGGGGCTGGATGAAGCCCCGGGTAAGTAGCCTTTATTTTACATCTAGAAGCCTGATAACTCCTTTAAGGCGGTTTTATAACCGGTTCTGAAGAGGTTGAAGTGGATCTGAATGCACAGGACAGAAAGAAAACGAAATCAAAAAAGAAATAATTGCACCCTGTATGTATTTTTGAGTTTAGCCCCCACATTTGTGTCTAATCACAAGGTGCAATTTGGTCCCCTGTGTCACCTGACTGCCATGGCAGATAAGCTCATCTGAAAGCACAGGCTGTTAACAGCATGTGTCTGCTTTCATCAGGGAGTAGAAACTGCAGATTTATAAATAGGACTTGTATCAGCTGCTGCTGCAACTAGATATTTATGCTGCCTGTGATGCTTTGTGTATTTTAGAACAGAGAGAAGATGATCTGAGCTGCAACTTCGCAAGACAGGCAGCCATCAGTGAGTCTAGGCTAGCAGGATGTGGCTTACCTCTCACTAGAAGACTAGGCTGCATGCTTGCCTGACTCTTGGCTGGGACACAGGTGTTTGAGGGGCCAGGGGGAACCAAGGATGCTGCGCAGACAAGCAGCACCAGGGAGGCTCAGCAGGAGGGCAATTGGCATCCGGCGGCAGTTCACGGATGCGGGGGCCGGAGTTAGAAGCGGCACCACGCACGAGGTAATCAGAGTACCCGTGGGGTTGCTGTTATGAAGAGGGGGTCGGCCAGGCTAGAGGAGGAGGAGAAAGGGTGGGACTGGGAGCGCATAAGTTAAAAAAGGGTGCCGGGAAAAAAGGGCGCACGGTTTTAAAAGATAAGTATGAATAACGTTTAAAAAAAAATTGTGCTATATTTCGTTTAAAAATAATGTTTTATAAAGTTATAAATCATTGAATAATGTGTATGAAATCGGCAATTGTAAAAACGTTAATCTTCCCTGTTTAAAAAGTGATATTTATAATAACGTTTTATAAAACATTAATAAGAATGTTACTAAAGCTATACCTAACCCTACTCTCACACAGAACCCTCCCTGTACCTATCCCTAACCCCTAGACCCCCCTGGTGGTGCCTAAACCTAAGACCCCCCTGGTGGTGCCTAAACCTAAGACTCCCCTGGTGGTGCCTAAACCTAAGGCCCCCCTGTTGGTGCCTAAACCTAAGGCCCCCCTGTTGTTGCCTAAACCTAAGACACCCCTGGTGGTGCCTAAACCTAAGACCCCCCTGTTGGTGCCTAAACCTAAGACCCCCCTGGTGGTGCCTAAACCTAAGACCCCCCTGGTGGTGCCTAAACCTAAGAAGCTCCTGGTGGTGCCTAAACCTAAGACCCCCTGTGATAAGCATTAATAACGTTTTAAAAAATATTGTGCGGTTTTTCGTTTAAAAATAATGTTTTGAAAAAGAAAAATTTTACAATTTTTCGTTAAAAAATAATGTTTTAAAAATATTGTACTGTTTTTAGTTTAAAAATAATGTGTAAAAGATTATAAATCATTAAATAATGTGTAATCATGAGAAGCAGTTATAAAACATTAAAAGTCTCCAGGCGCCGCTTTTAAAACGTTATTTTTCTCCGGCGCCCTTTTTTCCTGTTGGGCGCCAATTAAACGATATTTATTATGGGAGTGAATGGCGGCGCCCTTTTTGTCCACATGCCTCATGCGCCCAAATTTCCTGCTTTCCTGGGAGCTGCCTAGCGTCATGCCTATTGGCTGGGCCGCTGGGGGCGTGCATAGAGGTGGCAGCAGCACGTTCCTCATGTAAACAAACCACACGCTCCAAGTTGTCACAGACGGTGACTGACTGTAGCTGTGTAATAGCGGCGAATCTCCCCCCCCCCCCTGCGCGCAGCGCCCCCCCCATCGTGCCGCTCCAAGCCATTGCCTGGATTGCCTCACGCTAGGAGCGCCCCTGCCAAAACCTCTCCCTTCTTCAACCCGGACACTACCAAGCTAACACTACCAATACTTGTATTACTGGACCTATCTAACCGGCCCTCAAATCTCATGATCATGTATTTTGTATCCAGTTTGCCTTGTATGACTTTGATTGTGGGGGGGGGGGCGCTGAGAGAAGTGACACAGTTCTTCCTTCCTCCTCCTCCATCAGAGCCTTCCTCCCATGCTTCCCTGAAAGTGTCATCTCAGATCCACAGATCAGCATGGTATCAGTGACGGGGCTTACCTCTTCCACTGTTAGGTCTGTCTGGCACTACCTCTGCAGCCATTAGGCGCCCTCTGGTCTCTGCCTTCCTCTCAGTCTTTAGCAGAGACTGCTGAGAGGAAGGCAGAGACCAGAGGACACCTAGTGGGACAGCGTGAGAGTCCTGATGGTGGAAGAGCCCAGTCACTGCCACCACCATGTTGATCTGTGGGTCGAAACAGACACGGACAGGAGAGCATGGGAGGGGAGCCCTGGTGGAAGAAGTTGTCAAGGCCCGTTCTCCCCACCGGGCATGGGGGAGGTCTGAATGTAGGAAGTGGGCCCCCCTAAAAGTTTTGTGTGTGTGTGGGGGGGGGGGTGCTTGAGATGTAGTTATGTTCCTGTATGTTCGTGGTCAAAATGACCGTGACAATTATCATGCTTTGTAACAGAAAACCAGAATATTCAGATAGCATGCCTGATCTGCAGTAAAGTGTACCTGAAGCGACATGTGATATGATGAGTTGATTGTAAACACATACTACTAGCCCTGCTGAGAAATTATTTGAAGTCCCTTTCTGGTTTGCTTTTTTTCAAAATAAAAAAAAAAAGTGGAGCAGGCGCTACAGAAAAAAAACAACAGTCTCTAGGACCATCAGTAGCAAAATTCCACCACAGCAGGACACAACAGCAATGTAGATAACATGGGTATGCTTTTGTTGGACAGACTACACTTGCAGTGTGCTCTGGGTAGTATTGGAAACACCATTCAAATACAGCATATGTAGAAAACAAGCACAACTCCTGGCACTACTGCTCTATGAAAGTCTTTGTTTATTGTTAACTTTATTGTTCCATGAAAATTGCAAAACAATGGTAGATGAACTGTGCATTACATACGTGGATCGGTGAGGCTGTGGGGCAGCGTCTGCTTGGGGCAACTAGGCCTATTATTACATTTCCAATGCCATGTTGTTTTTGGATTGGCAACTTTTTGAGATTGCTATAATATGAGTTAAGGTGCCCAGACATCATACAGTCTGACTGTACAATTTTTATACAATCTTACCAACATCCAGGGCTGGTTTAAGGGGCTCCGGGGCCCAGGGGAAAACTAAATCGGGGGCCCCTGACTGATACACCCCCCCCCCCCTGCCTCTATGACCCGGCGCATGTTATGTGTAAACACAAGGGCCCCGGGAAGCAGTGCGAGTGGGGGGAGCAGGCATAATTTAGCAGGGTCTGCAGTTGAGAGGTCCCTACAGAGGTCGGGGGCCCCGGGAAAGTTGCCCCCTTTGCCTCTATTGTGGCGCCGGCCCTGCCAACATCGATTTAGTATAACAGCAATAGATTCACTGTGACTTGGATATATTTTTCAGTTAGTCTCTTATACTACATGAAAGAAGTAAAATTGGTGATTGACTGTACAGTCAGATTGCATGGTGTGTGGCCACCTTAGCCAGAGCTCTTTGATTGATATTGCAGCAGGGTCCAGTAGGAGATATTGTTCTTGTTCTTTTATGGGGAAGGCTTTGGGGCATGAAGAGCTGCAAAGCATTATTTGAATATTGGCCACAATTCACTACATTTATCTCCTGTCTTTAATAACAATTCTAACCTGTTTTTATGGTGATAAATAATTTAGTATTCGCTAAGCAATTGACCTCATGCAAGCCTTTTAAGGGTTCTGCCCTTAAGTTAAGGGGTGATTTCTAAAGTTAATGATTGAATGACAAAACAATCCTGGGAGGAGACAGGAGTGGACAAGCTTAGTGTCCTACTGAATCTACATGAGCATATGTGGATCACTTTCAGAGATTTACAACAGGGGTATAGGATACCTAAGCAACATTTCCTCATGTGTGTCCAGGTCCAATCATAAGTCAGGTTACCAATTTTGATTGATTCCTAAAACCAGGAAATAGGAGACTCTCGCTCTCAGAACTACAAAAAAACGTTATCAGAAGTGTAGATGCAAACCAAAGTGGGAGCTAATTTTAAAGGGTGGCAAAAACAGTTTCCAGACTCACAAATCAGTGAAAAAAAAAATATAGAAAATAACAATACATTCATGAAAATGTTATCAGCAAAAAATTGAGAACATCACATTACATAGTTAGTTTGGTTGAAAAAAGACAATCGTCCATCAAATCCAGCCAGAGAAAAAAAAAATAAAAAAAATGTATAATAAAATAAAAAAATAAATGAAACACCATTTCCGTTTTAAGGCTAATTTAGCACTGCTTCTTAGACACCACGAAAATGGACACAGCAGGGAGCCAGTGGCGTAGCTAAGGGGTTGTGGGTCCTGATGCAAGTTTTACAGTGGGGCCCCCCAAGCACTCTACACATAGCAATTGATACGGCACACCAAAACCTGCCAATGACAACTACAGTGTCAGAGGTGCAAGGAGGGGTTATGTGTAGTCTCAGACCGGTCTGAACTTGTGCACAAGTATCGATATCGAGGTACAAAGTCGTAAGCTAAACGTAGTCTAATTCAAGCTGGGTCATACACATGTATCAAATGTCAGTCGTATTGAGAGGATCAGACAGTAACAGAGTCAGGGACAAGCCGAGTCGGTAACAGAAATCAGATGGCTGCGGTACAAAAAGGGCTAGACAGAGGCTAAAGAAAAAAAAATTAAAATTGTGCACTCACAAGCTTCCAGTAACAAATGCACATTTGTTACTGGAAGCTTGTGAGTGCAAAATTTTAATCTTTTATCAATAAATGAGACGGAGTTACACTATGTCCAGTCCTATTTAGTTCTAGGAAGAACAACATCTGATATGGTATGCCACCATTTGAATGGTGAAAGCGCTGAAGCTGGTCTATAACTCGGTCAGCACTGACATCAGGTGAGGGGCTTGTTTGAAAAATGGGTGAAGGCACACTGGGTGTGTTGCTAATGATAAAAACCTCACTGGTGTTAGGAACATTTATTTGGTGGTGTGAAAATCAAATGCATTAAGACAGAGTTACACTATGATCATTTCATCTATTGCATGCATCGAGTATTGAAGATACAGAGAGGTGAATCTGTGGAATCTACTGACTGAGTGTCATAAACGTGTTTGCCGATCGTGATTGGTTGGCCATTGGATCTGGTGCGCGTATATAGTTTGTAAGGAATTTTCATTGAAGACATTCGTGTGAAGGTTTCAGAAGGAACTGTTTCTTGGAACTGTATATTGCCCCATTTGGGGATACAAATTAGAGACTTCCTTGTATAATTTAACTAATATATATACAATTTATGGTGCATTTTCGCTGTATGTATTGGGCTAAGTGGATTTGAAGGCTGTTGAGCGCTGTACCACTTTTTTAATATTTGTACTGACAGAGATACACACTGTGTTAGGTAGATAGCGATCCAGCGGAGTATCCTTCTTGTTATTTTTATATATTATATATTTTAATTGTTTATAGTTTAGACAATTGGCAGAGGAGCACACGGTAAACATTTTCAATTAAGTGTGTTACATTACCCCCCCCCCCCCCTCCTCCCTTGAGGAGTGGTCACCGAACACTCTCCTCCAGGCTTATCAGGGAATTCTCGATGAAAGTCCAGAATTAATTGATCAGCATCGATCTGACGGGCTGGAATCCAACACCTTTCCTCCAGTCCATAACCTTTCCAATCAACTAAATACTGTATAGAACCCCAAATTTTCCTGGAGTCCAAAATTTTCTCAATTTCATTTTCTTTCACCGTCTACCTCTAGGAGGAGGAGGGGCTGTGGATGGGATTGTGTTAGCTGCTGGCTTTAAAAGGGAAATGAGTTAACTCCTCTGATAGATTGGGGTAATGTTACTCTATAAACTACATCATTAATCTTCTCCTGAATGGGATAAGGGCCTATGAACCTAGATCCCAATTTGGCAGAAGGTTGACGCAATGGGATATTCCAGGTAGAAACCCACACCATATCCCCCGGGGAAAATACAAACTTTTAGCGTCAGCATATCTCTTCTTTCTGGCTACAGCACTTTGAAGGTTTTGCAGTACCTGGGCCAAATCCGTTGAATGTGCGTACTCCATTCCTCTAATGCTGGAAGAAGAGAAGGAGAAGATGGGAAACAGGTAAACTTAGGATTCTGACCAAAAACTACCTAAAATGGTGACAGTTTGGTGGATGCACTAGGGAGGTTATTAAAGGTGAACTCGGCAAATGGTAGATAATCCAACCAAGAGTCCTGGCAGTCTGAAGCAAAACAGTGGAGATACTGCTCCAGAGACTGGTTGGTTCTCTCTGTTTGTCCGTTCGTTTCTGGATGAAATCCGGAGGAGAAATAGAGTTTGATGCCTAATAACTCACAAAAAGCTCGCCAGAAACGTGACACAATTTACACCCCCCTATCTGACACAATGTTTTATGGAACCCCATGCAACCTGAAAATGTGTGTAATGAACAACTTAGCCAGTTCTCGGGCTGAGGGCTCGTGCTGACGGTAACCCAAAGTACAAAGTGTGCCATTTTACTAAATTGGTCGACTGTACCCCAAATACCTTTTTTTACCCCCTGAAGGAGGTAAATCCACTATAAAATTCATAGACAGATGTGACCAGGGTCTCGATGCAATAGGCAAAGGTACCAAATGACCTCGAGGAGCCTCTCGAGATACTTTGTTCCTGGCACAAGTGAAGCAAGCTGCCACAAAAGCCTTACAATCTTTCTTAATGGAAGCCCACCACACGTCGGGACATTAGTTCCAAAGTCTTGGTTTCCCCCGGGTGCCCTGCCATCTTAGTCTCATGGAAATTTTGTAGCATCTGGAGCCATAGATGCAAAGGTACATAATCCAGATTAGGGGGTTTTCCTGGAGGACTTTCTGATTGATATAGCTGTAAGGCCTCGTACAAATCAGGAAGGTCCTCTGTATGAGTGACGGCCAGGACACACTGAGGTGACACAATACTTTCAGGGGCTGTGTCCTGGGATGACTCAGGTTCGAAGGTTCTCGATAAGGCATCAGCTTTGACTAGTGTTGGGCGAACAGTGTTCGCCACTGTTCGGGTTCTGCAGAACATCACCCTGTTCGGGTGATGTTCGAGTTCAGCCGAACACCTGATGGTGTTCGGCCAAACCGTTCGGCCACATGGCCGAACTAAAAGCGCATGGCCGAACGTTCCCCGAACGTTCGGCTAGCGCTGTGATTGGCCGAACGGGTCACGTGGTTCGGACCCGAACGCGCTCTGATTGGCCGAACTGTCACGTGGTTCGGGTAAATAAATACCATTTGTCTGTGGGTTTAGCTTTGGGTAGGCAGGCAGGGTAGTTCGCACTCCAGCCACGCTAGCCAGGGTCCCCCCAGTCATTGTGTCGCTGCTGGGAATAGTAGTACACTGCTCGCTCAGCATTCTGTTTACTGCCACTCTGTGTACCTCGCTCAGCCACACTATATAGCATTCTGTTTACTGTTCTGTGTCTGCTGGGAATAGTAGTACACCGCTCGCTCAGCCACACTATATAGCATTCTGTTTACTGCCACTCTGTGTACCTCGCTCAGCCACACTATATAGCATTCTGTTTACTGTTCTGTGTCTGCTGGGAATAGTAGTACACCGCTCGCTCAGCCACACTATATAGCATTCTGTTTACTGTTCTGTGTCTGCTGGGAATAGTAGTACACCGCTCGCTCAGCCACACTATATAGCATTCTGTTTACTGCCACTCTGTGTACCTCGCTCAGCCACACTATATAGCATTCTGTTTACTGTTCTGTGTCTGCTGGGAATAGTAGTACACCGCTCGCTCAGCCACACTATATAGCATTCTGTTTACTGCCACTCTGTGTACCTCGCTCAGCCACACTATATAGCATTCTGTTTACTGTTCTGTGTCTGCTGGGAATAGTAGTACACCGCTCGCTCAGCCACACTATATAGCATTCTGTTTACTGCCACTCTGTGTCTGCTGGGAATAGTAGTACACCGCTCACCCGCCACTGTATAGCATTGTGCTCTGTGTCGCTGCTGGGAATAGTGGTACACCGCTCACCCGCCACTGTATAGCATTGTGCTCTGTGTCGCTGCTGGGAATAGTGGTACACCGCTCACCCGCCACTGTATAGCATTGTGCTCTGTGTCGCTGCTGGGAATAGTGGTACACCGCTCAGCCACACTATATAGCATTCTGTTTACTGTTCTGTGTCTGCTGGGAATAGTAGTACACCGCTCGCTCAGCCACACTATATAGCATTCTGTTTACTGCCACTCTGTGTACCTCGCTCAGCCACACTATATAGCATTCTGTTTACTGCCATTCTGTGTCTTCTGGGAATAGTAGTACACCGCTCACCCGCCACTGTATAGCATTGTGCTCTGTGTCGCTGCTGGGAATAGTGGTACACCGCTCACCCGCCACTGTATAGCATTGTGCTCTGTGTCGCTGCTGGGAATAGTGGTACACCGCTCACCCGCCATTGTATAGCATTGTGCTCTGTGTCGCTGCTGGGAATAGTGGTACACCGCTCACCTGCCACTGTATAGCATTGTGCTGTGTGTCGCTGCTGGGAATAGTGGTACACCGCTCAGCCACACTATATAGCATTCTGTTTACTGTTCTGTGTCTGCTGGGAATAGTAGTACACCTCTCGCTCAGCCACACTATATAGCATTCTGTTTACTGCCACTCTGTGTACCTCGCTCAGCCACACTATATAGCATTCTGTTTACTGTTCTGTGTCTGCTGGGAATAGTAGTACACCGCTCGCTCAGCCACACTATATAGCATTCTGTTTACTGTTCTGTGTCTGCTGGGAATAGTAGTACACCGCTCGCTCAGCCATACTATATAGCATTCTGTTTACTGCCACTCTGTGTACCTCGCTCAGCCACGCTATATAGCATTCTGTTTACTGCCACTCTGTGTCTGCTGGGAATAGTAGTACACCGCTCACCCGCCACTGTATAGCATTGTGCTCTGTGTCGCTGCTGGGAATAGTGGGACACCGCTCACCCGCCACTGTATAGCATTGTGCTCTGTGTCGCTGCTGGGAATAGTGGTACACCGCTCACCCGCCACTGTATAGCATTGTGCTCTGTGTCGCTGCTGGGAATAGTGGTACACCGCTCAGCAACACTATATAGCATTCTGTTTACTGTTATGTGTCTGCTGGGAATAGTAGTACACCGCTCGCTCAGCCACACTATATAGCATTCTGTTTACTGCCACTCTGTGTACCTCGCTCAGCCACACTATATACCATTCTGTTTACTGCCACTGTGTGTCTTCTGGGAATAGTAGTACACCGCTCACCCGCCACTGTATAGCATTGTGCTCTGTGTCGCTGCTGGGAATAGTGGTACACCGCTCACCCGCCATTGTATAGCATTGTGCTCTGTGTCGCTGCTGGGAATAGTGGTACACCGCTCACCTGCCACTGTATAGCATTGTGCTGTGTGTCGCTGCTGGGAATAGTGGTACACCGCTCACCCGCCACTGTATAGCATTGTGCTCTGTGTCGCTGCTGGGAATAGTGGTACTGTATAGCATTTCTGTACTGCCACTGTACTGCTGCCAGTCAGCATGTACTGTAAGGATAAGTGAAATGAGAAGGAGAAATCCGGTGAAAGAGGGAGGGGCAAGGGAAGAGGTGTTTCCCCTGACGGTTCACGTACAGGCCACAGGGGAGCACCCAAGAAAACCCACTCAATACCGCCCATGTTGTCCAGGACAACAACCCTCACAAATCCAAAAGAACAGGACCAGATAATTACTTGGATGACCTCTCAAGCGTCCAGCAGTGGGTTAAGCAGCAGAATCAGAATCAGAATCATCTTTATTGTCGCCAAGCACACCGATTGGTGAGCCCGGAATTGCTTGTGGTTCACATGGCAAGTGGCAGTTCAAGAACATATAAACATATAAACATATAAAATACATAACATATAAAATACATAACATATAAACATAAGCAAGGCAAAGCAAAGCATGCATGCAGATATATGGAGCAACACAGTTAGAGTCTTCGAGGGGTCAGAATTAACAGCAGTGGGGGGGGGGGCGGTTGCCCTAGGGGATAGAATGTCCCGGTGGTGGTGGGGGGGGGGGGGGTCTTGAGTTCAGTGAGTTCAACAGTTGGACTGCTTGGGGGAAGAAGGTGTTCATGCGCCTAGTGGTTTTGGTGGGGATGGATCTGAGCCGACGTCCCAGCGGAAGGGTCTCGAAGTAGCGTCTGCCCGGGTGGGAGGGGTCAAGTAGGATCTTGGAGGCCCTTGTCTTCATTCTCATGGTGTAGAGGAGATCTAGCGAGGGCAGGTGGGCGCCGATGATCTTTTCTGCTGCGTTTATCACTCTGTGGAGTTTGTATTTGTCCTTAGCAGATGTACCGGCGTACCAGACGATGATGGAGCCGCAGAGGATGGATTCGATGGTCGAGGTGTAAAAGCTGGTGAGCAGTTCCCGTGACATGCCGAATTTCTTCAATTGGCGCAGGAAGAATAGCCTTTGCTGTGCTTTCTTCTGAGTTTTTGTAGTGTTCTGCTCCCATTTGAGGTCGCTTGTTAGGGTTGTGCCGAGGAACCGTACACTTTGAACTCTGGAGACCTCGGACCCGTCGATGAGCACAGGGAGGGGGGCAGGGGAGAGTTTCCGGAAGTCCACGATCAGTTCCACGGTCTTTGCCGTGTTGAGAACGAGGTTGTTGTCCTTGCACCAATTACAGATCCTCTCAATTTCGTTTCGATAGGAGCACCAGCACATCACGCACGAGGTCCGAGCCCTCAGCCAGTTACAAGGAGCCAGTGGGCACAAAGCTGACACAACCGGCAGCGACACCACGCACACAACTGCCAGATAACCAGTCCGATGAATTACCTCAGGACACAATGGGGTATTCGCAGGAGCTATTCCAAGCCCAACAAACTTCCACCTTTCAAAGGTCAATGGAGGAACAGCCAGAAATGTTGTGCCCGGATTCACAACCATTAACTGTGGGACATGCACCGCACACTGAAATACAAGGCGAGTCCGAGGAGGACTCGGAAACCCAAATCCCAGAGCAAGTTGGGCAGGAGGGGTTGCAATTGCAGGAGGTCGGCCGACAAGATCTGGAAGACGACGTTGGAGTGAGCTGTGCAGAGGTTGTTCTGGGGAGCTCTACTCCACGGCGGCGGCCCCCCACAATGACATATGACGAGTTTGAGGAGATGGAAGAGGAGGGTATGGACAATGTGGACAGAGACCCAGATTTTGTTTGTGAACGAGAACATCGCCGTCGTAGCAGCAGCACAGATGAGTCTGTTGAAGAACCCACTGCTGCACGAGTTCGCCTTGTGCCACAAGGTAGGCGGCGCGCAATTTCAGGCACCACAAGCGTGGAAGTTCAAGTGAGAGGCAAAAGAGGAGCAAACAGAAATCACCCAGCAAGGCAGGTGCTCCAAAGTCAGGGCTTTCTTTGAAGACTGCACTGAGGATGTTACCATGGCGATTTGCAAGGTGTGCAAGACCCGCCTGAGCAGGGGGAAAAGTATTAACAACCTCTCCACCACCAGCATGAGCCGCCACATGCTATCCAAACATCCCACTCTGTGGGCAAACTCGGCAGGACAGGGTACCAGCAACACTGCCTCCCTTGGGTTCACCAGACTCACCACCAGACCCGCCTCAGCAGCAGCGGTAGCCCAGCCATTGCGTGGTTCACAACATTCACAAACATCAGACGACGCTGACACTGTCACTTTCCGGAGTAGTGCTCTTGAGGTCTCCCAGTCTTCATCAAACACAACAACCAACAGCCCTTCCGTGTGCAGCGCTACGGTTCAGTTGTCTGTGTCGGAGATGTTTGAGCGCAAGAGGAAATTGCCAGCAAATGACCCCCGGGCCATGGCAGTAACAGCCAGCATAGCCAAGCTTCTGGCCTGCGAAATGCTGCCATATCGAGTGGTGGAGACAAACAGCTTCAAGGGCATGATGTCAGTGGCCATCCCACGTTACGTGGTTCCCAGCCGCTACCACTTTGCGCGCTCTGCAGTGCCTGAGTTGCATGAGCACGTGGTCAGCAAAATAACCCGAAGCTTGAAGAATGCCGTTGCCTGCAAGGTTCACCTCACCACTGACACCTGGACGAGTGCGTTCGGCCAGGGTCGATACATCTCCCTTACCGTGCACTGGGTGAACCTTGTGGAGCCTGGCAGCGATTCCTCACCTGCTACGGCGCGGGTGTTGCCCACGCCACAAACAGCTGCACCGCCGTCCCTCCCACTGGATAACAACAGCAGCACCTACCTCTCTGACTCCTTCTCCTCCAACGCATCTCAAAGCTGTACCTCATCCGGAAACGCTAACCCAGCAGCAGTAGGATCGTGGAAGCAGTGCAGCACAGCTGTTGGCATGCGTCAGCAAGCGTTGCTGAAGCTGATCTGCCTTGGGGATAAGCAGCACACAGGGGAGGAAATTTGGAAGGGAATAAAGGAACAGACGGATTTGTGGCTGGCACCGCTGGACCTGAAACCGGGCATGGTTGTGTGTGATAATGGGAGTAATCTCATTCGCGCTTTAAGGTTGGCTAAGCTGACACACATCCCTTGCCTGGCGCACGTGATGAACCTAGTAGTTCAGCGGTTCCTGAGGACATACCCAGGCGTGGCCGATCTTCTGTTGAAGGTGCGTCGAGTGGCCAAACATTGTAGAAATTCCAGTACTGCTTCGGGGGCACTCGCCAAGATGCAGGAGCGCTTCAATCTCCCCCACCATCGCTTGCTGTGTGATGTCCCTACGCGCTGGAATTCTACGCTGCACATGCTAGCCTGCTTTTGTGAGCAGAAGAGTGCAGTGGTCCAGTACATGACGGCGCAGTACCGAGGTGCATCCGGACAGCTGCCAAGCTTCTGTGGATCCGATTGGGCCAACATGTTGAACCTCTGCCAAGTCCTCCAAAATTTTGAGCAATCCACGTTGCTTGTGAGCAGTGACAACTCTTCAGTCAGCATTACCATACCACTGCTGTGTTTACTGAAGAGGTCAATGTTGAAAATCAAGGAAACAGCTGTCATGATGCAACTGGGGGAATCTGAAGGAGAAAACGATCAGCGTGATGGTACCAACATCAGGCCATCCGCCTCAGGGAACGCTGGCCCCAGCAGCTATGACGAAGAAGAGGAGGAGGAACAGCTGGAGTTGGAGCAGGAATTTCATGCCACCACTGACGAGGGCCAGAGCGGTGCACGTTGGACTTCCACAATTCAGCGCGAATGGTCAGCAGAAGCAGACCAGGAGGAAGGTGACGACTATGATGCATCACAACAACTATCACAACACTCACAAGAGGATGATGAGGATTCTGGTAGGACTCTGGCACACATGGCTCAATTCATGCTAGACTGCATTGAACGTGACCCACGCATTGTGCGCATTTTGGACAACACCAATTACTGGGTTTATAGCCTTCTGGATCCACGGTACAAACACAATGTTCCAAAACTGCTTGAAGAAAGAGTCAGACAGGTCAAAATGGAAGAATACCAGCAGGCCCTTGTGGAGACTTTAGAGAGGAGATTGACATCCTCCCCCTCCTCTAGCCAGTTGTACGCCGACAGACTGACTTCCGCAAACCCAGGACGACCAGGAGGGCAGCAAACAACGCAAGCCGCAACTAGTGCCCAAAAGGAAATGGTATCGGCAGTGTCCTTGGAGTGGGAAAATTTTCTGACACCCATGCAGCAGCAGCCCACTGAACAGCAAGCGTGCAGATCCACCTCCAACACCGATCGCCTGGAGAAGATGGTCAAGGACTACATGTCAGATGACGTAGCTGTGTCGAACAATCCATCTGCACCCTTCAACTATTGGGTATCGAAGCTAGACACCTGGCACGAACTGGCAATGTACGCAATAGAGGTGCTGGCTTGCCCGGCAGCCAGCGTTATGTCGGAACGCTGTTTCAGTGCTGCCGGAGGCATCGTCACAGATCGGCGCATCCGCCTCTCCACAGAAAATGCAGACCGTCTGACTCAAATTAAAATGAATCAATCCTGGATTGGAAATGACTACGCAACACTCCAGGACCCCAACCAAGTAACATGACCAATGAACATCTGGGATGGTGTAGCGTTTCCGGTCCCTGTTTATTGAACCTCTCATCTGTATTACATTTATGACTACATGGCGGCAAAAAGCATTGCTGCTATATCCGCACGCTTTTTGTCCTCATGCAAGGCCTGGGTTGTTGTGTCTCACAAAGCGTGGCCTTCTCCTCCTGCGCCTCCTCCTGTTCCATCACGTCTGCTGCTGCTGGGTTAGCGTTGCCGCGTGGTCCCTGTTTATTGAACCACTTATCTTTATTACATTTATGACTGCATGGCGGTACAAAGCATGCTATCCGCACGCTTCTTGTCCTCATGCAAGGCCTGGGTTGTTGTGTCTCACAAAGCGTGGCCTTCTCCTCCTGCGCCTCCTCCTGTTCCATCACGTCTGCTGCTGCTGGGTTAGCGTTGCCGCGTGGTCCCTGTTTATTGAACCACTTATCTTTATTACATTTATGACTGCATGGCGGTACAAAGCATGCTATCCGCACGCTTCTTGTCCTCATGCAAGGCCTGGGTTGTTGTGTCTCACAAAGCGTGGCCTTCTCCTCCTGTGCCTCCTTCTGTTCCATCACGTCTGCTGCTGCTGGGTTAGCGTTGCCGCGTGGTCCCTGTTTATTGAACCACTTATCTTTATTACATTTATGACTGCATGGCGGTACAAAGCATGCTATCCGCACGCTTCTTGTCCTCATGCAAGGCCTGGGTTGTTGTGTCTCACAAAGCGTGGCCTTCTCCTCCTGCGCCTCCTCCTGTTCCATCACGTCTGCTGCTGCTGGGTTAGCGTTGCCGCGTGGTCCCTGTTTATTGAACCACTTATCTTTATTACATTTATGACTGCATGGCGGTACAAAGCATGCTATCCGCACGCTTCTTGTCCTCATGCAAGGCCTGGGTTGTTGTGTCTCACAAAGCGTGGCCTTCTCCTCCTGCGCCTCCTCCTGTTTCATCACGTCTGCTGCTGCTGGTGCTGGGTTAGCGTTACCGGTCCCTTTTCCTGGAACCTCTTCTCTGTATTACATTTATGACTGCATGGCGAAAAAAAGCATGTTACCTGTGCAAAGAAACATGACATTTTCCACATTTAAAAGACAGTTTTTCCTTTGAAACTTTACAATCAATTTTCTCAAAAACTATAAGCTCTTTTTCAAATATTTTTTTTCCTCTTGTACCCACTCCCAAGGTGCACATACCCTGCTAATTTGGGGTATGTAGCATGTAAGGAAGCTTTACAAAGCATGAAAGTTCGGGTCCCCATTGACTTCCATTATGTTCGGAGTTCGGCGCGAACACCCGAACATCGGGGCGATGTTCGGCGAACGTTCGCGAACCCGAACATCTAGGTGTTCGCCCAACACTAGCTTTGACATTTTTTTTTAACCAGGTTTGTATGTTATTACAAAATTGAAGCGAGAAAAAAAGCAGTGCCCAGCAGGCTTGTCTGGGATTTAAAGGGGAACTTCAGCCTAAACAAACATACTGTCATTAAGTTACATTAGTTATGTTAATTAGAATAGATATGTAGACTGTTTCAACCGCCAACTGAGGGAGGACTCAGAAGACACCAACGCAAGTTGAAAAATTCAAAAGTTTATTGAAAATAAAAAATAAAAAATAAAATTTCTACTCCATGTAACCAATGAAAATTACAATAGTACAGCTCTCAAATATCACAATCTTCTCAATATCTTCTGGTCTTCTTCCTATAAGGCACTTTCGGAAGCTAGAAGAAATCAATTAATTACATCAACAACTAACTTTTCCACCCGGTAAGTTCTTACTACACTTTCCCATTCACATTAATTGTTAGTAATTAAAATGGGCCCTCTTTGGATAATAGAAACCCCTGGATAATAACTGTATAAAATGTAAATTTTAGTTCACTATTTTACTATAATACAATTATATAGCCATTAATCTCTACCTTTGCTGATCAGCAAAAAAAAAAAAAAAAAAAAAATTACTACACTTTTAATAGTGGATGAAGTACTTCACCTTTTTCCCAGGGTTTAGTAACCAATCGGGATATTCCAATAGCTCAGAAGGATAAGTGAATAAAGGGTTGGTTAATAAATTAGTGAATAGGTTGGTTAATAAATAAATAAAACAATAAAGGTAAATAAATAAAAGAATTAGTGAGTTACTAACTTTAGTAAATTAGTGAGGTTATTTTGATTAGACCATTACAACACGAATGCTCCAATATTTGTTCTTATAAGCAGGCTACTCGGTATGAATGTTAGAAGAAAAAAAATACATTCTCTCTTTGGATAAAAAAAATAAATAAAAAAAATGTATCACTTCGGTTCTTTTTCAGGAACAATCTGCTGCTTAAAGAAAAACAGTCTATTAACAGGTACTTATTCCAAAATTCTTCAACTAATGCTGGTAAGTCAACATATTAACAATCTCTCTTTTTCTTGCAGGAATCCAGCGGATCAATGCTTCTCACAGGTGAGTATCTTTCAAGTATATCTTCACACGGTATCGTGCACAACACCCAAAAATCACAAAAATGGCTCTATACATTTATTTTTGTAAAAGACAGCTAATTATAGGAGGATATTACAGGCCTATGGAGGACAGGGCAAAATTTATTTCATTCAGCCACTTTGCTGTCTTTAAAAATAAATCACTGCTTCACAGTCTCAACACAATTTCTGGGTAATGTACAGTCTCTGACTTTTATATAACAAAAACTGTTTCCCCATTTCAGCAATCAGGCAATCTTAGGAAGATATGAATAGACGAATAAATATAATCATTGGGAATTATCAGTCTCAATTCTTGGTCTCTTCATCACTATATTTCATCAGTGAGGGATATTACCAGAGCTAGTTCACTTTAATCACATGTTTAAATATATTCCTTGTCACGAGCTGATTTATTACACTATTAATAATATTTCATACGTGTCAGCTTTAAAGATTTCTTTCACAGCACCGCTGCATCAAGAATTACTGACTAAACATCTGACTGCATCTGCTTCATCTGCCTGAAATCTCTTTCCTGGCCTTTTTGCTCCTTGTCAATCTTAATGGACTGATGGCTGTCTGTGGAGGATTGTCAAATCACCGCGCATCCCTCTTTTTCCAAAATGACAGCTGATGCCATCTCTGGGCCTCATCTCCTCAGCCAGGCTTGCTGCGCCTTTCCTCTTCCCCTGTCCGCTCCAAACTGCGCCACCACCGTCCCCTCAGAGAGCTGTTATCACTCCCAACGTCTCTCTCGCACGCTTCTGGTTGCTTAGCAACCTTCCCTCCTCACATGCGTAATGCACGCGGCCGGCTCTACGCATTAGAGCCTTATCCAACGTGTCCTGGTTGTCCGGGCAACCGGGAGGAGTGTATGCGTCAATATGTACGCATGCACTCACTCCTCTCCACATAGCCATCAGCCCTGCCTAACATACGGAAGCGGCCATCCTGACTAAGGGCAAAATGCCCTAACCTACAAACCTGTGTCAGCAGCACCTCCCCTGAAGCTGCTGACACAGGTAATATAGAGATACCCCTTTTTCTACCTGCTACAGATAGGTAATATGATTTTTTACCCACCCTGTTTCAAAAGAACAGGCAAATGTTTGTGATTCATGGGGGCTGCCATCTTTGTCATGGGGGCAGCCATCTTTTTGGTTGAAAGGAGGTGACAAGGAGCAAGAGACACAGTTCCAACTGTCCTGTGTCCTGATAACCCCTCCCAGCTGCACACGCTAGGCTTCAAATGTCAAATTCAAAAATTGCACCAAAACAGCAGAACGAGAGGAACAACATCAGAAATCCCATCATGCTTTGCACAGCATCAGGGAAAAAAGCCCGGGCAGTTTTCTTCTGTGCAGCTAAAAATGAAGCTTGGATAAGAGAAACAAAGTTCTGATGCTGTGAAACAAGAAACACCAGGCCTTTTCAGTGCTGCTGAGTCGATTTTTAGTCCGGAGGTTCACTTTAATCGTTTGGCCCCCTCAATATATTCCAGATTCTTGTGATCTGTATACACAGTAATAGGATGGATAGCTCCTTCCAACCAGTGCCTCCATTCTTCGAAGGCCATCTTAACTGCCAATAATTCTCGATTACCTACATCATAATGACGTTCAGCAGAGGAGAATTTTTTAGAGAAGAAGGCACAGAGATGCAACCTATCTGGGCGACCTGTATACTGAGAAAAAACTGCTCCTACTCCTAGGTCAGAAGCATCAACTTCCAGTATAAAAGGTAAATTTACATTAGCATGTGAGAGAACAGGAACTGAGCATCCTTTTTGGTCATATCAGTCAATGGTACAACTAAAGAGGAGACATTTTTTATAAATCTGCGGTAATAGTTAGCAAAACTAATAAATCTTTGAATGGCCTTGAGGCCTTTGGGAGGTGGCCAATCCTGTACCGCTGATAGTTTTTTCTCATCCATAGATAACCCTGTGTCAGAAATGACGTAACCCAGGAAAGGAACCTGTGTAACTTCAAACACACACTTCTCAAATTTGGCAAACAGTGAATTTTCTCGTAATTTTTGTAACACACATCTTACATGTCCCCGATGTTCTGACAAGGAATTAGAATAAATCAAGATGTCGTCTAAATGCACGACCTCAAATCTTCCCAATACATCTCTAAAGATATCATTCACGAAATCTTGGAAGATGGCTGGAGCATTACATAACCCAAAGGGCATCACGAGATATTCGCAATGCCTGTCTTGGGTATTGAACGCCGTCTTCCACTTGTCTCCTTGACGGATTCTGATCAGATTGTATGCCCCTCGTAGATCTAATTTGGAAAAAATCTTGGCCCCTGACACTTGTGCAAATAGATCATCAATCAGGGGAAGTGGATATCTGTTTTTCACAGTGATTTTATTCAATCCCCTGTAATCAATACAGGGGCGTAACCCTCCATCTTATTTCTCCACGAAAAATAAGCCGGCGCCGGCTGGAGAAGTGGATGGCCTAATAAAACTTCTCTCTAGGTTCTCCTTAAAGAGGAACTGAACTCAGAATAAGAAAACAGAGCATTGCAATCCATGTTAAAAATTGTAGGCAAAAACAGTACAATATATGTACAAAAATATGTGAATAAACTATAATATACAATTATATTGATAAGCCACACCCTCTGTGACTTATGCTTCATACACTCTTGAGATAAAAGTCTTTGGAAAAGGCAGATCACAGACCAATCTTACCACCCTTCATGTAGTATGAGAGCCATACCTACACAGTCTACTCTATGGAGCTGCACTTCCCATCAGATAAAATCTTTGCAAGATGCTGCACACAAAGATGCCCGTACATACTCAAAAGATCATTATCTGCAAAAGATCTGTTCCTACAAAATATCCATTCCTGCAAAATGCATTCATAGTCTATGAGATCTGCAGATCATCATACACACTTGGTTTAACAGACAATCATCTGCAGATCATCTGCAGATCAGATCCACCAGGATGGATTTTCAGATCTGCAGATGATTGCCAGATATGCAGATGAAGTCTGTTAAACCAAGTGTGTATGATGATCTGCAGATCTCATAGACTATGAATGCATTTTGCAGGAATGGATATTTTGCAGGAACAGATCTTTTGCAGATAATGATCTTTTGAGTGTGTACGGGCATCTTTGTGTGCAGCATCTTGCAAAGATTTTATCTGATGGGGAGTGCAGCTCCATACAGGGAGTGCAGAATTATTAGGCAAATGAGTATTTTGACCACATCATCCTCTTTATGCATGTTGTCTTACTCCAAGCTGTATAGGCTTGAAAGCCTACTACCAATTAAGCATATTAGGTGATGTGCATCTCTGTAATGAGAAGGGGTGTGGTCTAATGACATCAACACCCTATATCAGGTGTGCATAATTATTAGGCAACTTCCTTTCCTTTGGCAAAATGGGTCAAAAGAAGGACTTGACAGGCTCAGAAAAGTCAAAAATAGTGAAATATCTTGCAGAGGGATGCAGCACTCTTAAAATTGCAAAGCTTCTGAAGCGTGATCATCGAACAATCAAGCGTTTCATTCAAAATAGTCAACAGGGTCGCAAGAAGCATGTGGAAAAACCAAGGCGCAAAATAACTGCCCATGAACTAAGAAAAGTCAAGCGTGCAGCTGCCAAGATGCCACTTGCTACCAGTTTGGCCATATTTTAGAGCTGCAACATCACTGGAGTGCCCAAAAGCACAAGGTGTGCAATACTCAGAGACATGGCCAAGGTAAGAAAGGCTGAAAGACGACCACCACTGAACAAGACACACAAGCTGAAACGTCAAGACTGGGCCAAGAAATATCTCAAGACTGATTTTTCTAAGGTTTTATGGACTGATGAAATGAGAGTGAGTCTTGATGGGCCAGATGGGTGGGCCCGTGGCTGGATTGGTAAAGGGCAGAGAGCTCCAGTCCGACTCAGACGCCAGCAAGGTGGAGGTGGAGTACTGGTTTGGGCTGGTATCATCAAAGATGAGCTTGTGGGGCCTTTTTGGGTTGAGGATGGAGTCAAGCTCAACTCCCAGTCCTACTGTCAGTTTCTGGAAGACACCTTCTTCAAGCAGTGGTACAGGAAGAAGTCTGCATCCTTCAAGAAAAACATGATTTTCTTGCAGGACAATGCTCCATCACACGCGTCCAAGTACTCCACAGCGTGGCTGGCAAGAAAGGGTATAAAAGAAGAAAAACTAATGACATGGCCTCCTTGTTCACCTGATCTGAACCCCATTGAGAACCTGTGGTCCATCATAAAATGTGAGATTTACAAGGAGGGAAAACAGTACAACTCTCTGATAGTGTTGGGCGAACATCTAGATGTTCGGGTTCGGGCCGAACAGGCCGAACATGGCCGCGATGTTCGGGTGTTCGACCCGAACTCCGAACATAATGGAAGTCAATGGGGACCCGAACTTTTGTGCTTTGTAAAGCCTCCTTACATGCTACATACCCCAAATTTACAGGGTATGTGCACCCTGGGAGTGGGTACAAGAGGAAAAAAATTTTTAGCAAAAAAAGGTTATAGATTTTGATAAAATCGATTTTAAAGTTTCAAAGGGAAAACTGTCTTTTAAATGCGGGAAATGTCTGTTTTCTTTGCACAGGTAACATGCTTTTTGTCGGCATGCAGTCATAAATGTAATACATATAAGAGGTTCCAGGAAAAAGGACCGGTAACGCTAACCCAGCAGCAGCACACGTGATGGAACAGGAGGAGGGTGGCGCAGGAGGAGAAGGCCACGCTTTGTGAGACACAACAACCCAGGCCTTGCATGAGGACAAGAAGCGTGCGGATAGCATGCTTTGTACCGCCATGCAGTCATAAATTTAATAAAGATAAGTGGTTCAATAAACAGGGACCACGCGGCAACGCTAACCCAGCAGCAGCAGACGTGATGGAACAGGAGGAGGCGCAGGAGGAGAAGGCCACGCTTTGTGAGACACAACAACCCAGGCCTTGCATGAGGACAAGAAGCGTGCGGATAGCATGCTTTGTACCGCCATGCAGTCATAAATTTAATAAAGATAAGTGGTTCAATAAACAGGGACCACGCGGCAACGCTAACCCAGCAGCAGCAGACGTGATGGAACAGGAGGAGGCGCAGGAGGAGAAGGCCACGCTTTGTGAGACACAACAACCCAGGCCTTGCATGAGGACAAGAAGCGTGCGGATAGCATGCTTTGTACCGCCATGCAGTCATAAATTTAATAAAGATAAGTGGTTCAATAAACAGGGACCACGCGGCAACGCTAACCCAGCAGCAGCAGACGTGATGGAACAGGAGGAGGCGCAGGAGGAGAAGGCCACGCTTTGTGAGACACAACAACCCAGGCCTTGCATGAGGTACCGCCATGCAGTCATAAATGTAATAAAGATAAGTGGTTCAATAAACAGGGACCGGCAACGCTAACCCAGCAGCAGCAGCAGCACACGTGATGGAACAGGAGCAGGCGCAGGAGGAGAAGGCCACGCTTTGTGAGACACAACAACCCAGGCCTTGCATGAGGACAAAAAGCGTGCGGATATAGCAGCAATGCTTTTTGCCGCCATGCAGTCATAAATGTAATACAGATGAGAGGTTCAATAAACAGGGACCGGTAACGCTACACCATCCCAGATGTTCATTGGTCATGTTACTTGGTTGGGGTCCTGGAGTGTTGCGTAGTCGTTTCCAATCCAGGATTGATTCATTTTAATTTGAGTCAGACGGTCTGCATTTTCTGTGGAGAGGCGGATACGCCGATCTGTGACGATGCCTCCGGCAGCACTGAAACAGCGTTCCGACATAACGCTGGCTGCCGGGCAAGCCAGCACCTCTATTGCGTACATTGCCAGTTCGTGCCAGGTGTCTAGCTTCGATACCCAATAGTTGAAGGGTGCAGATGGATTGTTCGACACAGCTACGTCATCTGACATGTAGTCCTTGACCATCTTCTCCAGGCGATCGGTGTTGGAGGTGGATCTGCACGCTTCCTGTTCAGTGGGCTGCTGCTGCATGGGTGTCAGAAAATTTTCCCACTCCAAGGACACTGCCGATACCGTTCCCTTTTGGGCACTAGCTGCGGCTTGCGTTGTTTGCTGCCCTCCTGGTCGTCCTGGGTTTGCGGAAGTCAGTCTGTCGGCGTACAACTGGCTAGAGGAGGGGGAGGATGTCAATCTCCTCTCTAAAGTCTCCACAAGGGCCTGCTGGTATTCTTCCATTTTGACCTGTCTGACTCTTTCTTCAAGCAGTTTTGGAACATTGTGTTTGTACCGTGGATCCAGAAGGGTATAAACCCAGTAATTGGTGTTGTCCAGAATGCGCACAATGCGTGGGTCGCGTTCAATGCAGTCTAGCATGAATTGAGCCATGTGTGCAAGAGTCCTACCAGAATCCTCATCATCCTCTTGTGAGCGTTGTGATAGTTGTTGTGATGCATCATAGTCGTCACCTTCCTCCTGGTCTGCTTCTGCTGACCATTCGCGCTGAATTGTGGAAGTCCAACGTGCACGCTCTGGCCCTCGTCAGTGGTGGCATGAAATTCCTGCTCCAACTCCAGCTGTTCCTCCTCCTCTTCTTCGTCATAGCTGCTGGGGCCAGCGTTCCCTGAGGCGGATGGCCTGATGTTGGTACCATCACGCTGATCATTTTCTCCTTCAGATTCCCCCAGTTGCATCATGACAGCTGTTTCCTTGATTTTCAACATTGACCTCTTCAGTAAACACAGCAGTGGTATGGTAATGCTGACTGAAGAGTTGTCACTGCTCACAAGCAACGTGGATTGCTCAAAATTTTGGAGGACTTGGCAGAGGTCCAACATGTTGGCCCAATCGGATCCACAGAAGCTTGGCAGCTGTCCGGATGCGCCTCGGTACTGCGCCGTCATGTACTGGACCACTGCACTCTTCTGCTCACAAAAGCGTGCTAGCATGTGCAGCGTAGAATTCCAGCGCGTAGGGACATCACACAGCAAGCGATGGTGGGGGAGATTGAAGCGCTCCTGCATCTTGGCGAGTGCCCCCGAAGCAGTACTGGAATTTCTACAATGTTTGGCCACTCGACGCACCTTCAACAGAAGATCGGCCACGCCTGGGTATGTCCTCAGGAACCGCTGAACTACTAGGTTCATCACGTGCGCCAGGCAAGGGATGTGTGTCAGCTTAGCCAACCTTAAAGCGCGAATGAGATTACTCCCATTATCACACACAACCATGCCCGGTTTCAAGTCCAGCGGTGCCAGCCACAAATCCGTCTGTTCCTTTATTCCCTTCCAAATTTCCTCCCCTGTGTGCTGCTTATCCCCAAGGCAGATCAGCTTCAGCAACGCTTGCTGACGCATGCCAACAGCTGTGCTGCACTGCTTCCACGATCCTACTGCTGCTGGGTTAGCATTTCCGGATGAGGTACAGCTTTGAGATGCGTTGGAGGAGAAGGAGTCAGAGAGGTAGGTGCTGCTGTTGTTATCCAGTGGGAGGGACGGCGGTGCAGCTGTTTGCGGTGTGGGCAACACCCGCGCCGTAGCAGGTGAGGAATCGCTGCCAGGCTCCACAAGGTTCACCCAGTGCGCGGTAAGGGAGATGTATCGACCCTGGCCGAACGCACTCGTCCAAGTGTCAGTGGTGAGGTGAACCTTGCAGGCAACGGCATTCTTCAAGCTTCGGGTTATTTTGCTGACCACGTGCTCATGCAACTCAGGCACTGCAGAGCGCGCAAAGTGGTAGCGGCTGGGAACCACGTAACGTGGGATGGCCACTGACATCATGCCCTTGAAGCTGTTTGTCTCCACCACTCGATATGGCAGCATTTCGCAGGCCAGAAGCTTGGCTATGCTGGCTGTTACTGCCACGGCCCGGGGGTCATTTGCTGGCAATTTCCTCTTGCGCTCAAACATCTCCGACACAGACAACTGAACCGTAGCGCTGCACACGGAAGGGCTGTTGGTTGTTGTGTTTGATGAACACTGGGAGACCTCAAGAGCACTACTCCGGAAAGTGACAGTGTCAGCGTCGTCTGATGTTTGTGAATGTTGTGAACCACGCAATGGCTGGGCTACTGCTGCTGCTGAGGCGGGTCTGGTGGTGAGTCTGGTGAACCCAAGGGAGGCAGTGTTGCTGGTACCCTGTCCTGCCGCGTTTGCCCACAGAGTGGGATGTTTGGATAGCATGTGGCGGCTCATGCTGGTGGTGGAGAGGTTGTTAATACTTTTCCCCCTGCTCAGGCGAGTCTTGCACACCTTGCAAATCGCCATGGTAACATCCTCAGTGCAGTCTTCAAAGAAAGCCCAGACTTTGGAGCACCTGCCTCCTTGCTGGCGATTTCTGTTTCCTCCTCTTTTGCCTCTCACTCTAACTTCCACGCTTGTGGTGCCTGAAATTGCGCGCCGCCTACCTTGTGGCACAAGGCGAACTCGTGCAGCAGTGGGTTCTTCAACAGACTCATCTGTGCTGCTGCTACGACGGCGATGTTCTCGTTCACAAATAAAATCTGGGTCTCTGTCCACATTGTCCATACCCTCCTCTTCCATCTCCTCAAACTCGTCATATGTCATTGTGGGGGGCCGCCGCCGTGGAGTAGAGCTCCCCAGAACAACCTCTGCGCAGCTCACTCCAACGTCGTCTTCCAGATCTTGTCGGCCGACCTCCTGCAATTGCAACCCCTCCTGCCCAACTTGCTCTGGGATTTGGGTTTCCGAGTCCTCCTCGGACTCGCCTTGTATTTCAGTGCGCGGTGCATTTCCCACAGTTAATGGTTGTGAATCCGGGCACAACATTTCTGGCTGTTCCTCCATTGACCTTTCATAGGTGGAAGTTTGTTGGGCTGGGAATAGCTCCTGCGAATACCCCATTGTGTCCTGAGGTAATTCATAGGACTGGTTATCTGGCAGTTGTGTGCGTGGTGTCGCTGCCGGTTGTGTCAGCTTTGTGCCCACTGGCTCCTTGTAACTGGCTGAGGACTCGGACCTCGTGCGTGATGTGCTGGTGCTGCTTAACCCACTGCTGGACGCTTGAGAGGTCATCCAAGTAATTATCTGGTCCTGTTCTTTTGGATTTGTGAGGGTTGTTGTCCTGGACAACATGGGCGGTATTGAGTGGGTTTTCTTGGGTGCTCCCCTGTGGCCTGTACGTGAACCGTCAGGGGAAACACCTCTTCCCTTGCCCCTTCCTCTTTCACCGGATTTCTTCCTCATTTCACTTATCCTTACAGTACACGCTGACTGGCAGCAGTACAGTGGCAGTACAGAAATGCTATACAGTACCACTATTCCCAGCAGCGACACAGAGCACAATGCTATACAGTGGCGGGTGAGCGGTGTACTACTGTTCCCAGGCCCAGCAGACACAGAGTGGAAGTAAACACAATGCTATATAGTCTGGCTGAGCGGTGTACACAGAGTGGCAGTACACACAATGCTATATAGTCTGGCTAAGGCGTGTACACAGAGTGTCATTAAACACAATGCTATATATAGCGTGGCTGAGCGAGGTGCACAGTGGCAGTACACACAATGCTTTATAGTCAGGCTGAGCCGTGTACACAGAGTGTCAGTAAACAATGGTATATAGTCTGGCTGAGCCGTGTACACAGAGTGTCAGTAAACAATGGTATATAGTCTGGCTGAGCGGTGTACACAGAGTGTCAGTAAACAACGGTATATAGTCTGGCTGAGCGGTGTACACAGAGTGGCAGTAAACACAATGCTATATATAGCGTGACTGAGCGAGGTGCACAGTGGCAGTACACACAATGCTATAGAGCCAGGTTAAGCCGTGTACACAGAGTGTCAGAAAACACAATGCTATATATAGCGTGGCTGAGCGAGGTGCACAGTGGCAGTACACACAATGCTATATTAGTCAGGCTAAGCCATGTACACAGAGTGTCAGAAAACACAATGCTATATATAGCGTGGCTGAGCGAGGTGCACAGTGGCAGTACACACAATGCTATATTAGTCAGGCTAAGCCGTGTACACAGAGTGTCAGAAAACACAATGCTATATATATAGCGTGGCTGAGCGAGGTGCACAGTGGCAGTACACACAATGCTATATATAGCGTGGCTGAGCGAGGTGCACAGTGGCAGTACACACAATGCTATATATAGCGTGGCTGAGCGAGGTGCACAGTGGCAGTACACACAATGCTATATTAGTCAGGCTAAGCCGTGTACACAGAGTGTCAGAAAACACAATGCTATATATGCGCAGAAAAAGTGGGATCAGCGCATCACCAGGCCGCCCCTGAATGGCCTCAGCTCAGAGATGCGCTGAGCCCCCCCAGGAACTACGAACGCACCTTGAACCAAACAGAGGCTCTGCATATACACCAAAGAAACACTAACAAGTGGGAGCAGCTGACCAGAATTAAATCAAACACAGCAAAGAAATGAACAGCGCTACTTAAAAACAGATGAGTGCTTACCTGCAAAAAAGTGCACACCCCACTCATGGGATTCAAATACACAATGAGCACACACATGACCTGTCTACCACTTGGAGGATGTTAGTTTCACTAACAATTTGCAATTGTTAGGTACTTGTCCCTCCCACTGTCGTAGAAGTCTTTCCTCCATGGGAGGGGACCTAACACTAACTAAACCTACCTGTGCATATGCATAGCCTGGGCGCGCTACCAGTAAAATTAAGAATTGCGCAGAAAAAGTGGGATCAGCGCATCACCAGGCCGCCCCTGAATGGCCTCAGCTCAGAGATGCGCTGAGCCCCCCCAGGAACTACGAACGCACCTTGAACCAAACAGAGGCTCTGCATATACACCAAAGAAACACTAACAAGTGGGAGCAGCTGACCAGAATTAAATCAAACACAGCAAAGAAATGAACAGCGCTACTTAAAAACAGATGAGTGCTTACCTGCAAAAAAGTGCACACCCCACTCATGGGATTCAAATACACAATGAGCACACACATGACCTGTCTACCACTTGGAGGATGTTAGTTTCACTAACAATTTGCAATTGTTAGGTACTTGTCCCTCCCACTGTCGTAGAAGTCTTTCCTCCATGGGAGGGGACCTAACACTAACTAAACCTACCTGTGCATATGCATAGCCTGGGCGCGCTACCAGTAAAATTAAGAATTGCGCAGAAAAAGTGGGATCAGCGCATCACCAGGCCGCCCCTGAATGGCCTCAGCTCAGAGATGCGCTGAGCCCCCCCAGGAACTACGAACGCACCTTGAACCAAACAGAGGCTCTGCATATACACCAAAGAAACACTAACAAGTGGGAGCAGCTGACCAGAATTAAATCAAACACAGCAAAGAAATGAACAGCGCTACTTAAAAACAGATAAGTGCTTACCTGCAAAAAAGTGCACACCCCACTCATGGGATTCAAATACACAATGAGCACACACATGACCTGTCTACCACTTGGAGGATGTTAGTTTCACTAACAATTTGCAATTGTTAGGTACTTGTCCCTCCCACTGTCGTAGAAGTCTTTCCTCCATGGGAGGGGACCTAACACTAACTAAACCTACCTGTGCATATGCATAGCCTGGGCGCGCTACCAGTAAAATTAAGAATTGCGCAGAAAAAGTGGGATCAGCGCATCACCAGGCCGCCCCTGAATGGCCTCAGCTCAGAGATGCGCTGAGCCCCCCCAGGAACTACGAACGCACCTTGAACCAAACAGAGGCTCTGCATATACACCAAAGAAACACTAACAAGTGGGAGCAGCTGACCAGAATTAAATCAAACACAGCAAAGAAATGAACAGCGCTACTTAAAAACAGATGAGTGCTTACCTGCAAAAAAGTGCACACCCCACTCATGGGATTCAAATACACAATGAGCACACACATGACCTGTCTACCACTTGGAGGATGTTAGTTTCACTAACAATTTGCAATTGTTAGGTACTTGTCCCTCCCACTGTCGTAGAAGTCTTTCCTCCATGGGAGGGGACCTAACACTAACTAAACCTACCTGTGCATATGCATAGCCTGGGCGCGCTACCAGTAAAATTAAGAATTGCGCAGAAAAAGTGGGATCAGCGCATCACCAGGCCGCCCCTGAATGGCCTCAGCTCAGAGATGCGCTGAGCCCCCCCAGGAACTACGAACGCACCTTGAACCAAACAGAGGCTCTGCATATACACCAAAGAAACACTAACAAGTGGGAGCAGCTGACCAGAATTAAATCAAACACAGCAAAGAAATGAACAGCGCTACTTAAAAACAGATGAGTGCTTACCTGCAAAAAAGTGCACACCCCACTCATGGGATTCAAATACACAATGAGCACACACATGACCTGTCTACCACTTGGAGGATGTTAGTTTCACTAACAATTTGCAATTGTTAGGTACTTGTCCCTCCCACTGTCGTAGAAGTCTTTCCTCCATGGGAGGGGACCTAACACTAACTAAACCTACCTGTGCATATGCATAGCCTGGGCGCGCTACCAGTAAAATTAAGAATTGCGCAGAAAAAGTGGGATCAGCGCATCACCAGGCCGCCCCTGAATGGCCTCAGCTCAGAGATGCGCTGAGCCCCCCCAGGAACTACGAACGCACCTTGAACCAAACAGAGGCTCTGCATATACACCAAAGAAACACTAACAAGTGGGAGCAGCTGACCAGAATTAAATCAAACACAGCAAAGAAATGAACAGCGCTACTTAAAAACAGATGAGTGCTTACCTGCAAAAAAGTGCACACCCCACTCATGGGATTCAAATACACAATGAGCACACACATGACCTGTCTACCACTTGGAGGATGTTAGTTTCACTAACAATTTGCAATTGTTAGGTACTTGTCCCTCCCACTGTCGTAGAAGTCTTTCCTCCATGGGAGGGGACCTAACACTAACTAAACCTACCTGTGCATATGCATAGCCTGGGCGCGCTACCAGTAAAATTAAGAATTGCGCAGAAAAAATGTGGGATCAGCGCATCACCAGGCCGCCCCTGAATGGCCTCAGCTCAGAGATGCGCTGAGCCCCCCCAGGAACTACGAACGCACCTTGAACCAAACAGAGGCTCTGCATATACACCAAAGAAACACTAACAAGTGGGAGCAGCTGACCAGAATTAAATCAAACACAGCAAAGAAATGAACAGCGCTACTTAAAAACAGATGAGTGCTTACCTGCAAAAAAGTGCACACCCCACTCATGGGATTCAAATACACAATGAGCACACACATGACCTGTCTACCACTTGGAGGATGTTAGTTTCACTAACAATTTGCAATTGTTAGGTACTTGTCCCTCCCACTGTCGTAGAAGTCTTTCCTCCATGGGAGGGGACCTAACACTAACTAAACCTACCTGTGCATATGCATAGCCTGGGCGCGCTACCAGTAAAATTAAGAATTGCGCAGAAAAAGTGGGATCAGCGCATCACCAGGCCGCCCCTGAATGGCCTCAGCTCAGAGATGCGCTAAGCCCCCCCAGGAACTACGAACGCACCTTGAACCAAACAGAGGCTCTGCATATACACCAAAGAAACACTAACAAGTGGGAGCAGCTGACCAGAATTAAATCAAACACAGCAAAGAAATGAACAGCGCTACTTAAAAACAGATGAGTGCTTACCTGCAAAAAAGTGCACACCCCACTCATGGGATTCAAATACACAATGAGCACACACATGACCTGTCTACCACTTGGAGGATGTTAGTTTCACTAACAATTTGCGTGGGAGGGACAGGGGCGTAGCAATAGGGGTTGCAGCGGTAGCGACCGCATCGGGGCCCTTGGGCCAGAGGGGCCCCGAAGGGTCCTCCCTCAACTGCAGTATTAGCTTTCTATTGGTCCTGTGCTCATAATAATCATTTCTATAGATACATTTAATAGTGGTAATCAATAACACACTGTTCCCCACCCCCTTCTTGCACCTCAGACACTGTGGTTACCATTGGCAGGTTTTGGTACGCCGTATCCATTGTTATGTATAGAGTGCTTGGGGGGGCCCCATGTAAAACTTGCATCGGGGCCCACAGCTCCTTAGCTACGCCACTGGGGAGGGACAAGTACCTAACAATTGCAAATTGTTAGTGAAACTAACATCCTCCAAGTGGTAGACAGGTCATGTGTGTGCTCATTGTGTATTTGAATCCCATGAGTGGGGTGTGCACTTTTTTGCAGGTAAGCACTCATCTGTTTTTAAGTAGCGCTGTTCATTTCTTTGCTGTGTTTGATTTAATTCTGGTCAGCTGCTCCCACTTGTTAGTGTTTCTTTGGTGTATATGCAGAGCCTCTGTTTGGTTCAAGGTGCGTTCGTAGTTCCTGGGGGGGCTCAGCGCATCTCTGAGCTGAGGCCATTCAGGGGCGGCCTGGTGATGCGCTGATCCCACTTTTTCTGCGCAATTCTTAATTTTACTGGTAGCGCGCCCAGGCTATGCATATGCACAGGTAGGTTTAGTTAGTGTTAGGTCCCCTCCCATGGAGGAAAGACTTCTACGACAGTGGGAGGGACAAGTACCTAACAATTGCAAATTGTTAGTGAAACTAACATCCTCCAAGTGGTAGACAGGTCATGTGTGTGCTCATTGTGTATTTGAATCCCATGAGTGGGGTGTGCACTTTTTTGCAGGTAAGCACTCATCTGTTTTTAAGTAGCGCTGTTCATTTCTTTGCTGTGTTTGATTTAATTCTGGTCAGCTGCTCCCACTTGTTAGTGTTTCTTTGGTGTATATGCAGAGCCTCTGTTTGGTTCAAGGTGCGTTCGTAGTTCCTGGGGGGGCTCAGCGCATCTCTGAGCTGAGGCCATTCAGGGGCGGCCTGGTGATGCGCTGATCCCACTTTTTCTGCGCAATTCTTAATTTTACTGGTAGCGCGCCCAGGCTATGCATATGCACAGGTAGGTTTAGTTAGTGTTAGGTCCCCTCCCATGGAGGAAAGACTTCTACGACAGTGGGAGGGACAAGTACCTAACAATTGCAAATTGTTAGTGAAACTAACATCCTCCAAGTGGTAGACAGGTCATGTGTGTGCTCATTGTGTATTTGAATCCCATGAGTGGGGTGTGCACTTTTTTGCAGGTAAGCACTCATCTGTTTTTAAGTAGCGCTGTTCATTTCTTTGCTGTGTTTGATTTAATTCTGGTCAGCTGCTCCCACTTGTTAGTGTTTCTTTGGTGTATATGCAGAGCCTCTGTTTGGTTCAAGGTGCGTTCGTAGTTCCTGGGGGGGCTCAGCGCATCTCTGAGCTGAGGCCATTCAGGGGCGGCCTGGTGATGCGCTGATCCCACTTTTTCTGCGCAATTCTTAATTTTACTGGTAGCGCGCCCAGGCTATGCATATGCACAGGTAGGTTTAGTTAGTGTTAGGTCCCCTCCCATGGAGGAAAGACTTCTACGACAGTGGGAGGGACAAGTACCTAACAATTGCAAATTGTTAGTGAAACTAACATCCTCCAAGTGGTAGACAGGTCATGTGTGTGCTCATTGTGTATTTGAATCCCATGAGTGGGGTGTGCACTTTTTTGCAGGTAAGCACTCATCTGTTTTTAAGTAGCGCTGTTCATTTCTTTGCTGTGTTTGATTTAATTCTGGTCAGCTGCTCCCACTTGTTAGTGTTTCTTTGGTGTATATGCAGAGCCTCTGTTTGGTTCAAGGTGCGTTCGTAGTTCCTGGGGGGGCTCAGCGCATCTCTGAGCTGAGGCCATTCAGGGGCGGCCTGGTGATGCGCTGATCCCACTTTTTCTGCGCAATTCTTAATTTTACTGGTAGCGCGCCCAGGCTATGCATATGCACAGGTAGGTTTAGTTAGTGTTAGGTCCCCTCCCATGGAGGAAAGACTTCTACGACAGTGGGAGGGACAAGTACCTAACAATTGCAAATTGTTAGTGAAACTAACATCCTCCAAGTGGTAGACAGGTCATGTGTGTGCTCATTGTGTATTTGAATCCCATGAGTGGGGTGTGCACTTTTTTGCAGGTAAGCACTCATCTGTTTTTAAGTAGCGCTGTTCATTTCTTTGCTGTGTTTGATTTAATTCTGGTCAGCTGCTCCCACTTGTTAGTGTTTCTTTGGTGTATATGCAGAGCCTCTGTTTGGTTCAAGGTGCGTTCGTAGTTCCTGGGGGGGCTCAGCGCATCTCTGAGCTGAGGCCATTCAGGGGCGGCCTGGTGATGCGCTGATCCCACTTTTTCTGCGCAATTCTTAATTTTACTGGTAGCGCGCCCAGGCTATGCATATGCACAGGTAGGTTTAGTTAGTGTTAGGTCCCCTCCCATGGAGGAAAGACTTCTACGACAGTGGGAGGGACAAGTACCTAACAATTGCAAATTGTTAGTGAAACTAACATCCTCCAAGTGGTAGACAGGTCATGTGTGTGCTCATTGTGTATTTGAATCCCATGAGTGGGGTGTGCACTTTTTTGCAGGTAAGCACTCATCTGTTTTTAAGTAGCGCTGTTCATTTCTTTGCTGTGTTTGATTTAATTCTGGTCAGCTGCTCCCACTTGTTAGTGTTTCTTTGGTGTATATGCAGAGCCTCTGTTTGGTTCAAGGTGCGTTCGTAGTTCCTGGGGGGGCTCAGCGCATCTCTGAGCTGAGGCCATTCAGGGGCGGCCTGGTGATGCGCTGATCCCACTTTTTCTGCGCAATTCTTAATTTTACTGGTAGCGCGCCCAGGCTATGCATATGCACAGGTAGGTTTAGTTAGTGTTAGGTCCCCTCCCATGGAGGAAAGACTTCTACGACAGTGGGAGGGACAAGTACCTAACAATTGCAAATTGTTAGTGAAACTAACATCCTCCAAGTGGTAGACAGGTCATGTGTGTGCTCATTGTGTATTTGAATCCCATGAGTGGGGTGTGCACTTTTTTGCAGGTAAGCACTCATCTGTTTTTAAGTAGCGCTGTTCATTTCTTTGCTGTGTTTGATTTAATTCTGGTCAGCTGCTCCCACTTGTTAGTGTTTCTTTGGTGTATATGCAGAGCCTCTGTTTGGTTCAAGGTGCGTTCGTAGTTCCTGGGGGGGCTCAGCGCATCTCTGAGCTGAGGCCATTCAGGGGCGGCCTGGTGATGCGCTGATCCCACTTTTTCTGCGCAATTCTTAATTTTACTGGTAGCGCGCCCAGGCTATGCATATGCACAGGTAGGTTTAGTTAGTGTTAGGTCCCCTCCCATGGAGGAAAGACTTCTACGACAGTGGGAGGGACAAGTACCTAACAATTGCAAATTGTTAGTGAAACTAACATCCTCCAAGTGGTAGACAGGTCATGTGTGTGCTCATTGTGTATTTGAATCCCATGAGTGGGGTGTGCACTTTTTTGCAGGTAAGCACTCATCTGTTTTTAAGTAGCGCTGTTCATTTCTTTACAATGCTATATATATAGCGTGGCTGAGCGAGGTGCACAGTGGCAGTACACACAATGCTTTATAGTCAGGCTGAGCCGTGTACACAGAGTGTCAGTAAACAATGGTATATAGTCTGGCTGAGCGGTGTACACAGAGTGTCAGTAAACAACGGTATATAGTCTGGCTGAGCGGTGTACACAGAGTGGCAGTAAACACAATGCTATATATAGCGTGGCTGAGCGAGGTGCACAGTGGCAGTACACACAATGCTATATATAGCGTGGCTGAGCGAGGTGCACAGTGGCAGTACACACAATGCTATATATAGCGTGGCTGAGCGAGGTGCACAGTGGCAGTACACACAATGCTATATTAGTCAGGCTAAGCCGTGTACACAGAGTGTCAGAAAACACAATGCTATATATATAGCGTGGCTGAGCGAGGTGCACAGTGGCAGTACACACAATGCTTTATAGTCAGGCTGAGCCGTGTACACAGAGTGTCAGTAAACAATGGTATATAGTCTGGCTGAGCGGTGTACACAGAGTGTCAGTAAACAACGGTATATAGTCTGGCTGAGCGGTGTACACAGAGTGGCAGTAAACACAATGCTATATATAGCGTGGCTGAGCGAGGTGCACAGTGGCAGTACACACAATGCTATATATAGCGTGGCTGAGCGAGGTGCACAGTGGCAGTACACACAATGCTATATATAGCGTGGCTGAGCGAGGTGCACAGTGGCAGTACACACAATGCTATATTAGTCAGGCTAGCCTAAGCCGTGTACACAGAGTGTCAGAAAACACAATGCTATATATATAGCGTGGCTGAGCGAGATGCACAGTGGCAGTACACACAATGCTATATATAGCGTGGCTGAGCGAGGTGCACAGTGGCAGTACACACAATGCTATATATAGCGTGGCTGAGCGAGGTGCACAGTGGCAGTACACACAATGCTATATATAGCGTGGCTGAGCGAGGTGCACAGTGGCAGTACACACAATGCTATATATAGCGTGGCTGAGCGAGGTGCACAGTGGCAGTACACACAATGCTATATATAGCGTGGCTGAGCGAGGTGCACAGTGGCAGTACACACAATGCTATATTAGTCAGGCTAAGCCGTGTACACTGAGTGTCAGAAAACACAATGCTATATATATAGCGTGGCTGAGCGAGGTGCACAGTGGCAGTACACACAATGCTTTATAGTCAGGCTGAGCCGTGTACACAGAGTGTCAGTAAACAATGGTATATAGTCTGGCTGAGCGGTGTACACAGAGTGTCAGTAAACAACGGTATATAGTCTGGCTGAGCGGTGTACACAGAGTGGCAGTAAACACAATGCTATATATAGCGTGGCTGAGCGAGGTGCACAGTGGCAGTACACACAATGCTATATATAGCGTGGCTGAGCGAGGTGCACAGTGGCAGTACACACAATGCTATATATAGCGTGGCTGAGCGAGGTGCACAGTGGCAGTACACACAATGCTATATTAGTCAGGCTAGCCTAAGCCTTGTACACAGAGTGTCAGAAAACACAATGCTATATATATAGCGTGGCTGAGCGAGGTGCACAGTGGCAGTACACACAATGCTATATATAGCGTGGCTGAGCGAGGTGCACAGTGGCAGTACACACAATGCTATATATAGCGTGGCTGAGCGAGGTGCACAGTGGCAGTACACACAATGCTATATATAGCGTGGCTGAGCGAGGTGCACAGTGGCAGTACACACAATGCTATATATAGCGTGGCTGAGCGAGGTGCACAGTGGCAGTACACACAATGCTATATATAGCGTGGCTGAGCGAGGTGCACAGTGGCAGTACACACAATGCTATATATAGCGTGGCTGAGCGAGGTGCACAGTGGCAGTACACACAATGCTATATTAGTCAGGCTAGCCTAAGCCGTGTACACAGAGTGTCAGAAAACACAATGCTATATATATAGCGTGGCTGAGCGAGGTGCACAGTGGCAGTACACACAATGCTATATATAGCGTGGCTGAGCGAGGTGCACAGTGGCAGTACACACAATGCTATATATAGCGTGGCTGAGCGAGGTGCACAGTGGCAGTACACACAATGCTATATATAGCGTGGCTGAGCGAGGTGCACAGTGGCAGTACACACAATGCTATATATAGCGTGGCTGAGCGAGGTGCACAGTGGCAGTACACACAATGCTATATATAGCGTGGCTGAGCGAGGTGCACAGTGGCAGTACACACAATGCTATATTAGTCAGGCTAGCCTAAGCCGTGTACACAGAGTGTCAGAAAACACAATGCTATATATATAGCGTGGCTGAGCGAGGTACACAGTGGCAGTAAACAATGCTATATATAGTGTGGCTGAGCGAGCGGTGTACTACTGTTCCCAGCAGCGACACACAAGGGCTATCATTCATAAAGCATTTCCGCATGCGGAAATGCTTAAAACAGCTGACTTTACCGACCACTCGGCAACGTCAGCATTCATAAAGGCTCTTTCCGCATGGAAAAATGACACTACCGAGCAGAGTGATAAATCACCGCCTTGTGCGGTGATTATCGGAACAAATGTAGCAAAATGTTCATTCATGAAGATCACCGCAAGCGGTAAGAGGTCGGGAAGTACCGCTCACTCTGATGTGGCGATACTAATGTAAGTGAATGGAGACACACAGACCTCCCAGGCAGCTGCAGCAGAGCGGAACACGGAGAAATGTATCAACTCGGCAGCTTCCGTGTCTCCGCCAGCCTACCGCCTGCCTACCGCCTGCCTAGTTCGGGGAATCTCCGCACTGCTTCCGCACATGGATGCATCTTCATGAATGCCCACCCAGAAGTCTAAAAATCCGCCAGCGGTGTTTTCCCGCACCGATTCTGTTTACCGACAGCCTGTTCATGAATGATAGCCAATGACTGGGGGGGACCCTGGCTAGCGTGGCTGGAGAGCGGACTACAATGCCTGCCTACCCAAAGCTAAACCCACAGACAAATGGCGGAGATATGACGTGGTTCGGGTATTTATTTACCCGAACCACGTGACCGTTCGGCCAATCAGAGCGCGTTCAGGCCCGAACCACGTGACCCGTTCGGCCAATCACAGCGCTAGCCGAACGTTCGGGGAACGTTCGGCCATGCGCTCTTAGTTCGGCCATGTGGCCGAACGGTTTGGCCGAGCACCGTCAGGTGTTCGGCCGAACTCGAACATCACCCGAACAGGGTGATGTTCTGCAGAACCCGAACAGTGGCGAACACTGTTCGCCCAACACTACTCTCTGAACAGTGTCTGGGAGGCTGTGGTTGCTGCTGCACGCAATGTTGATGGTGAACAGATCAAAAACACTGACAGAATCCATGGATGGCAGGCTTTTGAGTGTCCTTGCAAAGAAAGGTGGCTATATTGGTCACTGATTTGTTTTTGAATGTCAGAAATTTATATTTGTGAATGTTGAGATGTTATATTGGTTTCACTGGTAAAAATAAATAATTGAAATGGGTATATATTTGTTTTTTGTTAAGTTGCCTAATAATTATGCACAGTAATAGTCACCTGCACACACAGATATCCCCCTAAAATAACTAAAACTAAAAACAAACTGAAAACTACTTTCAAAAATATTCAGCTTTGATATTAATGCGTTTTTTGGGAAAAACAAAAATTTGCTTTCCTAAAACAGAAAGAATTTGCGATAATTCAGGTTGGAGTGAGCTCGAGATGTCTCCCAGAGCACCACTGCTGAATATATGCAAATTAACCATTGTACCCTTAGAAGCTAAACACACCTCCAGAACCGCTGGAATGCAATGATGTGTCAGCTTGTTAAATTGTACAGAGCCATAATAATCCAACATGCATACAGACTGTTTCGGATTGTTTGATCCTCATCAGTGCATGGCATGGATTAAAATGGTTAATTTGCATATATTCAGCAGTGGTGCTCTGGGAGACATCTCGAGCTCACTTCAACCTGAATTATCGCAAATTCTTTCTGTTTTAGGAAAGCAAATTTTTGTTTTTCTTAACATCTTAGTAAGGGGGCTTTTAGGACCATTGTAGTCCCTTACACACTCCAATGAGTTCTGGGTCACCATGAGCTCGCTGGTTAGTCTGTACCTCTCGGTTTACAAGCCCTACTCCATAGAGCCAAATTAATCCATGCCATGCGCTGATGAGGATCAAACAATCCGAAACAGTCTGTATGCATGTTGGATTATTATGGCTCTGTACAATTTAACAAGCTGACACATCATTGCATTCCAGCGGTTCTGGAGGTGTGTTTAGCTTCTAAGGGTACAATGGTTAATTTGCATATATTCAGCAGTGGTGCTCTGGGAGACATCTCGAGCTCACTCCAACCTGAATTATTGCAAATTCTTTCTGTTTTAGGAAAGCAAATTTTTGTTTTTCTTAACATCTTAGTAAGGGGGCTTTTAGGACCATTGTAGTCCCTTACACACTCCAATGAGTTCTGGGTCACCATGAGCTCGCTGGTTAGTCTGTACCTCTGCATTTTTTGGGTTCATTGAGAACATGGTTGTTCAATAATAAAATTATTCCTCTAAAATACAACTTGCCTAATAATTCTGCACTCCCTGTAGAATAGACTGTGTAGAGTATGTCTCTCATACTACATGAAGGGTGGTAAGATTGGTCTGTGATCTTGCCTTTTCCAAAGACTTTTATCTCAAGTGTGTATGAAGCATTACTCTGCAGCGGCAAGGCTCCCAGAGATCAATGGGAGACTCTCTCCTGCTTATGCAAATCCCCTGCAGCTTGGTTTGTTGACACAGTGAATCATCAGGAGGCTCCTTGGAAAGAAAATCCTGACAGCCAGCTGAGGGACTGTAGAAACTTAACTTTGTTGTAAGGCAATGGGAAACACTGGGCTAGCTGATAAAAGTGCAATTAGAGGGCAGCATGATGAAGAGCTGACCCTCCATCCATGGGCAAAAATCTGTCTGGTCTCTCCCCATTGTTATAATGACTGCATGTTTGGATAAGGTGTTAAACAAATTTAAACGTTTTTGACAGTCCCTAGACTCCAGGGAGTCTTCTCTGCTGTCACTCACTAACTGGGGGTCCCTGCTGTCACTCACTATCTAACTGGGAGTCCCTGCTGTCACTATCTAACTGGGGGTCCCTGCTGTCCCTATCTAACTGGGGGTCACTGCTGCCACTCCCTATCTAACTGGGGGTCCCTGCTGTCACTACCTAACTGGGAGTCCCTGCTGTCACTATCTAACTGGGGGTCCCTGCTGTCACTCCCTATCTAACTGGGGATCCCTGCTGCCACTCAATATCTAACTGGCGGTCCCTGCTGTCACTCACTAACTAACTGGGGGTCCCTGCTGTCACTCACTATCTAACTGGGGGTCCCTGCTGTCACTCACTATCTAACTGGGGGTCCCTGCTGTCACTATCTAACTGGGGGTCCCTGCTGTCCCTATCTAACTGGGGGTCACTGCTGCCACTCCCTATCTAACTGCAGGTCCCTGCTGTCACTACCTAACTGGGAGTCCCTGCTGTCACTATCTAACTGGGGGTCCCTGCTGTCACTCCCTATCTAACTGGGGATCCCTGCTGCCACTCAATATCTAACTGGCGGTCCCTGCTGTCACTCACTAACTAACTGGGGGTCCCTGCTGTCACTCACTATCTAACTGGGGGTCCCTGCTGTCACTACCTAACTGGGGGTCCCTGCTGTCACTCACTACCTAACTGGGGGTCCCTGTTACTCACTACCTAACTGGGGGGTGCCTGTCACTACCTAAACTGGGGCCTCCTGTTACTACATACACTGGGTGGCTCCTGTCACTAAATGAGCTGGGGGGGCTCCTGTCCCTACCTGAACTGGGGGACTCCTGGCGCTACCTTAACTATCCAGGCCAGCCAGCCCAGCATCACCACCAGCCAACCAGCCCAGAATCACTGTCAAAAGGGCCACAGCATCACCACCAGTCAGGCCAGCATTCACTTCAACCAGCCTAGCACAGCCCAGCATTACCGCCAGCCAGGTCACAGCATCACTGCCAGCCAACCCAGCCACAACATCGGCCACAGCATCACCGCCTGCCAACCCGACCACAGCATCACCGCCAGCCAGGCCACAGCATCACTGCCAGGCCTTTCAGCTCACACATCATCCCCAATCCAGCCAAAAACCGTATTGCCAGCCACAGCAGCCAGTAGAGGAGAATTCAGAAGCCAGGTGAGAGGTGTCTATCATATTAAGGAGGCATTCTGCCTATTTATGTGAAATGCTGTCTATTTATGTGTCCCATGACTGCTGAATTTGTCTTGTTGGGGGCCTCATGATTGCTGAATTTGTCTTGTTGGGGGCCTCATGATTTGTTGGGGGCCTCAAGATTGCTGAATTTGTCTTGTTGGGTGCCTCATGATTTGTTGGGGGCCTCATGATTGCTGAATTTGTCTTGTTGGGGGCCTCACGCTTGCCGACTTTGTCATGTTGGGGGCCTCATGATTGCTGAATTTGTCTTGTTGGGGGCCTCATGATTTCTGAATTTGTCTTGATAGGGGCCTCATGATTGCTGAATTTGTCTTGTTGGGGGTCACATGATTGCTAACTGTGAGACTGTGGGAAAAGCTGAATCATCATCATATGAGACAATAGCATTAAATCTACTTTTTTAGCTTTTTAAAACAGAAAATAAAACTGGGAGGTTCTAAAAAAATGAATAAATTTTTTCAGAAGTAGGATGGATGAAATTGTTTATCTTCATAGTTTTTCAACTTGGATTTTCCATAATGTTCATGTATTTGTTAAAACGTTTGTACAGTATTTAGTTTAAATTGCTGTTGCCACTTTGCGATAGATAAGTGACTTGTCAAAATTGTATGTGCGTATACATCTTGATCTATGCCTATACTGATCGTAAATTATCTAAATAAAGGACAGGGGGCTCCATCTAGTATTTCGATGGGCAGGCCCGTTATCTGTAGCTTACACCGCTGCTAAGTTCATGTACGTTTGGCCCCACCCATGGCCATGCCCACTCACTGCATGACCACGCCCATTTTTGCAGAGGCGCACTGCGTCGCATATACCCCCCCCACCTAGTGCCCACAGGTGCCCCCGATCTCCAAGGACCCTGGGAACGCCCCTGATTAGGAGCCAGGGTTTAGTAGTGATAAAATTACTTGAGGAACTGTCCTCCCTGTGACATCTACTTCCAGTTATGTCACAGTCTCCCACCCGGCCCACAGTGCTATGATGCCTGCGGGAAATATTGTGGCCTATAGTCCACTAGTAAGAAACCCCTTTAACACAAGGTTGTGTATGATATTGTGAAGACAAGAACTGATATAAAACTAGGGGACACCTTATTACTTCTGTGCCTTTATTTTTCTCTACTACCTAGTTTTCATCATGTTACGCTATTTTATCTGGAGTGTCTGCAGTAAGAGTGCAAAAAATTTCCTTTTGTTAACCATGGAACATAACATTTAACATTTTCAACATAAGAAGACATTCATCAACCATAGCATTATAGTCATGGATACGGTTACCAGTTTTTAGAGTCCTTAGCAAACCACTCCGGACTTAGGTACCAGCCATGATAAATCTCTGGTGTATGAACACAGTCTATGACTTGTACTGCTACATTCCTGGCAACACTACTGGGTTGACCCAAAGTGTCATATGTCAGAACGTTTGGTTGTCTCCTGTTTCTGCTAGGTTGTATTCTACACAGTGGTAAGGCATCTAAAGCAAACTTGCCTTCTTCACTGTCAACTGCCTCTGTTGGTTTATCTGGTGAAGAGTCTTCTTCCTCTGTGTTTCCTAATGGACCAGTATTATTTTCCGGTTGAATTACAGGCTCTTCCTCAGCAGTTTCCACTGTAGCTTCCTCTGTATTGTTCCCACTTGTTTCCAACTGGCAAGGATAAAACTCCACTGCTTCTGGATTCAGTTCTATGTTTCCCCTTGTGTGATCTGTCTGGGGTATAGGAAGGAATGATCTCCATTGCCCTTGTTCAAGATCTGATTCATCTTCTGACATTTCTATTACTACTAGTATGTACTCATAACCTCCATTGCATGTTTCCAGATGAAGGAAATCGAAAGAGACCATCTCAATGGGTTAAGTGATGATAATATTGTTTAATGGAGCTCTGGTAGGCTTGTTGGGACGTTTGTCTTTCAGACAGGTGCAGCGGTTGTTAATGTTTTGCTCGACCTCTCTCTGCATATGTGGCCAAAAGAACCTTTCCCTGATCAAGTTTACAGTCCGTTCCACTCCTAAGTGACTCATTTCTTCATGCAATTCTCTCACAACCAGTGGATGATATATCTTGGGTAACACTAGTTGAGAACTTGAGGGTGTTTTCCTTCTCAAGATTCCATCCTCATCGAGGTATAATTTGGTCCACTGCTTTAATAAGATAAGTGTAATGATTGCTTCTGCAGCCTGTAGAACCACTGCAGCCTGCAGTGGTTCTGCAACCATGCATTTTCTGATTTCTTTTTATACATTTGCTGGCATGGCTTTGCTTGCACTCTCATTGAGTGTTGATTACCTTGCAGCTGTTTGGAGATTTGCATGTCCACTCCCTCTGAATGACCTCAGCATAAAGTCTCACTTCCTGCTGTGGTCATTGTCCGACATAGTTCCATGTTAGCCTGACTAGCAGTAGCTTAGGACCTCTGTTCTTGGATAGTTAGATAGTACGCTTTGTCACTGTTGCGCTTCGTGCACGGTGACTGTACTCCCAATGTGTTTTAGTCGCTGTTGTGCTTCTCATGCGGTGACCGCGTTTAGGTAGTGTTTAGTTAGCGTTTATGACTTGCCTCTGTTTTCTTGCTTTGTTCTGTCTGTGGATCGCACTACTCTGGCGTTAAGGGTAGTGGATCCTTCTGATCCTGTTTGCGAAGGGAGCCTCCGCTGCGGTTGCGTTTGGCCACTTCGTTCTGTCCTGTCTTGAACGTTTGTTGTACAAGCATTCATTCTGTCTGTGGATCACATTACTCTGGCGGTAAGGGTAGTGGATCCTTCTGATTCCGTTTGCGAAGCTAGCCATCGCTGCGGTTGCGTTTGGCTACTTCATTCTGCCTGGGGATCGCATTCGCTCCGGCGGTGAGAGTGGTGGATCCCATCTGACCTGTCCTTGTTACATGTTTGTCTGTCTGTCTGAGCAACCCTTGCCGTTGCCTGCTGTAAGGCAACCGATTGGTAAGCGTGCTTGCTATCTGTTTGTTTGTGTTCCTAGTTAGCTTTCCTTGTACGCTCGAACTGGGAGGAAACCAGGGACTCGTACACACTAGTTAGGACGTACAGTACACGTTTGTTATTTTGTCAGTACTTGCGCCATATATCGGTTACGCCGATATATGCGTATGCTGTCTTTATTATTTTCTTGTATTCGAATCGTGGAGATATATCAATACGTTGATACACGCACATTCGGACTGTTATTATTTCTGTGCTGTTTCGGTATTGCTCATTGCTGATTGCACTGAGCAATATTTGTCTGTCATCTGTGGAGCACTCAGAGCTGTTGTCCTCTGTGCTCCACAGCTCCTCCTGCTGTCTGGTATTTCCCTCCACAGGTGCATTTGCATCACACTGGGGCCATCTGTCTGAGCGCTTGTGGGAGATTTCCATCGTGTCAGCGTGCATGTTGTGCGCTGACCGACGAAATTATCCCTCAATCGTTACAATGAGGATATCAAGCTGGCCACTTGGTCGTTCCTGTTTTGATGGAAACCTGTTTTGATTTTTTTACTTCCACACTGGACCGATCACTGAGTCTTCTTTTTGTGCTGTCCTTATGGTCTCTTTAGGTATTTGAGCTACTGCTTTTTGGGTAGTATCTTTTGCTGATGTGGTATTTGCAATGGTTATTGGACACAGCCAAGGTGTTTCTTCCTGTTTTACTTGAAGGACTTGTGTTATACAACTAATGACTTTAGGGTCAACTTCTTGTGAACACTTTTGCAAATATTGTTCAGGACTTAGTGGCATACGTGACAGTCCATCTGCATCCGCATTTCTCTTTCCTGGACGATACGTAATAGTGAATTTAAAATCAGAAAGTTCTGCAACCCATCGATGGCCTGTTGCGTTTAGTTTAGCCGTCGTTAGGACATAGGTTAGTGGATTATTGTCAGTATATACTACAAAGGATGGACAGTAGTATAGGTAGCCTCGGAATCTTTCACAAATGGCCCACTTCATTGCGAGGAATTCTAGTTTCCCTGAATGCATGTGATAATTCTTCTCAGCAGGTGTGAGAGTCCTGGATCCATAAGCAATTACTTTTAGTTTTTCCTCTTGCTCTTGATATAGCATGGCTCCTAGTCCTTCTTGCGAGGCATCACAGTGCAGAATAAAGGATTGGTTATAGTCGGGGTAACCCATAACTGGAGGATGTGTTAGGACCTCAATTAATCGGTTCAGCACTACCTGGTGGCAGTGGTGCTCATCTGAGCTAGGATATCTGAGGTACTCGGATATCCTAGCTCTTTTTTCACTATACGAGCTCGAATACCGAGCTCGAATAGTATTAGCTATCCGGGCTGTGCTATCCGAGCGCACTCGGATAGCAAACAGCTATCCGGAGATATCCTAGCTATCCGAGCTCGGATAGCGTCACGAGCTCGGATAGCATCATGACAGACGTCACCTCGAGTCCTCACAAGCGAATCAGAGGGCTCCCAGCCCTCTGACTGCAGCCAATCACAGAGGGGGAGCCTGGCCAAGCCTCCCTCTATAAATAGCGGACGCCATCTTGCCTCACTCGTCCTGCTTGCGACTTACTGACTGATAGTACTGAGAGACTGCTCCAGTGCTTTTTGTCTGTGTGCAAGTGCATTGCTATTGTTCTAAACCTAGCGTTTTTACACTTCAACACTTGATATTCAACTGTATTGCTTTGTATTGTAGATAGATTGTATTTTAGGCAGTTTAGTTTGTGTGATTAATAGGGGGACTAGGGAGGGAAAGAGACTGTCACTGGTGCTGCTGCAGGCCTGCAGCCAGCAGCTAGGCCCTGTGCCTAGGCAAGGCAGCCTGCCCTGCTCTGTGCTCTAGTCTCTACCTTACCTGTGCTCTCACCTGTCCTACTCTACTCCTGTACTACTACTACTTCTGTGTTAGATAGATTTGTACTATTTTGTAGTTAGCAAGGCTCAGCTTTACTGCTATACCTGTCCTGCTGTATCTGCTCTCTGTAATCTAGTCACACCTGTTCTATTATTTAGCTAGATTCTTCTATTGTTTAGTTAGTAGTACTGTAGTGTACTGTACTCTAGTCCGTGTATAGGTACCGTCTGTCACCGCGTTACCTAGGGTCTTTGTGTGCGCAGTGCACGTCTGCGCTGTCCGCACCCTCTCGTTAGTGCTACACCCGTCCTATTGTTTATATATTACTTCTATTGTGTATTCGCTGGAGACTGTTCCCTCCTGGAGTCCTCAAACTCAGACCTCAGCTCCCAGGGTAGCCCCATCAAGGCTGTCCTTTGCAACATCAGATCAATAAACAACAAAACAGCAATCATACATGATCTAATAGAGTCTTCTGATCTGGCCTGCCTGACTGAAACCTGGCTTTCTGAACCTGTTGGCCGCACCCTGGAGGCAGCTGTGCCAACAAACTATTCCGTGATATACTGCAACAGGAAAGAACGCAGGGGAGGAGGGGTTGCACTTTGCTTTAGATCAGCTTTGAAAATCAGACCACTTACTGTAGGTCCTACCAACTCGTTTGAATGCTTGGGGGTGCAACTTTCAGCTGAGGAAAACATTAACATATTGCTGATCTACCGCCCACCAGAAAAATACTCAGACTTCCTTGAGGAACTTGTAGACCTCCTATGCAACCTAACACTGGAACACCCCAGATGGATTGTTCTTGGAGATTTCAATACATGGGTGGACGACTCCTCTTCACAATTTGGAAAAGAGCTACCTCGTGCCTTACATGAACTGGGCTTCCTCCAATCAATCAGCTCTGCTACTCACAGGAAAGGTCACACTCTGGACCTTATATTCCATACTGGGCTGTCAATAGCCAATGTGGAAATTAATCCTGTTGCCTGGTCAGACCATCACACTATCCACTTCTCCCTCTCAATACCAGCCGTCAAACACCAGGTCAAGAATCAAATAAAATATCGCCGCTTAAAAGGGCTAACACCTCAACATATCCGAGATAACCTTAGCTTTGATGAATTGACTGACTCCAGCTTGGACCCTGATACTCTGGTGTTTAAATACAACAAATGTGTGTCCTCCACCTTTGAGACCATTGCTCCTCTGCGCACCAAATATCTTACTCCACACCATCATGCACAGTGGTTTGATAACGCTATAAAAGAGCTGAAAAGACAAGGCCGAAAACTTGAGAGGCTGTGGCGCAAATCTCATTCCCCAGAAGACAAACATGCCTTAATCTTCCACTTGAAGAGCTACCAAAAGGTAATCACGGGAAAAAAATTATCCTTTCTATCACAAGAGATTGCAAATGCAGTTATCAAACCAGCCCAACTGTTCCGCACAGTGGAAAAACTCTGCAACCCAGCATGTCAAAAACTTAATATCGAGTCTTCAAAGGACCTCTGTGACCAATTTGCCCATTTCTTCACAGTCAAAGTCTCCGCTATAAGGTCCGCCATCCAACTTACAGCATCTGAGCCTAATATAGCGCCGAAGACCATTAGCAGAGACAACGTAACACCTTGGTCAAACTTCAAAGAAATTGATGAAGAAGTCACATCAAGCATCCTCCTTCACGTCCGCCTAACTACCTGTGACCTGGATCCTGGCCCAACACAGTTCATGTTGAACTGCCCCGACCTGTTCGTACCGGTATTCCTCAAAATTGTTAACTGTTCCTTACAATCAGGGATATTTCCTGCTTTACTGAAGGAAGCAATCATCAGGCCTCTCCTCAAAAAACCCTCCCTGGACCCAGATGCAATGACCAGCTACAGACCTGTCTCTAACCTCCCCTTTCTGGGCAAGCTAATTGAAAAAGCTGTATACCTCCAGCTATGTTATAATTTGCATGGAGTTTGTGCGCTGCACCTGGTGCAAACAGAAACCAACGCACAAACCCGCAACCAGGCAGAGATGTCACTGTTTAGGAAAAGACTGACAAGCCAGGAGTAAATGAATAATAAGGATTTATTATCAAATGAAAATAAGGTAATACTGTGCATTAACTCATGCACGGAAACAATCGGTATCAACTTGCAGGCAACACACATACAATACACTGCATCAAATACAGGCAGAAATTCAATAAGCATACAAGGTATGAAATCAGGGTTTATACAAGGACCTCTCTGCATAAAGTGAGTTATGCAGAGTAGATCCAGTGTATAGAACTGTGTGCACACTGACCCTGGATCCGGAATAGTAACACAACATAAACCTAGAATATATCTACAAAATACAGATTATAATCGAGGAGGAGACACACGGATAGTCAGCAAGCATAGGTCATACACAGGAGATCAAAACAGTACAGTAATCGCTAGGCAAAGAGTAGTCGGTATACAAAGCACAAGGTCAAAACACGGGAGATCAATAGAGCAGGGAAACAAGGAACAATACAACCAGGAACAGGGAACTCAGGACAGGAGGGCTAGAACCGGGAACAAAGAGCTAGCAACTAGCCAGTTCACAGGTGTGGCTTAAATGCCATGCTGAGAGACCATGTGACAGTCCAGGCCTCCTCCCTGTCTGTGGAGAGATCTCTAGACAGTCCGCCCTCTGCTGGTGGGCAGAGGAAAGTTCAGGTTGTAAATTCATGGAGGAGGCTGGTGACATCTGCTGGTGAAGCAAAGTTAGTTCATGCAGGAATTTACCAGCAGATGCAGATCGTAACATTACCCCCCCCCTCAAGGAGCAGCCTCCGGATGCTCCACTTGGACTTATGCCCACCTGGGTCCCAGAAAATACTGGCAAAGGGGCAGGCCATAAATTGGTCAGTAAATGAGGCCACAACCCGGGTATTACCAGGCTGACTGGACAAAAGGACCCAGAGGCAATAGGACATGTTGCAAGTCCCTCTGAAGACCTTTGGGTGAAACAGAAAAATGAAGGACACCAGGAAGAGCCATAGATTGGACATCCACAGGAGCAGGGCATCTGAGGTCACCAAATAAAACAGAAAACTGGATGCCATCAGGAAGGGATGCATAATGGCCATAAACAGGAGGAGCAGGATACCACCAGGAGAGGCAGCAGACAGGAACTCATCAGGAGAGGTACCAGACAGGATCTCATCAGGAGAGGCACCAGCAGGAGCAGCAGATGGGAGGGCATCGGCAGAAGCAGCAGATGGGAGGGCATCGGCAGAAGCAGCAGATGGGAGGGCATCGGCAGCAACTGCAGACTTGGAGGCAACAGGAGCAGCAACTGCAGACTTGGAGGCAACAGGAGCAGCAACTGCAGACTTGGAGGCAACAGGAGCAGGAACTGCAGACTTGGAGGCAACAGGAGCAGGAACTGCAGACTTGGAGGCAACAGGAGCAGGAACTGCAGACTTGGAGGCAACAGGAGCAGGAACTGCAGACTTGGAGGCAACAGGAGCAGGAACTGCAGACTTGGAGGCAACAGGAGCAGGAACTGCAGACTTGGAGGCAACAGGAGCAGGAACTGCAGACTTGGAGGCAACAGGAGCAGGAACTGCAGACTTGGAGGCAACAGGAGCAGGAACTGCAGACTGTAGGTCGTCAGGAGCAGGAACAGCAGACTGTAGGTCGTCAGGAGCAGGAACAGCAGACTGTAGGTCGTCAGGAGCAGGAACAGCAGACTGTAGGTCGTCAGGAGCAGGAACAGCAGACTGTAGGTCGTCAGGAGCAGGAACAGCAGACTGTAGGTCGTCAGGAGCAGGAACAGCAGACTGTAGGTCGTCAGGAGCAGGAACAGCAGACTGTAAGTCATCAGGAGCAGGAACAGCAGACTGTAAGTCATCAGGAGCAGGAACAGCAGACTGTAAGTCATCAGGAGCAGGAACAGCAGACTGGAGGCCATCAGGATGGATAAACTGAAAGTCATTTTCCAATAAAGCAGGCAAAGCAGCAGACTGGATAACAGTTTGTAAATGCAGGGTATCTGGAGGGATCTGTGGGAACTGAGTACCAGAAAATGTTTTTGAGGACGAGCCATCAGCAGAGATGAGTGTGCATTTAGCCTCAGCAGAAAACTGTGGGAGACCTCTTTCAGCAGAACATTGAGGGAGCTGGATCTCAGCAGGAGTCTGTGGAAACAGGGCAGTAACAGAGGTCTGTGGTGCCTGAGTGTCAGACATCTGTGCGGGTTGAACTTCAGCATAAGTCTGTGCTCTAGCAGAAGTTGAAGGGCAAAGGGCATCAGCAGAGACTCGAGAAAGCTGGACCTTTGGCTGAGCGACTGGCTGGACCACTGGCTGCATAGCTGACAAGACCCTTGGCAGAGCTATTAGCTGAACCTCAGATCGAGCAACTGGCAGACCAACTGATCGAGCACCTGGCTGGGCCTTTGGCTGAGCTGTGGAGTATGGTTCTGCTGGAACGGCAGACTGAGACTCTGCCGGAGCAGCTGGCAGGAGGCTTGCTGAGACGTCTGGAGGACCCACCGCCAAACCAACTGACAGAGGTTCTGCCAAGCTGTCTGACTGGGTCACTGCCAAACTGACCAACAGGGACACTGCCAAGCCGACCGACAAGGACACTGCCAAATCTTCTGAAAGGGAAAACATTGGGCCGACGGACACTGGTACTGCTGAGCTGACAGACACTGGTACTGCTGAGCTGACAGACACTGGTACTGCTGAGCTGACAGACACTGGTACTGCTGAGCTGACAGACACTGGTACTGCTGAGCTGACAGACACTGGTACTGCTGAGCTGACTGGCACAGGCAGGGCTGAGGAGACTGGCACAGGCAGGGCTGAGGAGACTGGCACAGGCAGGGCTGAGGAGACTGGCACAGGCAGGGCTGAGGAGACTGGCACGGCTGAGGAGACTGGCACGGCTGAGGAGACTGGCACGGCTGAGGAGACTGGCACGGCTGAGGAGACTGGCACTGGCATGTCAGGAGTAACTGGCACGACTGAGGCAAGTGGCACAGGCAGAGCTGGCATAATAGGGACAGCAGGCTGGAGTGAAGATGGATTATGTTTCTGTAGAGATACAGTTTGTAGATCTGCGGAAACCGGCAACATAACTGTTGGAGTCTTTGCGGTGGTAACTGGAAGGATGGAGGCTGTAGGAAAATATTTCCGTTTGAACTTAGATTTTTGACTCAGTCTGGAAGCAGGGGTGAGTTTAACAAAGTCCTGATGTGCAGCAGAACAGGGCAGGTATGATGTAGGTAGCTGGAACGACCATGGAGTGGATCTAACCGCAGTCTGTAAAGGAGCAGTTCTTTTATGATTTTTGGATACAGGTAATTCCAAGTCCGTGGAACAGGTTACTGAGGACAGAGAGCATGTCTCTCCCTTGATGCCTGGGGCAGAATTAACAGGTGATGTGCTCTGAAAATCATAAGAATGAGACAAAATTCTTTGCCAAGCGATTACTAGACCAGAACCTGATTCATATCTACAAGTCTTGTGATCAACCATGGACTGGACAGCACGCATGCATGCAAAAATATATGAATCACCTTTTTCTAGATAGAACTCAAGAAATCGGTCCCAGTCACTCTTAAGGTAACCAAACATCTGATCAATCTGTTCAGGATGGAATACTGGATCAAAGCTGACAAACTTATTGCTGGAACTGACAGAGTTAACATTGGCTGCTGAATGCTGCACAAACTGACTACCAGAAAACTCAGAAGGATCTTTTTTATGCCAAATCTTTTTCCATTCATCAATCAAGGGAAGTATACGGTCAGACTTGCAAACATTCAGGTTCATCAGAGAAGTTGCAGATTTAATACATGCATCCAAGAATGTCGTATCTTTTGTGGAATAGAATTCATTAAATGACTCCCAATCATACTTTAATTCATCATTCAGTGCATTAATTTCCCATCTACTGAATGGGGGATCCCAATCACTCTTAATGGGAGCTTGCAGATTACCCTGAGCATAATTGCAGGACTGAACTGTCTGTTTGGAAGTGACAGGAATATGATTAGTTTTAATTGGCTTGGTTTGGTTTATTACTGAGGAGGAGTTATTGCAATAGACAGGCAGGGATCTAACTTGAGTCCAGGAGGTAGAAGGATCTCTTACTGCAATTAGGGTTTGCAGAATCTGCAACAATGCTTGCATCTCGGATTCTGCAGAGTTGCCCTGCTGCATAAAAGATTTAACATGCATAACAATTTGCATTAACTCTTCACGGGAATATGCTGACAATTCCTTATAACACTCATATTGGTCTTCCTCTGCTAGCAAGGAGTAGAAGTTATTGTGCTGAATAGTCCAATCAACTTCCATAGCTGAAACAAATGAGATTCCAGTATTAATGGAAGTAGCAGGATCATGAGTGGGCTTAATTGATTGAATCTGGTTAATTACTGGCCAGGATTTGGCTTGATTCAACGGGGCAGCAGGACTTTTAACGGGGCCTGATAAATTACCCGGAACATGTATTGTGGAATGAGCAACTGAATTTTGTTGGGCTTCAGAACAACATTCCTGCAAAACTGACAAAAAGTCTTTTAAATCATAAGGAAAGGTTCTTTCATTACTCACAGACTGAACCCATGAAATCAGCTGCTGCAGATCCTCATAGGAATCGTCTGCAAATACATGGTAGCAAAGTTTCCTTTTGTTTTTTGCTAGAATAGCATATTCAGACAGGTGCTTTAAATCCATGTCAATCATGGCTGGAGAAAAAACAGGATCCCAGACCTTTTCCTAGTGACAATTTTTTCTGGCTAGCTCTTCTGTTATAATTTGCATGGAGTTTGTGCGCTGCACCTGGTGCAAACAGAAACCAACGCACAAACCCGCAACCAGGCAGAGATGTCACTGTTTAGGAAAAGACTGACAAGCCAGGAGTAAATGAATAATAAGGATTTATTATCAAATGAAAATAAGGTAATACTGTGCATTACCTCATGCACGGAAACAATCGGTATCAACTTGCAGGCAACACACATACAATACACTGCATCAAATACAGGCAGAAATTCAATAAGCATACAAGGTATGAAATCAGGGTTTATACAAGGACCTCTCTGCATAAAGTGAGTTATGCAGAGTAGATCCAGTGTATAGAACTGTGTGCACACTGACCCTGGATCCGGAATAGTAACACAACATAAACCTAGAATATATCTACAAAATACAGATTATAATCGAGGAGGAGACACACGGATAGTCAGCAAGCATAGGTCATACACAGGAGATCAAAACAGTACAGTAATCGCTAGGCAAAGAGTAGTCGGTATACAAAGCACAAGGTCAAAACACGGGAGATCAATAGAGCAGGGAAACAAGGAACAATACAACCAGGAACAGGGAACTCAGGACAGGAGGGCTAGAACCGGGAACAAAGAGCTAGCAACTAGCCAGTTCACAGGTGTGGCTTAAATGCCATGCTGAGAGACCATGTGACAGTCCAGGCCTCCTCCCTGTCTGTGGAGAGATCTCTAGACAGTCCGCCCTCTGCTGGTGGGCAGAGGAAAGTTCAGGTTGTAAATTCATGGAGGAGGCTGGTGACATCTGCTGGTGAAGCAAAGTTAGTTCATGCAGGAATTTACCAGCAGATGCAGATCGTAACAAGCTAGAAGCCAGAATCCTACAAAATAACAGTTATGACCCATTCCAGTCTGGCTTCAGGAAACACCACAGCACTGAAACTGCCCTCATCCAAATATGCAACCACCTGCTCATGGCAAGAGACAGAGGAGAGTGCTCGATCCTCATACTGCTAGACCTTTCTGCAGCCTTTGACACAGTTGACCATGACATCTTGATAAACAGGCTACAGGAATACTGCGGCATCGATGGCATAGTACTTCAGTGGTTCCAATCCTTCTTTAGTGGCAGAACCCACAAAGTGTCTATGGGGCCCTTCCTGTCCACCCCTGTAACACTTAAGTATGGGGTGCCCCAGGGCTCAATCCTCTCTCCCCTGCTTTTCACGATTTACATGCTACCGTTGGGAAAACTAATCCAAAAACATGGCCTGACATACCACTGCTATGCAGACGACACCCAACTATATCTTTCCTTCAAGCCTGGTGTGACAGACCCAACTCTAACTATAAACGCCTGCTTACGTGAACTACAGCAATGGATGAATGACAACTGGCTGAAACTAAATGCAGACAAAACTGAAGTCCTTCTGATTGGAGGGCAGAGCATGATAACAAAACAACTTAACTTGCAGTCTTCACCACTGGGAATAGGAGGCACGGATCTACGCAGCTCTGATCATGTGCGTAGCTTGGGAGTTCTAATTGATGGGGATTTAAACTTCAGAACTCAAATCTCTGCTGTGGTGAAATCATCCTATTTTCACCTGAAGAACATTGCAAAAATCAAGCACCTCATACCCCCAGAAGATCTGCCAACCTTAGTCCACGCCTTCATCACATCCCGACTGGACTACTGCAATGCTCTCTACACTGGCCTTCCAAAAAAGGTCTTGTACCGCCTACAGCTGATACAGAATACTGCTGCCAGACTGCTAACCAACCAACCCCATCACTGCCACATAATGCCAGTCCTGCATTCCCTTCACTGGCTACCTATAGAATGGAGGGTCCTATTCAAGATCGGCCTACTGACATTTAAATCCCTGAATAATCTAGGCCCTGGATACTTGAAAGATATGTTACAGCTGCGTAGCAATCCCCGCATTCTCAGATCCACAGGTTCTAATAATCTAGTCATACCCAGAGTCCACTTGGAAACTTTTGGTCCCAGAGCCTTCTGTCATGCTGCCCCTACGTTTTGGAACTCCTTACCTCAACAGATCAGGACAGCCCCATCCCTGGATGTGTTTAAATCCAGACTGAAAACCCACCTGTTCAGTCTGGCATTTGCAGAAATATAACTTTTGTTGTGTGAATACTTCATCCTACTAATTACTGAATCTGAGAGAGCCTAAGCGCTTTGAGTCCTATGGGAGAAAAGCGCTATAGAAATGTTATTGTATTGTATTGTATTGAATTGTACTGTAGTCTGTGTATAGGGACACCGTCAGTCAGCGTCAGCTAGGGTCTTTGTGTGCGCAGTGCACATCTGCGCTGTCCGCACCCTCTCGTTAGTGCTACACCTGTCCTATTGTTTATATATTACTTCTATTGTGTATTTGCTGACTTGTACTGTAGTCTGTGTATAGGGACACCGTCAGTCAGCGTCAGCTAGGGTCTTTGTGTGCGCAGTGCACAACTGCGCTGTCCGCACCCTCTCGTTAGTGCTACACCCATCCTATTGTTTATATATTACTTCTATTGTGTATTCGCTGAATTGTACTGTAGTCTGTGTATAAGGACACCGTCAGTCAGCGTCAGCTAGGGTCTTTGTGTGCGCAGTGCGCACTCTCTCGTTAGCGCTACACCGATCTCTGCTGTAGAGTACACCTGTCCGTCACCTCACACACCCACTACCACCAGTCCCACCCCATTAAAGTACCCCACTTGTCCCACCCGCCTTTACATACATAAGTTTTTTTTTTTTCATTTGTATAATATTAAAAATATACAATGTCTGGCACTGGCAGCCGCGGTTTGGGCAGGGGCAGCAAGGGCAACAAGGGCATCGCCAAGAGAGGAGGTCGTGGGCGTGGCAGCCACGCCACCACCACCATGCGCAGTTCTGCATCTGCACCAGTGGCTATTCCGCCATTAGCCACTGGCCGTGGACGCCTTGGCCGCCCAACAGCTGGGAGTCACGCTGCAGAGATACAGCAGCAGCAGCGTGTGGCCCAGATGTTCCTCCCACCGCCAGGTCGTAGCCGTCCTATTGAGGAGAAGGACGCAGACGCTGTGGTGGAACTGATGGTGGATGAGCAGGCCACCATTAGCTCTGGAACCAAGTCCTCCACCCCCGCCCCTACTCCTGTTCGCAAGAGCAGCAGCAGCTGACCAGCACTGCCTGGGGAGCAGGAGGAGTGCAGTTCTCCAGCCCCAGCGGGTGACACCAGCACCCTGTCACTCAGCACCTTGTTATCCACAAGCGCAGTGGGGTTATGGAATGCTGTTGCGCCAGAATTGGCGGAGGAAGGAATGCTGATGGGCACTTTGGGGGATGATGCTTTGGACAGTCAGACAGTGGTGACTGTCCATCCGCCCATGCATGCAGAAGGGGAGTTTGGGGGATTCCAGCAGGACATGTTTGCGGAGGGGGAGGATGATGATGACAGGGTGTTGGACAAAGACTGGGTGCCAGGTCCTGGGAGTGGGGATGTCATCAGCTCTGAGGAGGAGGAGGAGGATGCGTCTGCAGGCCTTTCTAGAAGGATCAGCATCGCAGGCATGGGCAGGATCACAAGTGGGCGTGGTATGCAGGCCACACAGCGTGCTGATCAGGAGACGAGTTCTGCCAGTGCCACCACCAGCCGCACCAAGAACCCCCCCCAACCACCACAGGGAGACCAGCGGCAGCAGCACCTTCCAGCTGAAGGGGCAACTTCACCTCCCCAATATGGAATTTTTTCACCCTGCCATATTTGGAGTGCAAGTAGGCCACCTGCAATCAGTGCCGCAAGCAGCTCAGCAGAGGGAAGGAGCCCTCTGCGTTTGGCACCACCTCTCTGGTCAACCATCTTGCAGGGAAACACTTTCACGAGCATGAGGAGTTCGTGAAGTTGAAGAAAGCTGGCAGTGGCAGAGGCAGACCCGCCACCACTGCGAATCCGTCGGCAGCAGCCACCCGCCCTCCTCCACCTCCTCCAGCAGCACCAGCAGAAGTGCGTCAGCAACGCACTGCTCCTCCTCCCTCTGCAACTCCTGCCTCCGACACTGAGGCCTGTTCTGGCAGCCAGTCCTCAGTGGCCTCCTCTGCTCCCTCCACTGCTTCCCGTGCCAGCAAAAGGTCTCGCCAGACCCTGCTCAGCGACACCTTCCAGGGGGTGGTCAGGGTTCTGCCTCCCAGCAGCCATCGTGTGCGTCAGCTGAACGGCTTGCTGGAATGGGCCATGTGCTCCCAACTCCTGCCTTATTCCCTTGTGCAGGAGGGGAGTGACATGCGTGCGCTCCTGATGTGTGCAGCCCCCGATTGGCCAATCCCCAGCCGACATTTTTTTTCCACGCACGGCCATCCCTGCACTTCACCACTCTGTGATGGCCAATGTCGGGAGAGGGCTGGAGCACACGGTCGGTCAACGGGTCCATGTCACCATGGACTCGTGGAGCAGCCGGTTTGAGACAGTCCGCTATCTGTCCTTCACCGTGCATTGGGTCAGCTTGGTGGAAGGGGGTGAGGATGGGGGAGCAGCATCGGGCACTGTCAGAGCAGCAGCAGCACCAACAACGCAGTGGGTGGTGCCACCATGCAGGGTCAGCGGAACAGCAGCAGGTTCCTCTGATCCGCTTTCATCCTCCGGCACACCAGCCCAAACCCCCCGCCTCAGCAGCAGCGTGAAGCCCCGCCACTGCCAAGCGCTGCTGGAATTGGTCAGCTGGGGAAGACCAAACTGACGGCGAACCATGTCCTGGCCAAACTCAGAGAGCAGGAAAGGAATTGGCTGACCCCCAGAGGCCTCAGAGTCGGAGAGGTAGTGTCCGACAATGGGACAAACCTGGTTGCTGCAATCAGCAGGGGAGACCTGACCCACATCCCCTGCCTGGCGCACGTCCTGAACCTGGTAGTCCAAAAGTTCCTGCGGACCTACCAGGGGATGGACCGACTCCTTGAGGCAGCAAGGAAGGTCGTGCGTCATTTCTGGCTCTCGCCTGCAGCCGTAGCGAGCCTGGAAGAGGTGCAGAAGGAGCTGCACCTGCCACAGCACCGGCTCATGATCGATGTTCCAACTCGCTGGAACTCCACCCTGGTGATGTTGGAGCATCTGGTTGAACAGAGGCAAGCTGTCAGCCAGTACCTTGCACGTGCAACAGTTGCCTCCATCACTGCAACTTGGCGTGCCGCAACCAACCTCCCGTCCATCATCTCCACAGAGGACTGAGGGCACATGCAGCAGGTGTGCCCAGTCCTGGCACCCTGCCTGCAGGCCACCAACATGGTCAGCAGGGACCATGCAATGGTGTGCGAGTGGGTTCCCTTGGTGTGTGTGCTGGACAGGGCCCTGTATGCACTGGTGGAAGAGGGAGCGGCAGCCTTGGACCAGCAGGAGCTGCAGGCAGCTTCACAGGCCACTTCTGAGGAGGAGGAGGGCTTGGAGTTGGTGGAGGTCCCTGACCTTGCTGCTGATGAGGGGGAGCAGCAGAGTGCAGCTGGACTGGTGCGGGGGTGGAGAGAGGATGAGGTGGAGGAGGCAGAGAAGGACAGCACTTTTGGCTCTGGGGCTGCCGATGATGTGCCAACAGACGTGGCCAGACTCTTCCCAATGGCAGCGCACATGCTGAGGTGCCTGCGCAAGGACCCAAGGGTGATCCAGATGAAGCAGAGGGAGGACATCTGGATCTGCATGATGCTGGACCCACGTCTGAAGGGGAAGCTCAGCCAGTTCCTGCCTGCAGGAGGAGACCGTGCGCAACAAATGAGGGATTTGCAGCTGTCCCTTGTTGAGCGCTTGGAGGAAGCCTTCCCTTAGACATCCACCCCCACTGTCCAGCCAGCACAGAGGCAGCAGCAGGTGCCTGCATCCACCAGCAGCAAGTGCACGCGCACCACAGACCTGCTGTCTCTGACCCAAGAGCTCTACATGAGTGTAGAGCTGCCAAGGACTAGAGAGGAGGTGCCTGCAGCAGCATCCTTCTCCAGTCACGGGCAGCGCTTGACCCGCATGGTGGCTGACTACATGGGGTCCTTCAGCGGGCTTGAAAGCGTGGCCCCTGTTGATCCCATGGAGTATTGGGTCAAGCACCTGCCGATCTGGAGCGAGCTTGCGCAGTACGCCCTGGAAGTGCTCTCCTGCCCCCCTTCCAGCGTGCTGTCAGAGCATTGCTTCAGTGCAGCCGGTGGAGTTGTCACTGAGAAGCGATCTCGTCTGTCTCACAAGTCTGTGGACAGACTGACGTTTCTCAAAATGAACCAGGCTTGGGTGGAAGGCGAATTCCTGGCCCCTGTTGTCGGCGAGAGGGGGACATGAAGTGGCGCACACACACATTACACCTGCTGCTGCTGCTGCTGCTGTATTTCTTACTGCTGTCTGTGTGTCTCCACTGCCAGGGAACACATTACAAGGTGCTGCTGCCCATGCGCCACCAGCTATTACGCCCAACAATAGCTGCATTAATTTAAAAAAAAAATTGTAATTATTTTAGAGATGTCCGGGTTGAAAACTGTGCTGTCCCAATTGTGTATTTGACACAATGTGGGCTTTACGACCGCTGTCTGGAACCTCATGCTGTTTATTAACAGCCCTGGTACCACCGCTAGGAACCAGGGCCTACTATGTCTCGCTGCCTGCCCTCCTGCCTGCTGCCAAATGCCAGTCTGCCACACACACTCATCCTCCTCACGCTGCCTGCTGCTGTATTTCTTCCTGCTGTCTGTGTCTCCACTGCCAGGGAACACATTACAAGGTGCTGCTGCCCATGCGCCGCCAGCTATTACGCTCAACAATAGCTGCATTATTTTGAAAAAAAAAATTGTAATTAATTTAGAGGTGTCCGGGTTGAAAACTGTGCTGTCCCAATTGTGTATTGGACACAATGTGGGCTTCATGACCGCTGTCTGGAACCTCATGCTGTGTATTTACGGCCCTGGAACCACCGCTAGCAACCAGGGCCTATTATGTCTCGCTGCCTGCCCTCCTGCCTGCTGCCAAATGCCAGTCTGCCACACACTTATCCTCCTCACGCTGCTTGCTGTTATATTTCCTCCTGCTGTCTGTGTGTTTCCACTGCCAGGGAACACATTACAAGGTGCTGCTGCCCATGCGCCACCAGCTATTACGCCCAACAATAGCTGCATTAATTTGAAAATTTTTTTTTATTATTTTAGAGGTTTCCAGGTTGAAAACTGTGCTGTCCCAATTGTGTATTGGACACAATGTGGGCTTCATGACCGCTGTCTGGAACCTCATGCTGTTTATTTACAGCCCTGGTACCACCGCTAGGAAACAGGGCCTACTATGTCTCGCTGCCTGCCCTCCTGCCTGCTGCCAAATGCCAGTCTGCCACACACACTCATCCTCCTCACGCTGCCTGCTACTGTATTTCTTCCTGCTGTCTGTGTCTTCACTGCCAGGGAACACATTACAAGGTGCTGCTGCCCATGCGCCACCAGCTATTACGCCCAACAATAGCTGCATTAATTTGAATTTTTTTTTTTAAATTATTTTAGAGGTTTCCGGGTTGAAAACTGTGCTGTCCCAATTGTGTATTGGACACAATGTGGGCTTCATGACCGCTGTCTGGAACCTCATGCTGTTTATTTACAGCCCTGGTACCACCGCTAGGAACCAGGGCCTATTATGTCAGCCACATGCCTGACACACACTACTCCTCCTCCTGTAGCTGCATTGAGCTTCTGCTGTCTGAGTGCTGCTACCACTGCCAGGGAGAACAGAAGAAGAACTATTTTCTGCTGCCACCTGCCCACCCACTCTCCTACCGACAGCTATTACCACACACTACAAATAGCTGCAAGCCTGCAACTACTTCCTCCTCCTGCTGATGTTTGTGTTTTACCACCGCCAGGGTACACAGAAAAAGGCGCTGTGGCTTGCAATGTGCCACTACTTACCTATTATGCCATCAACACAAATATAACTATGGATATAGAAGAAGAAGAAGATATAGAAGAAGAAGAAGAAGATATAGAAGAAGAAGAAGATATAGAAGAAGAAGAAGATATAGAAGAAGAAGAAGAAGATATAGAAGAAGAAGAAGAAGAAGATACAGAAGAAGAAGAAGAAGCAGAAGATATAGAAGAAGAAGAAGAAGAAGATATAGAAGAAGAAGAAGAAGAAGATATAGAAGAAGAAGAAGATATAGAAGAAGAAGAAGAAGAAGAAGATATAGAAGAAGAAGAAGAAGAAGATATAGAAGAAGAAGAAGATATAGAAGAAGAAGAAGATATAGAAGAAGAAGAAGAAGATATAGAAGAAGAAGAAGACGAAGAAGAGATAGAAGAAGAAGAATGTATAGAAGAAGAAGAAGGAATAGAAGAAGAAGATATAGAAGAAGAAGAAGATATAAAAGAAGAAGAAAAGGAAGAAGAAGAAGATATAGAAGAAGAAAAAGATAATTGAAGAAGATATAGAAGAAGAAAAAGATAATTGAAGAAGATATAGAAGAAGAAGAAAAAGAAGAAGATATAGAAGAAGAAGAAGATATAGAAGAAGAAGAAGAAGAAGATATAGAAGAAGAAGAAGATATAGAAGAAGAAGAAGAAGAAGATATAGAAGAAGAAGAAGAAGAAGATATAGAAGAAGAAGAAGATATAGAAGAAGAAGAAGATATAGAAGAAGAAGAAGAAGATATAGAAGAAGAAGAAGACGAAGAAGAGATAGAAGAAGAAGAAGAATGTATAGAAGAAGAAGAAGGAATAGAAGAAGAAGATATAGAAGAAGAAGAAGATATAAAAGAAGAAGAAAAGGAAGAAGAAGAAGATATAGAAGAAGAAAAAGATAATTGAAGAAGATATAGAAGAAGAAAAAGATAATTGAAGAAGATATAGAAGAAGAAGAAAAAGAAGAAGATATAGAAGAAGAAGAAGATATAGAAGAAGAAGATGAAGACGACGTAAATGAAGACTGTTCCAACAACCATTTTGGACACACCTTATCGTGCAAACACTTTTCATGAAGTTCATTTACTATTTTTGATACCCTTTTTATAACTACTACATCACCACATAATCACTTGATGTTTTTCTTCATAAAAAAGGTGGTTTCATGCATCATTGACCTCCAATGCAAGTTTTACAAGCTATTTAAGGCCAGCTCGAATATTTTACTAGAATACAGACTCGGATAGTGACGTCGGATATCCGAGGTCGAATCGGATATTCGATTAACTCGAATATTGAACTTCGAGTGAATTCGGATAGTTTACTTTCCGAATTCGACCAAACTCGAATAGGATAATGAGGTATCCGAGCAACACTGCCTGGTGGTGGTCAGTCCAGACAATGAACTGATGAGAAGGTAGTTGACCTTTTATCTTTGGTGATGGCTTCTTCCTTTTCTTCTTTTGGTTAGCCGGTACTGATGTTATGGTAGGTGTTGTATCTGCAATTCATAAAGGGGATTTGCAATCCTGGAAAAATTCTGGATGTAAGGACGATAGTATGAAATGAATCCTAATAACTTCCTGCGTTCTCCCACAGTTTTTGGCTGGTTGTTTCCCAAGGCCAGCACAGGGGCAATGTCTGCCGGATCCTTTGGACACTATCTTGCCCAGAAATCTAACTTCGTTCCGGAAAAGTTCACATTTCTTTGCTGTTAACTTAACTCCATGTTTCTGATACCGTTGCAGTACCAACCGGACATGTTCCACATGCTCTTCAAATGATCTGCTATGAACAAGGTTATCATCTAGGTATGGCAGACATACCTCATCTCTCAGTCCCCTTAAACAAGTTTCCATGCTGTGTTGGAATTCAGCTGGTGCAGAGCTAAGACCAAAAGGTATTCTGATCCACTCATACAGACCCCAAGGTGTAATGAAGGCATTAAGTGGTCGACTGGATTCTTCCACAAATCCTTGTTGGGAGGCTTTTCCTTGGTCTAACACTGAAAACCATGTACTTCCTCCTAAGCTGTCCAGCATGTCTTGGATCCTAGGGATTTGATGACGATCAAGGATCGACTTCTGGTTCAATTCCCTATAATCGCAACACAGCCTTAAACTCCTTTTTTCTCACGCACACAATGGGTGAAGAGTATGATAATTTTGATTCTGCAATCCATCCGCGGTTCAACAGATCTTGCAGATATTCTTTCACCTCCTGGTGTAGTGGTCTTGGCACAGACATGTAAGTTCTTCTAACTGGTGTATTGTCTTGGAGGCGCAGTGTGAGAAAACGCGGAAAAGCCGCCAATACTCAAGGTGAGGCAACAGTCTCCGCGTTCAACATGGCAGCTGGCGCGCAGTCGGAGCGCAGAGAAACCGCCGCATGCTCTAACAGGACGGCAGATTCCACGTCCAATGTGGCAAGTTGCTCGCATAGGCCTGCTCCTCTCAGCAATGCGGAATGCGGAGAAAACGCCGCACGCACTGACAGCGGTGCGGCGGTTTCCGTAATCCAACTCAGCAGAAACATTACAACACATGACTGGTGTGGCTGGGACTGATAGTCCACACTGGTTTAGGAGGATGTGCACGTGCACAGAGAGGCAACGCCTTTATGGCAGTCAGAAGAGGGTCAGCTGACCAAGCTGGTCAGCTGACAAGTTCAGTAACTTCCATTGGTCCAGCACTTAGGGGAGGCGCTGGTGAGCGCTAGTGTATATATACTGGGTGCTGGTCATTCATCTGGTGTCTGCTGTTGCGATCACTACGTGGTAGCACTCAGACCTTGTCTGTATCTGTGTTATTAGACCAGTTTCCAAAGGTGTTGATGGCCAAGGATCTCACGCCTTAGTCTAGGAATTCTGTTATTATCTGTATTGTTATCTAGACCAGTTTCCTAGGTGTTGACGGCCAAGGAACTCACACCTTAGTCTAGGAATTCTGTACCATCTGTATCATCCATTATTCTAGTCTAGTTCCTGGAGTGTGAGAATCTTGGAGCTCACACTCAAGTCTAGGCATTGTTGATTGTCTGTTATGACTTTCTGCATTTCTTGACCATTCTCCTGATCTCTGATTCTGTACCTTTGTCTTTCTGATACCTTGTTGCCAAACTCTGCTAGTTCCTGGATTCTGCTTCTGTCTCCTGTCTCTGTACTGTTTCTGTCCGTGTGGTTACGACCTGGCCTCTCCGACCTCGAGAACTATCTCTGCTGTTAAGAGATAGTTCACAGATTTGTTAGTGACACTACCCTTGGTGTCACTCCCGTTCTGTCCTTCCCACTGTCTCAGCCTGGCTCCGCCCCTTGGGGAGCATCAGGCCTGTGGAAGGAATCTGATCCATAGCAGTAGCTCTTGCTGTCTAGCACCCATCTTCCGGGTGCGTTCCTCAAAGTATTACTGTTGCACCAAACACTCTCATCTCTCGGGTGTCCAGAGGTTAGAAGATATATCTGATTATTGGTGATACTGCAGATCATCAATAACCGGGTATATTCTGCATTCTCGGTGATACTGCAGATCACCGGTAATCAGATCCTCTCTGTGTTACACCGATCGTTACAGAACGGCAGACCAAACTCAAATGGACGCACTCACGGCCCATCTGGGTACCCTCACCACTGCGGTGGAAGATATCAACCGGGTACTGGGCAGTCACCAGACGCAACTTAATGCATTGTCTGGGTCTGTTCATGCCGTACAGACGGCTGTGAATGATGTGCGATCTCCTCTCAGCACAGACATACGTATGCCCGTACCGGAAAGGTTTTCTGGTCACAGATCTGATTTCCGAAATTTTAGGAGTAGAGTGTTGTCGTACTTTGAGTTAAGACCCAATACGTCAGGAACCATTACTCAAAGAATCACGTTTATTAAGACCTTGTTATCAGGCGATTCCCAGACCTGGGCATATAGTCTCCCCGACGATCACAAAGCCATGACCTCTGTGGAGGAATTTTTTAATGCTATGGCCATAATTTACGACGATCCGGACATTGCCTCGACTTCTGAGTGGAAGGTCAAATTATTGCGTCAAGGCAAGGGTTCGGTGGAGGATTATGCAGCCGAATTTAGGAGGTGGTCGGTGTCTGCCAGGTGGGACAGATATGCATTGCTCAATTGTTTTTTGTCAGGGCTTTCAGACGAGGTTTCAGAATTCATGTTAGGACAACCTGAACCTAGGTCCATTGATGAAGCCATTGCATCTGCCATCCGAATTGATCACCGTCTGCGATATCATAGGCAGACCCGTGGAAGAAATACTGTAAAAATTGTGTCTCATGCTGCGCCTCCAGTGATTCCACCTCCAGTAATACCACCTTCACCCGCTTCGCCTCCATCTGAGCCAATGCAGATTGGTCGGTCTCGTTTGTCTCAGGTGGAGCGGAAGCGCAGGTTGTCTGAACAGTTGTGTCTCTACTGTGCAGAGGGGGGTCATAGGGTGCAAAATTGTCCGAAGAGGTCGGGAAACGCTACTGCCTAGGTGTACTCAGGGGTCAGGCCCTAGGCGCTCAGTTGGTACCTCTCAATGACGAGCGACTTCTTCTCCCTTGTACTATTTCTTGGGAAGATAAGTCTGAAGTTACTGAGGCCTTCATTGACTCAGGCTCAGCAGCTAATTTTATGGATTTTGAGTTTGCTAAAAGATTGGGTATTCCGGTCACGCCGATAAACCCACGTATTCAGGTTACGGCAGTGGATGACTCCCCTCTGCAGGGAAACAGTCCGCTGTCTCAGACACCAGAAGTAGGAATTACTATTGGGGTGTTACATTTTGAAAAGTTACAGTTTTTTTGTGTTACATATGGCCACCTCCACGATTATTCTCGGTATGCCTTGGTTACAGGTGCACTCACCTCAGATCAATTGGGCCACCGGTCAGCTAACCAGCTGGTCTCCCCACTGTTTTCAAAACTGCCTAGTGAAGGTAACATTGGGAGAGACTAAGGTTCATATGGAGGGTGTGCCAGATTAGTACTCAGATTTTTCGGACGTGTTTTGTGCCAAGTCAGCCGACAAACTTCCCCCACATCGCCCTTTTGATTGTCCTATTGATCTCCATTCAGGTTGTATGCCCCCTAGAGGCCACCTCTATAACTTGTCTGGGACAGAAAAATTGGCCATGCAGGAATACATTTGTGAGAATTTAGCCAAGGGGTTCATTCGGCCTTCTCGGTCACCTGCTGGAGCAGGGTTCTTTTTTGTAAAGAAGAAAGATGGAGGTCTTAGGCCGTGCATTGATTATAGAGGCCTGAATAAAATTACGGTCAAAAATCGCTATCCGTTGCCTCTGATTGACGATTTATTTACTCAGGTCACCAATGCCAAGATTTTTTCTAAACCAGATTTACGAGGGGCATACAACCTGGTACGGATCAGAGAGGGCGATGAATGGAAGACGGCCTTCAACACACCCGACGGGCATTACGAGTACCTGGTGATGCCCTTCAGGTTGTGTAACGCCCCGGCCGTCTTTTAGGAACTTATTAACGAGGTGTTTAGAGAGATCTTGGGGAAGTTTGTCTTGGTATATCTTGATGATATACTAATTTTCTCGTCTAACCTCTCGGAACATAGGTGTGATAATCTGCTCAGCTGGCTGCTAGAGTTGGGCCGAACCTCCGATTTTAGGTTCGCGAACCGGGTTCGCGAACTTCCGCGGAAGGTTCGGTTCGCGTTAAAGTTCGCGAACCGCAATAGACTTCAATGGGGATGCGAACTTTGAAAAAAAATAATAATTATGCTGGCCACAAAAGTGATGGAAAAGATGTTTCAAGGGGTCTAACACCTGGAGGGGGGCATGGCGGAGTGGGATACACGCCAAAAGTCCCCGGGAAAAATCTGGATTTGACGAAAAGCAGCGTTTTAAGGGCAGAAATCACATTGAATGCTAAATGACAGGCCTAAAGTGCTTTAAAACATCTTGCATGTGTATACATCAATCAGGTAGTGTAATTAAGGTACTGCTTCACACTGACACACCAAACTCCACTGAACAGAACAGGTATGCAGTGGCGGGTTCACTAAACAGGTATACAGTGGCGGGTCCACTGAACAGAACAGGTATGCAGTGGCGGGTTCACAGAACAGGTATGCAGTGGTGGGTTCACAGAACAGGTATGCAGTGGTGGGTTCACAGAACAGGTATGCAGTGGCAGCAGGATCACTGAACAGGTATGCAGTGGTGGGTGGGTTCACAGAACAGGTATGCAGTGGTGGGTTCACAGAACAGGTATGCAGTGGCAGCAGGATCACTGAACAGGTATGCAGTGGTGGTGGGTGGGTTCACAGAACAAGTATGCAGTGGCAGGATCACTGAACAGGTATGCAGTGGTGGGTGGGTTCACAGAACAGGTATGCAGTGGCAGCAGGATCACTGAACAGGTATGCAGTGGTGGGTGGGTTCACAGAACAGGTATGCAGTGGTGGGTTCACAGAACAGGTATGCAGTGGCAGGATCACTGAACAGGTATGCAGTGGTGGTGGGTGGGTTCACAGAACAAGTATGCAGTGGCAGGATCACTGAACAGGTATGCAGTGGTGGGTGGGTTCACAGAACAGGTATGCAGTGGCAGCAGGATCACTGAACAGGTATGCAGTGGTGGGTGGGTTCACAGAACAGGTATGCAGTGGCAGGATCACTGAACAGGTATGCAGTGGTGGTGGGTGGGTTCACAGAACAGGTATGCAGTGGCAGGATCACTGAACAGGTATGCAGTGGCAGGATCACAGTACAGGTATGCAGTGGGCTGAGGGCTCACTGAACAGAACAGGTATGCAGCCAGGAAGAAGTTAAGCCTAACTAATCTTTCCCTATATGAGAGACTGCAGCAGCTCGCCCTACTCTCACTAATGCAGGCACACGAGTGGCCGTAATGGCCGCCGCTGCCTGCCTTATATAAGGGGGGTGGGGCTCCAGGGGCTAGTGTAGCCTAATTGGCTACACTGGGCCTGCTGACTGTGATGTAGAGGGTCAAAGTTGACCCTCAGGTGCATTATGGGGCGAACCGAACTTCTTCCGCAAAAAGTTCGCGTGCGGTACCCGCACGCGAACCACCTAAGTTCGCGCGAACCACGTTCGCCGGCGAACCGTTCGGCCCAACTCTACTGGCTGCACAGGCAGACAGCTGTTTGTCCATTCCTCTAGTCTGTGGGCTGCAGGTCTCTGGAACAGAGACCTGTCTTTCCATTGCAAGTTTCTGTTCTGTTCTCTTGCTGGGGAATTTGCATACATTCGTTATGCAAATCCCCTACCTGCCTTCTTTGATGACTGGCACTATAAGAGCTTTATGTTTCCCAGAATGCTTGGCTGGACATTTCCCTTCCATGCTCAGTTCCTGATAGACACTGCTGGAGTGTCAGCCATTGCTATCTAGTATAGTTAATTCCTGGGGGTTGCTTTAGGCTCCCCTGCTAGGTCAGTCAAGTTGTATTATCTGTATTGCCTGTTCTGTCTTGTATTGCCTGTTTGCCATTGTCCTGTCCCTATGGTGGTCGACAGAAAATGGTTCTGATCTCTGTTCTTGGAGTATAGCTGGTGCAGCGGTTGCTACCAGCTATCTCTTTTGTTCTGTCTTCTGGGATCGCGCTAGCTACTTTTTGCTAGCGCTGAGGATCCTTCTGTTCTGTCTCCTGGGATCGCGCTAGCTACTTTGTGCGAGCGCTGGGGATCCTTCTGTTCTGTCTTGTCTGTCGCGATTGCGCTGTCACCAGCGGCGGTTGATAGCGAATCGCTCTGTCTTGTTTAGATCGCACTAGCCGCTAGCGTTAGCGGCTGTGGATCTTTCTGATCTGTGTTCCTGCTTGGATCACACTTGCTCTGGCGGAAGAGCGGTGGATCCTTTCTGCCTAGTTCCTGTTTTTTGTGTGTCTGTCTTGTCCGCTACGCTTGCTGCAGGCTCAGTGAGGTAACCGTTAAGCAAGCGCTCGCGTCCCCTGTTTCATGTTTGTCTGTTTATGGTTAGTTGGGCGTGCTTGTCTCTGTTGTGCTTGTCACGTGGAGATCGCGCATAACCGCGTGCACTGTTGCGAATGAGTGCAGTGTTCGCGGTTGGCTAGCGGTTGTTATTTTCCGTATCTCCTTATTGTATTTGCTGTGCCTTTGCTACCCTCGTATTCTATTCTGTTCTGCCTTGTGTCACGTCTCGCGATCGCACCTCTCGCGATCGCGTTCCTATTTCGTATCTGCTGTTGTGTGTGCGCGGTCGCGGGGTGGAGACTGGATTGGTGCACACACATACAACCTATCCCTTTTGCTCAATCTCATTCGCAATCGCCTCTCTTGCGATTGCGTTCTGCGCTTCGTACAATTCCTGTCTGGCACTTGTGGAGGTACAGAGGATTGGTTCCTCTGCACTCCCCAGCGCTATCTGCCGACAGGAATTTCCCTCTACAGGTGCGTAGCACCTTTTGCTGGGTTCCTGCAAATTATACGCTTGTGGAGGATCTCCGCCGTGTCAGCACACGCGTTGTGCGCTGATCACGGGGAAAGTTCCACAATCGTTACAGAATGTCCAGCCCAACCCAAAACCCCAGTGTAGACGGAATTTCCGATTTGTACGATTTTGTTGAGTATGATTCCTGGGTCTTTAAGAGTTTCAAAATATTAAATTCAGAGACGAAAGAGGATTTTCTCTCTGAATGCGTAAAATTTTGTCTGAATCCTACCTTTCAGATTACTGATCCGTCCACGTCTGCTCTCCAATTAGCTTATGTGCTTTTGAAAGACGATCTGTTTGTATGGGCTCATGAAATCTTGCAAGACAATTCTTGGAATGATAATCTATATCAGTTTCTTACATTTACATTCTCCTACTGGTTTGAGTTGCCTTGCTTGCCACCTGCCCTGTATGAGTGTGTAGTTGCTAATGAGTCAGCTGCTCTTCCCACTCCATGCAAAACCTTTCAGTATGGCAATCAGTTTAATGTGTCTGTTGCCACTTCAGGTTTTAAACAGCAGACATGCAAAGTGGCGAAAAAGAGAAAAACTAAAAAACGCAAGCATCGGAATAAAACACTCCCTATTGATGTTTGTAATGATGTTGTTCCGTCTCCGGCTTTTTTGCCCCAATCCAAAGCTTATGTGGATCCTGCTATAGGTAGGATCGCACACTACATTAAAGCAGTTAAAAAATCTGTTCTTGTTCCTGAACTCCAACCCTATGGAGATTATGTGGATACTGGCCTGTTTGAACCCCCATTTGCTTCCTGGGATGTTGGGGCCTTGCTGGAGGAATTCGATTTTGATTGGAAAGCCTTTTGCGATTTTTACATCGCAAAAAGCGAAGATGTCTTGAATGCTTGTCTTGACTCTATGTACCTTCCGATTGATTCCGATGAATGTGACAAGGATGATGTGGATCTGGTGATCTATGTATGGCAAACGATTTTGGATGAGTTGCGCACACACACCAACCAATTGATTCCAATAAAGAGACATCGTTGTCGGATGATTGTTCCTGCCTTTCTGGGGTAAAGCATGTGAGTCTTGACTTTGTGCAATCTGAAATGAATGAGTGTGCCGCTGTGGCTGATTCCTGTGCGAATCCTGAAGGATTCGCTCCTGACAGTGTGCAGTTTGAATCTGTGTGATCTGATGCCTGTTTCTCGGATGTTCCTGCAGATTGTGATCGGCATGAGTCTGCCGGTTTCCTCAAGGATGTGTGGGATCCTTTGTCATTTAGAAACAGATCTTTGAGATCTTCCGTCTGTGACCCTGCTATGGGGAAAATTTCTCGACTATGCAGCGTCAAAAGTAAAATTATTATGCCTAATAAAGTTTATCCTGTTGATGTCGCCATTTCTTCTGCAAATGAGTCTCTGTCTCACCCTGTTCACACCTGTGCAGGCCTGTTGCCTGATGACAGTTGCTCCAGTGTTTCTGTCCTAGATGCCTTGCAGTCTGCTCCGCAGATCGCGGAAGTTTGCGATATGGAAGGGTCAGTTTCGCAACCTAAAGCGATCTTGGATCCGCAAATTTTGCGTTCTGACTCCTCGGATTGGACATTGTTAGCCGAATCTAAGAGTGAGACAGCGCTTCGGTTTTGCGAATCTGATGCTGAAGCTTCTTTGCCTTGTCCAGAGAAGCTTTCTCTGAACCTGCCCTGTACCATAAATGAAGGCATGATGTCCACTTGCATTGACATTTGCGAGTCTGATTCTGAAGAAAGTATTGACTCTCCACCCAGTACTCTGGATGAGTCAATATTGCCTTGTACAATATCTCCTGCCCTGCCCCTAGAGGCTCGTCTAGGTATTGCTGCTATTTTTACCTGTCTTTCTGCAGTTTTGGAATTGCAAGCTAGTTTGACTACTACGCAGAGTTCTGGGTGCAGTGAGATTAAAGTTAGGGAGTCAGTGTGTGGTCCAGTGAATATTCCTGTACGTTCCACTCATGATGATGAAATTCAGTCTCAGTTTATGGTGGAACCTTCCCTGGGACATCTGCCCTGTTCTCAAAATAAAGTTTCAGTTTTGCCCTGTAACATGGATAGTACAGAATCCTTCTTAGACAACTTGAAAAATGATGTTCCTGAGGTCTTGTTTGATGATCTAAAGGTCTCCGAGTTCCTCCCAAAGGGTGCAGAACTTGTAGGAGATGTCTCCTGCCCCCCAGGTCCTTCTGAGGTGTTGCCCACTTCAGTAGGCATTGCTGCCTTGCTGACTACTTTTGCAGCTCTTGTGGAGCTTCATTCATGTGTAGTCAATGATGATATTACAGTTACAGAAAATTCTGAATTTGAGTCCGAGTCTTCTTTTGAAAGACCAGTACCTGTGATCTTTACTCGTGATGATTTTCTGCCCGGTACTGGTTTTGGTCTTGTCGTGTCGGACTCTGAGGTTGGCAGTTCCCCGACATGTCCTGAGGTTTCTCCTGTACTAGTGTACCCCGATGTGCTCTGTGACCCAGAAAGCCCAAGTGTGCCTCGGTTACCAGCGTACTCAGATGCTTCCTCAGTGGAGACATGTTCTGATATAGCCTGCCTGCTTGCATGCCCAGAAGTGGTCCCTGAAAGTTCTGATCTTGATGGGTGTCCTGCTAATTTTGAGTCTGGAATGATCATAGGTTCCATAGGGGTTCTTGGTGGTTCTCCATGTGAGCCTGGTAAGCGTTCTGGCTTCTTGGGATCTCTGCGGAGCTTCAAGGCATTCTGGAAGATTCCGGGAAAGGTTTTGCTTGGTGCCCTGAATACGATCAGCAATGGCTTTGGTGTTGTAAGGGACACTTCGAACAGGTATTGTGGCAGGTTTGGTATTCTTGGACGCAACTTGGAAGGTGGTGGGTATTGTCTGGAGGGTGTCGATGGCTCCTTCTCTGGTGTCCACAGTCCTGATGGGTGTTACGCTGAGAATTGCAGTGCTGATGGGCATGTTTCGGTGGCTTCTGCTTCTGATGAGGTCGGTTTCGGATGGACTGACTCTGGAATTGGGCCTTGTCGGGCTGTCCTGACCTTCATGAGTCTTCAGTTAGAGTTTTGTGATGTTACCAGTTTTGAGGGATGTCTGGAATCCATCCCTAGAAGGGGGGGGTACTGTGATGATCCGCTCAGCTGGCTGCACAGGCAGACAGCTGTTTGTCCATTCCTCTAGTCTGTGGGCTGCAGGTCTCTGGAACAGAGACCTGTCTTTCCATTGCAAGTTTCTGTTCTGTTCTCTTGCTGGGGAATTTGCATACATTCGTTATGCAAATCCCCTACCTGCCTTCTTTGATGACTGGCACTATAAGAGCTTTATGTTTCCCAGAATGCTTGGCTGGACATTTCCCTTCCATGCTCAGTTCCTGATGGACACTGCTGGAGTGTCAGCCATTGCTATCTAGTATAGTTAATTCCTGGGGGTTGCTTTAGGCTCCCCTGCTAGGTCAGTCAGGTTGTATTATCTGTATTGCCTGTTCTGTCTTGTCTTGCCTGTTTGCCATTGTCCTGTCCCTATGGTGGTCGACAGGAAATGGTTCTGATCTCTGTTCTTGGAGTATAGCTGGTGCGGCGGTTGCTACCAGCTATCTCTTCTGTTCTGTCTTCTGGGATCGCGCTAGCTACTTTTTGCTAGCGCTGAGGATCCTTCTGTTCTGTCTCCTGGGATCGCGCTAGCTACTTTGTGCGAGCGCTGGGGATCCTTCTGTTCTGTCTTGTCTGTCGCAATTGCGCTGTCACCAGCGGCGGTTGATAGCGAATCGCTCTGTCTTGTTTAGATCGCACTAGCCGCTAGCGTTAGCGGCTGTGGATCTTTCTGATCTGTGTTCCTGCTTGGATCACACTTGCTCTGGCGGAAGAGCGGTGGATCCTTTCTGCCTAGTTCCTGTTTTTCGTGTGTCTGTCTTGTCCGCTACGCTTGCTGCAGGCTCGGTGAGGTAACCGTTAAGCAAGCGCTCGTGTCTCCTGTTTTATGTTTGTCTGTTTATGGTTAGTTGGGCGTGCTTGTCTCTGTTGTGCTTGTCACGTGGAGATCGCGCATAACCGCGTGCACTGTTGCGAATGAGTGCGGTGTTCGCGGTTGGCTAGCGGTTGTTATGTTCCGTATCTCCTTATTGTATTTGCTGGGCCTTTGCTACCCTCGTATTCTATTCTGTTCTGCCTTGTGTCACGTCTTGCGATCGCACCTCTCGCGATCGCGTTCCTATTTCGTATCTGCTGTTGTGTGTGCGCGGTCGCGGGGTGGCGACTGGATTGGCGCACACACATACAACCTATCCCTTTTGCTCAATCTCATTCGCAATCGCCTCTCTTGCGATTGCGTTCTGCGCTTCGTACAATTCCTGTCTGGCACTTGTGGAGGTACAGAGGATTGGTTCCTCTGCACTCCCCAGCGCCATCTGCCGACAGGAATTTCCCTCTACAGGTGCGTAGCACCTTTTGCTGGGTTCCTGCAAATTATACTCTTGTGGAGGATCTCCGCCGTGTCAGCGCACGCGTTGTGCGCTGATCACGGGGAAAGTTCCACAATCGTTACAGAATGTCCAGCCCAACCCAAAACCCCAGTGTAGACGGAATTTCCGATTTGTACGATTTTGTTGAGTATGATTCCTGGGTCTTTAAGAGTTTCAAAATATTAAATTCAGAGACGAAAGAGGATTTTCTCTCTGAATGCGTAAAATTTTGTCTGAATCCTACCTTTCAGATTACTGATCCGTCCACGTCTGCTCTCCAATTAGCTTATGTGCTTTTGAAAGACAATCTGTTTGTATGGGCTCATGAAATCTTGCAAGACAATTCTTGGAATGATAATCTATATCAGTTTCTTACATTTACATTCTCCTACTGGTTTGAGTTGCCTTGCTTGCCACCTGCCCTGTATGAGTGTGTAGTTGCTAATGAGTCAGCTGCTCTACCCACTCCATGCAAAACCTTTCAGTATGGCAATCAGTTCAATGTGTCTGTTGCCACTTCAGGTTTTAAACAGCAGACATGCAAAGTGGCGAAAAAGAGAAAAACTAAAAAACGCAAGCATCGGAATAAAACACTCCCTATTGATGTTTGTAATGATGTTGTTCCATCTCCGGCTTTTTTGCCCCAATCCAAAGCTTATGTGGATCCTGCTATAGGTAGGATCGCACACTACATTAAAGCAGTTAAAAAAATCTGTTCTTGTTCCTGAACTCCAACCCTATGGAGATTATGTGGATACTGGCCTGTTTGAACCCCCATTTGCTTCCTGGGATGTTGGGGCCTTGCTGGAGGAATTCGATTTTGATTGGAAAGCCTTTTGCGATTTTTACATCGCAAAAAGCGAAGATGTCTTGAATGCTTGTCTTGACTCTATGTACCTTCTGATTGATTCCGATGAATGTGACAAGGATGATGTGGATCTGGTGATCTATGTATGGCAAACGATTTTGGATGAGTTGCACACACACCAACCAATTGATTCCAATAAAGAGACATCGTTGTCGGATGATTGTTCCTGCCTTTCTGGGGTAAAGCATGTGAGTCTTGACTTTGTGCAATCTGAAATGAATGAGTGTGCCGCTGTGGTTGATTCCTGTGCGAATCCTGAAGGATTCGCTCCTGACAGTGTGCAGTTTGAATCTGTGCGATCTGATGCCTGTTTCTCGGATGTTCCTGCAGATTGTGATCGGCATGAGTCTGCCGGTTTCCTCAAGGATGTGTGGGATCCTTTGTCATTTAGAAACAGATCTTTGAGACCTTCCGTCTGTGACCCTGCAATGGGGAAAATTTCTCGACTATGCAGCGTCAAAAGTAAAATTATTATGCCTAATAAAGTTTATCCTGTTGATGTCGCCATTTCTTCTGCAAATGAGTCTCTGTCTCACCCTGTTCACACCTGTGCAGGCCTGATGACAGTTGCTCCAGTGTTTCTGTCCTAGATGCCTTGCAGTCTGCTCCGCAGATCGCGGAAGTTTGCGATATGGAAGCATCAGTTTCGCAACCTAAAGCGATCTTGGATCCGCAAATTTTGCGTTCTGACTCCTCGGATTCGACATTGTTAGCCGAATCTAAGAGTGAGACAGCGCTTCGGTTTTGCGAATCTGATGCTGAAGTTTCTTTGCCTTGTCCAGAGAAGCTTTCTCTGAACCTGCCCTGTACCATAAATGAAGGCATGATGTCCACTTGCATTGACATTTGCGAGTCTGATTCTGAAGAAAGTATTGACTCTCCACCCAGTACTCTGGATGAGTCAATATTGCCTTGTACAATATCTCCTGCCCTGCCCCTAGAGGCTCGTCTAGGTATTGCTGCTATTTTTACCTGTCTTTCTGCAGTTTTGGAATTGCAAGCTAGTTTGACTACTACGCAGAGTTCTGGGTGCAGTGAGATTAAAGTTAGGGAGTCAGTGTGTGGTCCAGTGAATATTCCTGTACGTTCCACTCATGATGATGAAATTCAGTCTCAGTTTATGGTGGAACCTTCCCTGGGACATCTGCCCTGTTCTCAAAATAAAGTTCCAGTTTTGCCCTGTAACATGGATAGTACAGAATCCTTCTTAGACAACTTGAAAAATGATGTTCCTGAGGTCTTGTTTGATGATCTAAAAGTCTCCGAGTTCCTCCCAAAGGGTGCAGAACTTGTAGGAGATGTCTCCTGCCCCCCAGGTCCTTCTGAGGTGTTGCCCACTTCAGTAGGCATTGCTGCCTTGCTGACTACTTTTGCAGCTCTTGTGGAGCTTCATTCATGTGTAGTCAATGATGATATTACAGTTACAGAAAATTCTGAATTTGAGTCCGAGTCTTCTTTTGAAAGACCAGTACCTGTGATCTTTACTCGTGATGATTTTCTGCCCGGTACTGGTTTTGGTCTTGTCGTGTCGGACTCTGAGGTTGGCAGTTCCCCGACATGTCCTGAGGTTTCTCCTGTACTAGTGTACCCCGATGTGCTCTGTGACCCAGAAAGCCCAAGTGTGCCTCGGTTACCAGCGTACTCAGATGCTTCCTCAGTGGAGACATGTTCTGATATAGCCTGCCTGCTTGCATGCCCAGAAGTGGTCCCTGAAAGTTCTGATCTTGATGGGTGTCCTGCTAATTTTGAGTCTGGAATGATCATAGGTTCCATAAGGGTTCTTGGTGGTTCTCCATGTGAGCCTGGTGAGCGTTCTGGCTTCTTGGGATCTCTGCGGAGCTTCAAGGCATTCTGGAAGATTCCGGGAAAGGTTTTGCTTGGTGCCCTGAATACGATCAGCAATGGCTTTGGTGTTGTAAGGGACACTTCGAACAGGTATTGTGGCAGGTTTGGTATTCTTGGACGCAACTTGGAAGGTGGTGGGTATTGTCTGGAGGGTGTCGATGGCTCCTTCTCTGGTGTCCACAGTCCTGATGGGTGTTACGCTGAGACTTGCAGTGCTGATGGGCATGTTTCGGTGGCTTCTGCTTCTGATGAGGTCGGTTTCGGATGGACTGACTCTGGAATTGGGCCTTGTCGGGCTGTCCTGACCTTCATGAGTCTTCAGTTAGAGTTTTGTGATGTTACCAGTTTTGAGGGATGTCTGGAATCCATCCCTAGAATGGGGGGTACTGTGATGATCCGCTCAGCTGGCTGCACAGGCAGACAGCTGTTTGTCCATTCCTCTAGTCTGTGGGCTGCAGGTCTCTGGAACAGAGACCTGTCTTTCCATTGCAAGTTTCTGTTCTGTTCTCTTGCTGGGGAATTTGCATACATTCGTTATGCAAATCCCCTACCTGCCTTCTTTGATGACTGGCACTATAAGAGCTTTATGTTTCCCAGAATGCTTGGCTGGACATTTCCCTTCCATGCTCAGTTCCTGATGGACACTGCTGGAGTGTCAGCCATTGCTATCTAGTATAGTTAATTCCTGGGGGTTGCTTTAGGCTCCCCTGCTAGGTCAGTCAGGTTGTATTATCTGTATTGCCTGTTCTGTCTTGTCTTGCCTGTTTGCCATTGTCCTGTCCTATGGTGGTCGACAGGAAATGGTTCTGATCTCTGTTCTTGGAGTATAGCTGGTGCAGCGGTTGCTACCAGCTATCTCTTCTGTTCTGTCTTCTGGGATCGCGCTAGCTACTTTTTGCTAGCGCTGGGGATCCTTCTGTTCTGTCTCCTGGGATCGCGCTAGCTACTTTGTGCGAGCGCTGGGGATCCTTCTGTTCTGTCTTGTCTGTCGCGATTGCGCTGTCCCCAGCGGCGATTGATAGCGAATCGCTCTGTCTTGTTTAGATCGCACTAGCCGCTAGCGTTAGCGGCTGTGGATCTTTCTGATCTGTGTTCCTGCTTGGATCACACTTGCTCTGGCGGAAGAGCAGTGGATCCTTTCTGCCTAGTTCCTGTTTTTCGTGTGTCTGTCTTGTCCGCTACGCTTGCTGCAGGCTCGGTGAGGTAACCGTTAAGCAAGCGCTCGCGTCCCCTGTTTCATGTTTGTCTGTTTATGGTTAGTTGGGCGTGCTTGTCTCTGTTGAGCTTGTCACGTGGAGATCGCGCATAACCGCGTGCACTGTTGCGAATGAGTGCGGTGTTCGCGGTTGGCTAGCGGTTGTTATTTTTCGTATCTCCTTATTGTATTTGCTGTGCCTTTGCTACCCTCGTATTCTATTCTGTTCTGCCTTGTGTCACGTCTCGCGATCGCACCTCTCGCGATTGCGTTCCTATTTCGTATCTGCTGTTGTGTGTGCGCGGTCGCGGGTCGGCGACTGGATTGGCGCACACACATACAACCTATCCCTTTTGCTCAATCTCATTCGCAATCGCCTCTCTTGCGATTGCGTTCTGCGCTTCGTACAATTCCTGTCTGGCACTTGTGGAGGTACAGAGGATTGGTTCCTCTGCACTCCCCAGCGCCATCTGCTGACAGGAATTTCCCTCTACAGGTGCGTAGCACCTTTTGCTGGGTTCCTGCAAATTATACGCTTGTGGAGGATCTCCGCCGTGTCAGCGCACGCGTTGTGCGCTGATCACGGGGAAAGTTCCACAATCGTTACAATAGGGTTCACGTCCGGTTGGTTTTGCAGAAACTGAGACAAAACAGATTATATGCCAAACTGGAGAAATGCATTTTCGAGGTGACATCAGTCGCGTTTCTGGGGTACATAATCTCTACCTCGGGACTTTCTATGGACCCTGCCAAGGTCTCGGCTGTTCTGGAGTGGCCTCAGCCAGTGGGGTTGAAGGCTCTCCAGAGGTTCTTAGGGTTTGCGAATTACTATAGAAGGTTTATAAAGGGGTACTCCACGGTCATCTTGCCCTTAACCTCTCTCACTAAGAAGGGGGCGGATACTAATCATTGGTCCCTGGAAGCACAGACTGCATTCTCCACTCTGAAAAAATTGTTTTGTACAGCACCCATTTTGAGACACGTGGACATTTCCTATCCCTTTGTGGTGGAGGTAGATGCCTCAGAGGTTGGGGTAGGGGCTGTGCTGTCTCAACGCTCGGGGTTACACGGCAGATTACACCCATGTGCCTACTTTTCACGTAGGTTTTCACCTGCAGAGAAAAACTACGATATAGGCAATAGAGAGCTCCTTGCCATCAAGTTAGCCTTTGAGGAGTGGCGTCATTGGTTGGAAGGAGCAGAACATACTATTACAGTCTACACTGATCACAAAAACCTGGAGTATATCGAGGGAGCTAAGAGATTGAGCCCCCGATAGGCTCGGTGGTCACTTTTTTTTTTGAAGATTTAGATTTGTAATTACGTATACCCCAGGTAGTAAGGACATCAAGGTGGATGCCTTGTCACGATGTTTTGAGCCAGAGACAGCACAGCCCTCTGACCCAGAGACCATCCTTCCACAAAGAGTGGTTTTGGCGGCCACAGAGACTTGGGGGGACTGGACAGAGACATTGAGCCCCTTTCAGCTGGACGTTCCTGAAGGGAAGCCTGAGGGAGTTATGTTTGTGCCACTACCATACCGTCTGCAGATATTACAAATGTTCCACTCTCACAAGAACTCTGGTCATCCCGGTGCCACCAGAACACAGGATCTTGTCGCAAGATGTGCATGGTGGCCTTCCTTAGCATCCGACTGTAAGGAGTTTGTGAGAGAGTGTGCAGTGTGTGCTAGGAGTAAGCCCTCCCGTCTGGCACCTGTGGGAACATTGCAGCCTTTGCCCACCCCGAGTGAACCATGGACCCATTTGTCCATGGATTTTGTGGGGGAACTCCCAAGATCTGAGGGCATGTCGGTCATTTGGGTGGTAGTCAATAGATTTAGCAAAATGGCCCATTTCGTGCCCCTGAAAGGACTCCCCTCGGCTCAGGAATTGGCCGATCTTTTTATCGCGCACATCTTTCGGCTGCATGGCATTCCGGAAGATATAGTGTCTGATTGGGGAGTCCAGTTCGTTTCGAAATTTTGGAGGGCATTTTGTCAACATTTGGTCATGAAGCTGTCATTTTTGTCAGGCTACCACCCACAGACCAATGGGCAAACTGAGAGAGTCAATCAGTCCCTGGAGCAGTTTCTTAGGTGCTATGTGGCAGAGGCTCAGACTGACTGGGTCAAGTTCTTGCCCTTTGCGGAATTTGCGCACAATAACCTGAAAAGCTTTTCCTCTGGATTTTCGCCATTCCAGGTGGTGACAGGGAAATTGCCCAAGTTCTCTCCTTTGCCAGTGGCTTCAACTCCGTTTCCGGCCCTGGAGGCCTGGCAGGAGTCCTTTAGGGACATATGGGGAATGGTGAAAAGGAATTTGGAGAAGGCTTTTTGTAACCAGAAGGGGCAAGCGGATAAGAGACGCACCATTGAGTGGAGGTTCCAGCCAGGGGACTTGGTATGGGTGTCCACACGTCACTTGGCTGTGAAGCAACTCTCGCCCAAGTTGGGACCAAGATATGTGGGTCCTTTTCCGGTCGTCAGGAAGATCAACAACGTCACTTATGCCCTTGATCTTCCTGCCAGCATGCGTGGCGTAAGATCGTTTCATGTGTCCCTCCTCAAACCGGCCGTGCATACTGATTCCACTCCTCCTCCACCGGTGATGGTGGACGATCAACCTGAGTATGAAGTGGAAAAAATATTAGACTCCCGACCCGTACTGTACAGAACTCAGTGCAGTACTTGGTGCACTGGAAGGGTTATGGCACTGAGGAAAGATCATGGGTACCTGACAGTCGCCTGCATGCTAACAAGTTGAAAAGGGAATTTTATGCCCTGCACCCTGAGAAGCCTGGTAGGAGTTGTCCGGAGTCCACTCCTCGGGGGGGGGGGGGGTTAAGGGGGGTACTGTGAGAAAACGCGGAAAAGCCGCCAATACTCAAGGTGAGGCGGCTGACTCCGCGGTCAACATGGCAGCTGGCGTGCAGTCGGAGCGCGGAGAAACCGCAGCATGCTCTAACAACAGGATGGCGGATTCCGTGTACAATGCGGTAAGTTGCTCGCATAGACCTGCTCCTCTCTGCAATGCGGAATGCAGAGAAAACACCGCACGCACTGACAGCGGTGCGGCGGTTTCCGCATCCAACTCAGCAGAAACATTACAACACATGACTGGTGTGGCTGGGACTGATAGTCCACACTGGTTTAGGAGGACGCGCACGCGCGCAGAGAGGCAGGGCCTTTATGGCAGTCAGAAGAGGGTCAGCTGACAAGTTCAGTAACTTCCATTGGTCCAGCACTTAGGGGAGGCGCTGGTGAGCGCTAGTGTATATATACTGGGTGCTGGTCATTCATCTGGTGTCTGCCGTTGCGATCACTATGTGGTAGCATTTAGACCTTGTCTGTATCTGTGTTATTAGACCAGTTTCCAAAGGTGTTGATGGCCAAGGATCTCACGCCTTAGTCTAGGAATTCTGTTATTATCTGTATTGTTATCTAGACCAGTTTCCTAGGTGTTGACGGCCAAGGAACTCACACCTTAGTCTAGGAATTCTGTACCATCTGTATCATTCATTATTCTAGTCTAGTTCATGGAGTGTGAGAATCTTGGAGCTCACACTCAAGTCTAGGCATTGTTGATTGTCTGTTATGACTTTCTGCATTTCTTGACCATTCTCCTGATCTCTGATTCTGTACCTTTGTCTTTCTGATACCTTGTTGCCAAACTCTGCTAGTTCCTGGATTCTGCTTCTGTCTCCTGTCTCTGTACTATTTCTGTCCGTGTGGTTACGACCTGGCCTGTCCGACCTCGAGAACTATCTCTGCTGTTAAGAGATAGTTCACAGATCTGTTAGTGACACTACCCTTGGTGTCACTCACGTTCTGTCCTTCCCACTGTCTCAGCCTGGCTCCGCCCCTTGGGGAGCATCAGACCTGTGGAAGGAATCTGATCCATAGCAGTAGCTCTTGCTGTCTAGCACCCATCTTCCGGGTGCGTTTCTCAAAGTATTACTGTTGCACCAAACACTCTCATCTTTCGGGTGTCCAGAGGTTAGAAGATATATCTGATTATTGGTGATACTGCAGATCATCAATAATCGGGTATATTCTGCATTCTCGGTGATACTGCAGATCACCGGTAATCAGATCCTCTCTGTGTTACACCGATCGTTACACGCAGTTGTAATTGTAGGGATGGGATACATCCAAAATCAGAATCATCTTTGGCGAAGGCGTTGCATTCCTCCTATAGCATTGTTTTGACTACCAGTTGATCTTCTGCCGGCAGGTGGTCTATAGGTACTGGTGGATCCCAGTTTTCTTGATGAGCATAGCTTACCGGTGACTGCCTTGTGTTTAACTTGTCCATTTGGCCCTGTTCTGGATGACTGCAGACTATGCATCACTGGTCGATTAGTTACATTCACTGATTTTTTTTGGGTTTCACCAGAGCTGGGTATGTTGTCTTGATGGGCTCAAGGCACCCAATCCGAGTCTGACTTGGTAAGATAATGTCTCACTGGGTTGTGTTCCAAACTGGGATGGATAATTTAGGAAACTGTCCCTTTTGGAGTGATACTAATATTTCTCTGATATACAGTCCTTCTGGCACAACATGAGCCCCATCCGGTGTAAACAATACAGTTTGCCCTTGCAGTGCTGGTTTGGCATGAGCCCTACATCTAAGGTAAGTCACAGTGTTTGCCTGAATTCTTTGGCTCTTGGTACCAGTCTTTAGTGCAGTACAAGTTTCTCCCAGGCTGGCTTGTAATTTATTCACCAGGATTTCTGCTTTGGGGGTTGGTAATTCCAAGGCGGCTCCAAGTATGTCCACGAACCCTGTAATTGTTCTCCTTCCTTTGCTAGCTGTCTCCTTGAAGAGTTCTTCTATGACGTATCCAATAATTGGCGACTTTCTCATCTGCTGATACCACAAGTGGCACTACTAGTTGTTTGGTGTTATTAGTTCCAGCTGTTAGTTGAAAAACTACCTTAATCCACCCAGAGAAAGGAATTTCTGTTTCATTGACAGCCTTCCCACAGAGGATCTTGGGCCCCAGAAATTCTTCTAAAGATCAGACCACTGTATGTGGCAAGACCCGCTGTCTCCAGTTCTCATTGATGATGCTCACCTGAGAGCCCGTGTCCCATAGGGCTTGGACAGGAGTATTGTCTATTTCACAGTTCACAAGGCACCTTTTCCCAACAAGACTCAGTAACTTGCTGTTCTGGCTCCTAGTCGTGTTGTCTACCTGAGTTGGTACTTGCTCAGCCACCTGTAGGGACCTCTGATTTTCACAGTTAAGCCCGCTGTGGACAGACTCTGAATTTCCTCTACCAGTCATGGCACTGATGATGATTTTGGGGCTTTCTGGCTTACCACTTACAAGGGTTGAACTTTGGGACACAGGGTGGATTATAGAACAGGTTACTGTCGGTCCCTCGACAGCAACCCTCTCCCGTTCAAATGGTCTGGTTTGGGTGTTCTGCAATGTCTTGCTCTATGTCCAGATTGTCTACAGTTGAAACAATGATCGCAGGCACTTGTCTGACCAGTCCTTTTACAGAATTGACAACATTCCTTACTCGTACCCACTTTTATCTGAGGCCCTCGGAATTCACGGTTTCATTGGGTGCTTGAGCCTTGAAGAAGTGTCTTCATCTCTAGCATCTCTTTTTGTATCTGTAGCATCATCTTCTCCAGTTCAGAGTTGCTCTTAGATTGCTGTTGACTTGTTGAGCTACTTGCCTGTGGTGGAGTCCAAGGTGTTGTGTTGGCAGTTGTTGTCAGGGCACTAGGTTCCGGCTGACACTGTACGGCATTAGACTCATATTCTTTCCTCTTTGCAATACTGCTATGCTGAATTTTCTTTTGCTTCTGCTCTCTTTCCATCTCCATACTAGCGGCTTCATTCATTTTCTCTATGAGCACCTCATCTAGAATGGAAGGGTCATCTAAATACTGCTTTAATTGGAATTTGATGTGGTCATTTCTCAATCCAGTACCCACCGATCTTAGAAATTTCTTATGTATCAGCTCAGTCCCGAAATGTTCTTCAGAGCCTTCACCCTGAGAGACAAATAGCAACCGATTCTTCAATTCAATTGCTCTGAACAGGAAATTCTGTGGAGTTTCATCACTTTTCTGGGAAATATTGAGGAGTTGCTGGTACAGTTCAGAGGCGTTCTGCTCCTTGTAGTGACTTTTCAAGATCATTTTAAGTTACACTAGAGTCAGTCCATTTTTCATTTCCAGCATACCTCTGAGGCTTAGGCCAGGGCTAATAGCTTTGACCACTGCTTCCACTATCTCAGCCTCAGGGTATCCTTTCTGTAGTCCCCAGTCGATTTGGTGCATTAAATTGATGTACAGTGGGTTGCAAAAGTATTCGGCCCCCTTGAAGTTTTCCACATTTTGTCACATTACTGCCACAAACATGCATCAATTTTATTGGAATTCCACGTGAAGGACCAATACAAAGTGGTGTACAGGTGAGAAGTGGATCGAAAATCATACATCATTCCAAACATTTTTTACAAATAAATAACTGCAAAGTGGGGTGTGCGTAATTATTTGGCCCTCTGAGTCAATACTTTGTAGAACCACCTTTTGCTGCAATTACAGCTGTCAGTCTTTTAGGATATGTCTCTACCAGCTTTGCACATCTAGAGACTGTGCAGAATCATCAATTATCAGGAAGATAGTGTCATATTGCAACAGGATCTGGATAGGATGGCTATATGGGCACATACATGGCAGATGAAATTCAATGTTGAAAAATGTAAAGTCATGCATTTTGGTCGTACCAATGGTCTAGCACCATACGTAATAAATGGGATACAGTTGGGGACATCAAACTTGGAGAAAAAAATCAATTTCCACTAACTTGTGACAAAAAATAAAATCTTCTATGAAATCACCGCACCCTTCACGGAATACCTTGGGGTGTCCTCATTCCAAAATGGGGTCATTTGTAAGGTCTGTCCTGGCATTTTAGCACCAAAAAATGTGAAAAAAGGGGGAGGGGGCATGGCATTTGCCAGGACATAGGAGCACCACCCACAACATTTTCCAAACCCACTCTGCTCCTATGCCCTAGCAAACCCGATTAATCTATTCACATCGATTGATGTGGATAAAAAAAAACGTTGCCAATTTTGATACAAAGTGCTTGCCAAAGCATAGGAACAACACATATTCAGTTCATATGCCTTGGCAAACGTATCTTACTGCGGAGGAGAAATCTCATCCTGCAGTGCTGCATGCACCGACTTGTGAGTATAATCTGACAGATGCTCAATGCTTCTGTCAGGATGCACCATCAGCGCTGCAGCTGGTTGGTCGGTCGGTCGGGCGGTCCACCTGGAAGGGTAAAGGATGGAAAAAGAGAGAGAAAAAAAAAAACAAGCAAGCAGCAATGCAATAAATTCATTAACATTAGCATTAACTTTGATAAACTTTATTTAACCTTTTTAACCAAACATTAACATTTGGAACTTTTAACTTTTCTGCTTACCTGTTTTTTTTTGTTGTTGTTGTTGTTTTCTTTTTTTTTTACTTACCTTCCGAGGACAAACTTCTCCTTCCCCACGGGACAGTGTGTAAAGTGCAGGAAGTAATCTTTGTGTCGCAATCCGGGTCGATGCAAATCGCCGCATGAGCCGCGCAGTAGCGTAGGTATGCACTAGCATTAAGTCACCCACTTCCGGCATTGTGGGGACCGCAAAGTGGGACTTTCGCTACGCAATTTTCCGCAACACATCGCGCCAGTGTGAAAGAGCCTTGAGAGACCTTTGTGTGCCTACTACTGTGTCTCGCGTTCCCTACTCCAATAGCGTACCTGCTCGTGGAACTTCTCTGAACACTCCCCTATGCATAGGGCAGGATGGTCAGGACAGTAGGGACAATAAAAAGTGGTGTCACGCCTCATTAGAGCCCTCTTACAGACACAACAATGTATTCTTGGGGTACTCAGAAAGACATAACGATAGTATCTTTTATGTAGCCGGCTAACTACATCAGGAGGTTTGGCCACGGCCCCTCCTGGATACTGGAGTTCCGAAACAATCTATTCATAAAATTGAAGGAAGGATCCTGTTGTTTTCCCAGCCTTACTGTAGAGAACGAAGCTGTTGTAAATTGCCAAATGAATCAAGCAAACAGACACTTTCTTATACCAGCATCTGCTCCTTCGGGAAACTAAATAGGGAGCCAACATCTGGTCATTGAAGTCCACCCCTCCCATGTTTAAATTATAGTCGTGGATGGCAAGGGGCTTTTCAACGACTCCAGTTGCTCGTTCAATTTGGACTGCCGTGTCTCCATGAATGGTGGACAGAAGGTAAATGTCTCTCTTGTCCTTCCATTTCACTGCAAGAAGGTCTTCATTACACAATGCAGCCCTCTCCCCCCGTGCAAGTCTGGTAGTAGTGAGCCATTGTGGGAAGCCCCGGCGACTAGGCCACATGGTGCCACTGCAGGAATTCCAACTATCTTCAAATGCTGATAAAGGGCCGCGCTTGTGTAGTAATTGTCCACGTAGAGATGGTACCTCTTGTGGATGGAATAAGGGTGACACCAAATCCCACATAATCTTGCCACTGCACACCAGGTAGTCAGAGCATCCGACCGGCTCCAAATTTGAATATTTTCCCTCATAGACCCATAAACGATATGTATAGTCTGTGGCCTTTTCACAGAGCTTATACAGCTTGATCCCATAAAATGTACAAGGGACTCGTCTATGCAGATGTTCTGTTCGCGGGTGTAAGCATCTGCAAATTTGGATGACAGGTGGTCTATGAGGGGCCGAATTTTGTGGAGCTGGTCATAGTCAGGGTGGCCTCTTTGATGACAGGTTGTGTTGTTATTGAAGTGCAGGAAGCACAGGATGTCCTCAAAACGTGCCCTGGAAATAGCAGCAGAGTACATGGGTATGTGATGTATTAGGTTTGTAGACCAATAGGACCACAATACCCATGTTGAGGAGAAGGCCCAAAAAGATTTTAAATTCGCAAACTGTGACCTGTTTCCACCGAAAAGGCTGGCCATGGGAGCTTCTCGGATTGGCGGTGATATATTGTGTGGCATAACGATTGGTCTCTACCACGACTAAGTCATAGAGATCCTCGGTGAAGAACAGATGAAAAGCGTCTAGGGCTGATCCTAGATGATTTGTCTCCACCTCGACTCCAGACTGGGCGGTGAAAGGGGGCACTACGGGTTCTTGCCATTTTGGGCTGCTAAATTTAGGGGTATTCCTCTGAGACTACCCAGGGAAAAGTGCACCTGTCTAGCAAATGGGAGTATTTGTGAAGTTAACAGCTGCAATCACTCAGTTTGGAAAAAAAAAAATGTAAACTGATCTTTAGAGCGCCGTAGCTAATGTGTTGTTGCAGGGATCATAAAAAAAATAATTCTGTCACTGCGGTGGGGAGGGCTGAACACAAGTGCGGCCGAACGATCAGGCCTGATCGGTCAAACACGGCGTTTTTAGTGGCGCCTACTCTAAGGTGACCCTAACGTACTTATATAGATCTGACTGCGATCAGTACTGATTACTTACAGATACCATATAGTACCAATGCTGATTAGCGACAGTGATGACGCTAATCAGCGACTAATTAGTGACTGCGGTGTAGTGGGCTGGGTGCTAACTGACGCTAACTACCTAACAAAGGGGCCTAGCTAACTCACTGGCCTAACTGTTAACACTAGTGATACTAAAACAGTGACAGTTTTCACTGATTACTGTTTTTAGATCACTATGATAGTGACAGAGGGAAATCAGATACAATCGGAGGCATTCCGATAGCAATTGAAAACAATCAAATGCAATCAGAAACAGACAGAGTACAATCAGAGCCAATCACAGGGCAATCAAGAGGCCGTTCAGATGCCAATCAGAGTGAAAACAGGCAATCTGATGTCAATCAACAGTGCACAGTCACTCAGACCTCAATCAGATGTCACTCAGACCTCAATCAGAGCTAGTGACAGGCGACCAGATGTCAATCACACTGCAGCTGTCAGATGCCAAGCAATGTAAACAGAGATCAATAACAGGGCAATCAGAGATAATCAAAGGCCAAACAGAGCTGGTGACAGGCGATCAGATGTCAATCAACAGTGCACAGATGATTAGATGTCACTCAGACCTCAATCAGATGTCACTCAGACCTCAATCGGAGCTGGTGACAGGCGACCAGATGTCAATCAGACCTCAGTCAGATGCCCAAACAGGGGGGTGGGGCCAGTGAGGGGTGATCTGTGGGCAATCGCGGGGGGGGGGGGGCAATGTAGTGTAATACTTAAGACAAGGCTGTCGTGCTCTCTGGTGGTTGATCGGGACACTGTGACCACCAGAGGAGGAGGCAGCCAGTATTATACAGGTTGTGTACTAAACAATCTGTATTATACTATTCCTATAGGCCAGATCGTATGCCAACAGCCCGCCGGTGCTGCTAATCGGCCGGCAGGCTGATGACGGAGGCCTGCTGCAAGGGATGCTGGGCGATGCATCACACATGCGCGCGATCGCCAGGACCTTACGCCGATCGGCAATAGGTTAAACAATTATTGAACACTTTCTATAAATCCAAAAAAGTTCATTTTACCTCTCAAATATCACTGTGTGTGTCTTCTATATGATATATTTAACTGGCATTTATTATCGTAACAACCAACGATTTATACAGGAAACTCATGACGATTAACAAGGTTGCCCAAGCTTTCGCATTCCACTGTGTATGTATATATATATATATATATATATATATATATATATATATATATATATATATATATATATATATATATATACTGTAAATATTGTTTTATTTGTTTTACTTTTTTATTTATAGTGGGATATTCTGTGTCACAATCTATAATTTGTTCATAATAGGAAAGATTTATGATTTGGGCAGAGTATAGTTAATGTTAATTTTATATGCAGAGATCAAACTCCCTAATGACATAAATGATATGTCCTCAAGGCATACTTTGTGACTTGACTGTCTGACTTACTGTACTGCTCATTGTGCATAATCTCTATATTACATTGCCTTCTAAGGTGTGTCATGTTTGTATATTACTATGCTTCACCACACATAGCTCTGAGTCAATTCAGTTTCCTGAGTAACCACAAAACAAACAAATCTGTGAGTAATAAACCTGTGTGTAAGCTATAGAGTTCACCAGCGAACAGATCACCAAACAAAATAATACTGTGTTAAGGCGGCCACTAACGATGCAATATTTTTTCATCCAATTTTACTAAATCTATGTAGTATAAGGGTAAACTGAGTGAATATATTGAATTGATAACTTAGGCAGTTACCTTATATTACATAGAAATGGTAAGATTGGATGAAAAAGATTGTATCGTTAGTGGCCATCTTTACAGAGCCAGGACAAGGTTCTCTAGTACTAGAGGCAGAAATTCCAAAGTGCCCCCCCCCTCCCCAGCAGTATACTCCTCAGTATTAGGAAGACTCCTGCTAAGTTTAGATAGCCAGTGAGCCAAGTATTCGGTTGTTTTGAAATTTGTTTTGTGAACTATAATATCATAAATCAATCATTGTTTTTAACTTTATTATCTTTGAAATATATTTATTTTGTATTAACGTTATTTGCAGTGGAGAAAATGGGTTTTAGGGTTAGGCCGAGTCAGGAAGAGGATTTTAGGGTTAGGCACCACCAGAGGGATCTTAGGGTTAGGCACCACCAGTGGGGTCTTAGGGTTAGGCATCACCAGGAGGGTCTTATCAGCAGGGGGGTTAGGCATCAATAGAGGGAGGGTTCTGTTTGAAAGTAGGGTTAGGGTTAGTTGAACTAAAATATCGGTAATATTTACCAATGTTTTACTATGCTTATTACGACTGTGAATATATTTTCATTTTCATTGTTGTAGACAATATTTTGTGATTGTATTAGCATTATTTTACCATATTTATTATTTTATCTATACATATAAAATCGGGTGTATGTATGTGTGTATGTGTGTGTATGTATGTGCCGCAATCATTAAAAAAACGCCTCGACCGATTTGAACGAAGCTTGGTATACAGATCCCTTACTACCTGGGCAAGAAGTTTTAATTCAGGATGATACCATTTATTGGCTAACTAAAAATGAATAAAAATAAGCAAGCTTTCGGCCTTGCAGCCTTCGTCGGGGCTTATATCCTGTTAGTAGGATATAACATAACAGGATATAAGCCCGACGAAGGCTGCAAGGCCGAAAGCTTCCTTATTTGTATTCATTTTTAGTTAGCCAATAAATGGTATCATCCTGATTTAAAACTTTTTGCTTTTACTGATGGCTAACACGGTACAATACCCTACTGCTATTACTACCTGGGATGATATGTTCTGGGGGTCTCGCATCCCGGCTGCACCCTGGGCGGAGCTACAAACAGGGTCGGCGCTACCATAGAGGCAAAGGAGGCAATTGCCCAAGGGCCCCGGAGCCTGTAGGGGCCCCCAGTAGCTACTAGAGGAAAAAATGTTTTCAAAAAGACCTTATAGTTTTTGAGAAAATCGATTTTAAAGTTTCAAAGGAAAAAAATACACATTTAAAAACCCGCCGACTTTAATGGTTAATAGCAAATCCACCTTAAATGCTAGAAACCCTAATTTACAGGATATGCTAAGGAGATCATTGTGAATAAAAGGAAAAAACAATTTTTCAAAAAGACCTTATAGTTTTTGAGAAATTCGATTTTAAAATTTTGAAGGAAAAAAGTATACAGTACTTTTAAATGCGGTAAATGTCACTTTTTGTAGCAAACCTAACGGTAGTGTAATTTTACATGTATCAAAAGAAAGAGCAATAAATTTCCTGACGGGGTTTCCAGGGGGCATACAGCCACAGCGTTTTGGCCAGGGATCGATATACAGCCGCAATATGGCTGTATGAGGATCCCTGGCATTTTTTCCCATTTCCCCCCCAAAAAATTTTATGTTTAGAGTGTGGGAACATTTTTTTTTTAAATTATGTGGGGCCCCCCTTCCTGAAACTTTTTAACCCCTTGTCCCCCATGCAGGCTGGGATAGCCAGAATGTGGAGCTCCAACCGATTGGGGCTTCACACCCTGACTATACCAGCTGCAAAAACGGTCCCTTAATAATGCCGATTTTTGTTCCGGGGTATCTGTTGGGGGCCCCCAGGTTTATTTCGCCCTGGGGCCCCATTGTTGCTTAAACCGGCCCTGGCTACAAACAGCAAATCAGATTCCACCCATTCATGCCAATGGAAAAAATGTAAAAGGTTGCCATTCTCACAGTAATCAAGCCCGAGTCCCCACACTGGGCACAGTCGGTCACTTGGTGACCGAGGTTACAAATCCAGGAAAAGTGGGAAAAGAATAAAACAGCCAATCAAAATTCAGCCATTCCTTTTCAATGGGAAAATGTAAACTGCAGCCATTCTTACACTGTAAATCACAGGGTTTTCAAACTTGGTACACTCTGTCACTGGATGAATGAGATTAAGATTCAGAAAATTGGGTGGAGCCTACAACAGCTAATCAAAATTGACCTATTGATTTTCAAGGGGAATATTTAAACTGCTGCCATTCTTACACTGTTAATGGCAGAGGCTTCAAACTTGCTACAGTCGGTCATTGGGCGACTGAGGTCCAAATTCACTAAACGGTGCGGGGCCAAAAACAGCCAATCAGATTTCCTTGCTGGCTAAACTGCTTCCATTCACACATTTTTTGATGCCAGGAACCTGAAAGCTCACAAACTTGGTCATTGAGAGACTGTGTGTCAAGGTTACAAAAAGTGGGTGGAGCCAAAACAAATTTCACTAGGAAAATATAAAATGCAGCCATTCTTACTGTTAATGCCAGGGTTCTCAAACTTTGCACAGTTGGACTTGGTCACTGAGTGTTTGTGTGGTAGGGTTAGAAAAAGCCAAATACATACCCGGGCAACACCGGGTCATCAGCTGGTCTCAGATAAAGATGAAGAAATGATAAAAAATATTGTTATAGTCTTAAATTTTCGGCTGTGCTCCGCACCCTTTTTTTCTAGCACCCTTATTTGATTTATGCACCAGAAGTTCCCCCAGTATTGTGTAGCCTCAATAGTCAGATGTACCCCAATATTATGCAACCCCCCAGTATTAGCCAGATATGCCCCCAGAATGAGGTAGCTCCCTCCCCAGTATAGATAGCCAGATGCACTCCCTGTATTAGGTTGCCCCCTCCCAGGTATAGATAGCCAGAAGTGCCCTCAGTATTAGGCAGCCTACCTCCCCAGTAGTGGTGCACATAATGGCCAATTTCAACTTCAGGTAACTTTGTTCAAATTTTCTGTAATTATGATTACGATCATAATTATGTTTCAAGTCAGAACGCCGAATGGCTTCAAGTCCTACAGGCGGGGGATAAGCAGGGAATCCCTGCCAAGATGCAAAGCGTGGATCTGTGATCAGCCTGCCAGCCGCGATCAGAACTGGCAGGCTGTTAGAAACTTTAAAAAAAACAATTATTTATGTGTACAGTGCTGCGATCTAGCCCTGTCACTTAACTGTCCCTCTGATGGGTTCACAATCTAATCACATACATAGGCTGATGCCTATGCATGTGTAGTTGTAACGATTGTGGAACTTTCTCCGTGACCAGCGCACAACGTGTGCGCTGACACGGCGGAAATCCTCCACAAACGTATATTTGCAAGCACCCAGCAACAGGTGAGGGAAATTCCTGTCGGCAGATGGCGCTGGGGAGTGCAGAGGAACCAATCCTCTGTACCTCCACAAGTGCCAGACAGGAATTGTACGAAGCGCAGAACGCAATCGCAAGAGAGGCGATTGCGAATGAGATTGAGCAAAGGGATAGGTTGTATGTTTGTGCGCCAATCCAGTCGCCACCCCGCGACCGCGCACACACAACAGCAGATACGAAATAGGAACGCGATCGCGAGAGGTGTGATCGCCAGACGTGACACAAGGCAGAACAGAATAGAATACGAGGGTAGCAAAGGCACAGCAAATACAATAAGGAGATACGGAAAATAACAACCGCTAGCTAACCGCGAACACCGCACTCATTCGCAACAGTGCACGCGGTTATGCGCGATCTCCACGTGATAAGCACAATAGAGACAAGCACGCCTAACTAACCATAAACAGACAAACATGAAACAGAGGACGCGAGCGCTTGCTTAACGGTTACCTCACCGAGCCTGCAGCAAGCGTAGCGGACAAGACAGACACACGAAAACAGGGACAAACGAGAGATAGGATCCACAGCACTAGCGAAAAGTGGCTAGCGTGATCCAGGTACAGAGTAGCAGAACAGAAGGATCCCCAGCGCTAGCGAAAAGTAGCTAGCGCGATCCCAGAAGACAGAACGGAAGGATCCCCAGCGCTAGCAAAAAGTAGCTAGCGCGATCCCAGGAGACAGAACAGAAGGATCCCCAGCGCTGGCAAAAAGTAGCTAGCGCGATCCCAGAAGACAGAACGGAAGGATCCCCAGCGCTAGCAAAAAGTAGCTAGCGCGATCCCAGGAGACAGAACAGAAGAGATAGCTGGTAGCAACCGCTGCACCAGCTATACTCCAAGAACAGAGATCAGAACCATTTCCTGACAACCACCATAGGGACAGGACAATGGCAAACAGGCAAGACAAGACAGAACAGGCAATACAGATAATACAACCTGACTGGGCTAGAAGGGGAGCCTAAAGCAACCCCCAGGAATTAACTATACTAGATAGCAATGGCTGACACTCCAGCAGTGTCCATCAGGAACAGACCATGGAAAGGAAATGACCAGCCAAGCATTGTGGGAAAGACATAGTACTTATAGTACACGCCTCCAATGAATGTGGCCAGGCAATTTGCATGACAACGTATGCAAATTCCTCTGCAAGCACAAGCTGCAAAACTGACAGACGCTTCATTCCAGAGTCCTGCAGCATGCAAACCTACACAATGGTCAAAGGGCTGCCTGCCTGCATAGGCAGCTGAGCAAATCATCACAGTAGTGTATTGTATGGATCGCAGTCTAGGGCCAATTTATGGCGGATAGGGAGAAATGTTACAAATTAAAAAAAAAACCTAATAATTTTTTTATTAAAAAAACTGACAGTAGCAGCAGCAGCAATCAGAGACCTCCAAAAGACAGCTCTATAAGTGAAACGAAAAGGAGGTAAGATTAATTTGGCTGCTAAGCTGTATGGCTGAGCAATAAACTGTTAAAGCTGCAGAGTGCTGAATTGTAAAAAAATTGCCTGGTCACTAGGAAAATATAAACATGTGGTCCTCAAAAGGTTAATGACGTGACCAGGAAGTACTGCCTGTAGGGGGAAGGTGTGAGCGAGAGAGGAGGTGCTGTTCAGGGCAGTGCAGGTAAAATATATATATATATATATATATATATATATATAGTACAGTGCTGCCAATAATTATTCATACTTCTGGTAAATTTTGACTTAAATTTACTTTTATTCAACCAGCGGTCTCCCAAAAGATAATAAGGTGATGTACAAAAGGCATTATTGTGGGAAAAAAAAATTCTCAGTTTTTATTTAATTTTGAGCTAAAAGTGTCCAGTCCAAAATTATTCATGCCCTTCACAAGCTGTCACAGTATGTGGGAAAATCCAAAGTTCTATACCATTCTAAATAGTCCAAGCTGTTCTAAAGAATCCTAATTACCCTGATTAATTAATTGGGAACAGCTGTTTTAATCAACTCAACATGTGAAAAACAGCAGCTCTCTGCAGTTAGTTTGTGGACAGTCATGGCTAAAACAAAGGAGCTCAGTGAGTACCTGCATTGTGGCTGCTCACAAGTCAGTAAAAGGCTACAAGATCATTTCTAAATGTTTTCCAGTTCCAGTGGCTACAGTGAAAAGTATTATTAAAAACTACAAGATGTTCTTCATTGTGGAAAATCTCAGAGGACATGGTCGGAAGCCAAAAGTGACACCTGTGCTGGCCAGAAGGAAAGTGAGAGAGCTGATTAAGAATCCAAGGATCACCACCAAGGCCATCCTGGTGAATCTGGGCTCTGCCGGTGGCAATGTCTCAACACAAACAATACAACGGACACTGCACGCTGCTGGGTTCCACTGATACAGAGCAAGGAGGACCCCACTTCTCCTGATAAGGCACACAAAAGCTCGCTTGGCCTTTGCAAATGCTCTTTGGACAAAGAAGAAGACTTCTGGTCTTCTGTAAAACAAAAATTGAATTGTTTGGTCACAATGATGTTTCCTTCATTTGGTGTAAAAAAAAGGAGAAGCCTTCAACCCAAATAACACCATCCCCACTGTCAAACATGGTGGTAGGAACCTAATGCTTTGGGGTTGTTTTTTCAGCCAATGGCACCATGAAAAAAGAGTAATACATGAGTATTTTCAACAACAACATCAGGTAGCCTGCAGAGAAACTTGGCCTTGGCACCAATGGACATTTCAGCATGACTATGACCCAAAACATACAGTAAAGTAGTGAAGAAATGGTTAGCAAACAACAAAATTAACGTTTATGAGTGGCCCAGCCAGAGACTTGAATCCAATTTAGAATCAGTGGAGGGAGCTAAAGATCAGAGTGATAGCAAGAAGACCCTACAACCTGAAAGATTTGGAGCTCGTTGCTAAAGATGAATGGGCAAAAATAGCCGTGGAGACATGCAAAAAGCTGGTCTGCAATTAGCGGAAGCGTTTTATTGCTGTAATAGGCTAATAAAGGCTTTTCTATTGATTATTAAGAAGGGTATGAATAATTTTGGACTGGACACTTTTTGCTCAAATGTAAATAAAAACTCAGAAATGTTTTTTTGTTGATTCTTCTTGTACATTGTCTTATTATCTTTTGGGAGACACCTATTTCATTTCCCATCAAAAAATTACTTGATGGTTGAATAAAAGTGACTTGAAGTAAAATCTGCCAGGGGTATGAATAATTATGGGCAGCACTGTACACTCACCCAAAAGATTATTAGGAACACCATACTAATACGGTGTTTGACCCCCTTTTGCCTTCAGAACTGCCTTAATTCTATGTGGCATTGATTTAACAAGGTGCTGAAAGCATTCTTTAGCATTCTAATATGTTGGCCCATATTGATAGGATAGCATCTTGCAGTTGATGGATTGCACATCCAGGGCACAAAGCTCCCGCTCCATCACATCCCAAAGATGCTCTATTGGGTTGAGATCTGGTGACTGTGGGGGTCATTTTAGTACAGTGAACTCATTGTCATCTTCAAAAAACCAATTTGAAATGATTCGAGCTTTGTGACATGGTGCATTATCCTGCTGAAAGTAGCCATTAGAGGATGGGTACATGGTGGTCATGAAGGGATGGACATGTTTAAAAACAATGCTCAGGTAGCCTGTGGCATTTAAACAATGCCCAATTGGCACTAAGGGGTCTAAAGTGTGCCAAGAAAACATCCCCACACCATTACACCACCACCACCAGTCTGCACAGTGGTAACAAGGCATGATGGATCCATGTTCTCATTCTGTTTACGCCAAATTCGGACTCTATCAAGACTCATCAGACCAGGCAACATTTTTCCAGTCTTCAACTGTCCAATTTTGGTGAGCTTTTGCAAATTGTAGCCTCTTTTTCCTATTTATAGTGGAGATGAGTGGTACCCGGTGGGGTCTTCTGCTGTTGTAGCCCATCCGCCTCAAGGTTGTGCGTGTTGTGGCTTCACAAATGCTTTGCTGCATACCTCGGTTGTAACGAGTGGTTATTTCAGTCAACGTTGCTCTTCTGTCAGCTTAAATCAGTCGGCCCATTCTCCTCTGACCTCTAGCATCAAAAAGGCATTTTCGCCCACAGGACTGCCACCTTCTGGATGTTTTTCCCTTTTCATACCATTCTTTGTAAACTCTAGAAATGGTTGTGCGTGAAAATCCAAGAAAGAGCAGATTGTGAAATACTCAGACCGGCTCATCTGGCACCAACAACCATGCCACTCTCAAAATTGCTTAAATCACCTTTCTTTCCCATTCTGACATTCAATTTGGTGTTCAGGAGATTGTCTTGACCAGGACCACACCCCTAAATGCATTGAAGCAACTGCCATGTGATTGGTTGATTAGATAATTGCATTAATGATAAATTGAACAGGTGTTCCTAATAATCGTTTAGGTGAGTGTGTATATATATATATATATATATATATATATATATATAATATGTATATATACACCAAAGATTTTCAACCAGGGTTCCGTGGAAAACCCCTCAGTAGCGTTTTGCTGCTTCTGCGGGACAGATTGGTCCTGCTTTCCCCTTCTGTGGGACAAAATAGTCCCACTGATGCGACCGATGGATTGATCCAATCCACTGCGCATCACACTGCTCTCTCATAGGGCAGTTTTGGCACCCTTCAGTGATGCGGAAGAGAACAGCGTGGTGGACGTGGCATACGGATACAGCGAAAGAACAGGAGACTGCAAGTGAACAGGAGGCGGCTGAGGAGACAAAATGAGGCAGTCACCGGGTTAGTGTGTTCGGGGTGACAGCGTGCACTGTAGCGTGTCAGCCTGTTTACCTATACTGGGGGTCCCTATTCCTTCCTACCTATACTGAAAACACCTATGCCTGGTTACCTATATTGGGGGTCCCTATTCCTGGCTATCTATACTGGGAACACCTATATCTGATTACCTATACTAGTGGCTTCCATTCCTGCCTACCTATACTGGGTACATCTATACCTGGTTACCTATATTGGGGGTCCCTATTGCTGCCTACAGTATCTATAATGGGAAGACCATCAGATCGCTTGTTGTGCAACTGCTGCATCCTTCTGCCTTCTGGTAATTTGGTAACATTTCCATCACTTTGTGCTTATACCGAGGGTCTAGTAGCATTGCCCCCTAGTACAGTTCCTTCTCCTTGAGTCTTTTTATATGGGGGTCCCTCAACAGGCTGGACAGTATAAAAGACCCATCTGCACAAGGTTGGATACGGACCTATTCATCTCCTCTTCCTCCTCCTCACTAATGTCACAGAAGATGGGATTTACATCATCTGCTGAGAAGGCGGTGACGATGTGTCGAGGAAACTCCAATTGGATTAGCTCCTGAAATCTGTATTTCCCGCTGGGCGGTTTGGATGGCTCGGAGCAGTGCGAGGTAAACGCAGGCTCAGCAATGGACAGCTTACAGTAGCAGTGAGTCCCTCCCCATTTTACCTCCCCAATCTTTCCTAATATCTTTGTATTGTGATAGTGTGCGGCTTGGTCTCTGAGGAAGCAAGTGTAGATTGTGAAACGGCTGTCAGGCCGCCATTTTCTGTAGCTGTATCCGGTTCTGGTGGGATGCAATAAAATGGTGGTGTGCTTTGCAAAACTCATCTGTTGCCCGGAATCCTTTCCTTCCTTTGTGTTATGTGAATTCTATGTCCGGGGGCACAGTGAGTTTACCACCTACCCCCCCCCCCCCCCCAAGGTCTGCCTTTGATCTGGTGCCGATTTGTTTTCCTTATGCTTACCTGCTTATGATACACAGTGTGCTGGCTTGTAATAGATAGAAGAGGATACTTTAGAACTACAAGGCCCAGCAAATGACTGTGGCCTGTATGCAGTGTGTCACCGACACAGACAGATATCCTATAGTACATTCAATCACCAACACAATTGCAAGCTAGGCACTGCTTAATCACAAATACAGTTGCAAGCTAGGCAAGGCTTTTGATACACAGTGTGCTGGCTTGTAATAGCTAGAAAAGGATACTTTAGAACTACATGGCCCAGAAAATAACTGTGGCCTGTATGCAGTGTGTCACCCACACAGACAGATATCCTATAGTACGTTCAATCACAAATACAGTTGCAAGCTAAGCACTGCTAATGATACACAGTGGGCTGGCTTGGAATAGATAGAAGAGGAGAGGAGGGGTTTTGTTTTGGGGTGCTTTCAGCAATAAAGAAAAGCCTAGCTAACTGTTCCTGTCTCTCTGCAACAATCTCTCTCCCTTCCTCTCACTATAGCAGCAGCCGGAGACTGAGAACATGGCCGGTGCTAGCACAATAAGGAATAAAGGATTTGAGGACGAGAACACGTGTATGTCCAAAAAAATACCACTGTATTATCTCTTTATTATGTATCAAAAAAGTATTAGTGCATACTAAGACTGTGATCCATATTAAAAGTTTGACAGATCTGTCAATACATTAAAAACATACATGGCCAGCCCACGCATCCAGCCATACACACTGCAGACCCACAGCAATCTGGTTAGCCTGTCAATACTAATGACCTATGGATCTATGGGAGAAGGCAGTCCGGGATTTTAGAAAACTCATTGGCAACATCAAACAACTCCGTTGCTGTAAGCGGCATGGCGAGTAGAAACAGATCCTGACTGTCCATACGTGTATCACAAATGACAGCTTGCCTAACACAACACAGATGGGTGGATTAACGACAGTTCATGTAACATACTTCAAACAACTTCCCAGTAGCAGCTCATTCGCAGCTGTGTAAACAACGGAAGTCCTTAGAATACACGTGTCACAATCACGCTCAGCAACTGAGCATATATATCACCTTGTGTTGTTACTAGCAGTTCCCAGTGTGATGTATCGGTGCAGCCGTTTGGCTGTTATCACCCAGCCACCTGCCACGTGCTGATCGTTGTCCCTTGGATGTAACCAGGTCTGCTTCCCAGATGGAGTACCCACAGTCCGCGCTAGTCTGCGCTCAGGTTTGTACAAACCACGAACCTCCGTGTGTGAACCGGCTTCCAGATACATCCGCTGTGTCAGGATGGCGTGTGCGGCATTACCACGTGGTGCTGGAGAGGAAAATGCCTACATGTTTCGCTTGGTCCAATCCCAAGCTTCCTCAGGGCGGAAGTGGTTTCCCAGAGGGGCTTTGCGCTGCCCTTCTTATACGTCAATGCAACTCCTCCCCGCTGACAGGTTCCGTGCATTCTTTGATTTCGTATAGAGGCTGCCATCTAGTGGCAGAAAAGCTAACTCTATTCAAAGCCTTTTCTCATGCAAACACATCAACAGTATCATTCCTTACCAGCCTATCCTGCAAGAAAGCTGGAGCCAATCATTTCATAGAAAACTTCTCAAAGAAAAATCAACATTCAGGCCATCGGGTGCTCTTGAGCCCAAATTATACATCCATGCAGCTTCACGCTGCAGGAGTATTTTTTCAAGGTTACCACCACGTATATTTGGTTTCACACCCTGAATAACTTTTGCTCTTAGGCCCCGAACTTGTCCCGAATGCTGACTTTGAAAGTGCTCAGCGAGAGGCGACACTGGTTTTCCCATGGCCGGTGCTGCTGTATTTTTATAGGGGGGGGTCGTGGGGGAGTGCAGCCTAATTGGCTGCCATGTGTCGCATCATTTAGCATGTGGGCACTCGTTTCACTTCAGGGCAGCAACAGAAGCAACAAGGTGTGGGTTAAGCAAGAACATAGTCCAATGAAAAGGCCATTGGGGAATCCCATATGCTCAAATCATATATTCGCCCTCACTTATTGTGCAGTGTATAACATATAACTTGCTAAGCCTATATAGGGGCCAGTGATGCTCGGATACCTCCCGATCACACATTCGACTGTTCGGCCGTGATTTAAATAAAAACTCAGAAAACTGTGTGATTGATTTCCGGATTTCAGCCGGACTCACGAATTCGACACGGCCGTGATCACAGAAAAGCATTTAAGCTATTCTTAAAGCCCCCCATACATGCTACAATCCCCCAAATTGCATGGATTAAAAAGGTGATAAGGGGCTACAACTTAAACAAAAATACCAAAACAAACTTTTAGTTTTTGAGAAAATTGATTTTATAGTTAAATCAACACTTTAAATGGGAGTATGAATTGGTAAGAATTGGTTGAAACAGGGAAAGCACTTTAATCAATCGCAGAGGTGATGTCACCAATGGCACCTGGCGGCGGTGGTACCACTGGAGGAGGATGAGTGGGCGATGCCACAAAAAAACCCAGAGAGGTTTTTGTAAATGTTTTTTTTTCCTTGCATCAATAGCAATGACATGGCAGCAAAGTTGTCCGATAAATCAGCCCAAAAATTGTAGCATCCATGGACCCTGGTGGTGGGTGCACAGACTGCTGTTGTCATTAAATACAACATGAGAGGCGGCAGCAGGAAGACTAAGCCTGTACTCTGCGGCAGCACAGAAAAAGAGTATGGCACCTCACTGGTGGCACCAAAGTATTAAATTCCAAAATCAGCAGCAGAAGGAGGAGCACTAAGTATTCAGCAGCAGCAGCAGCACAGACAGGTATGGCCCCTCAATGGTGGCACCGTGACCACAGCACAAGAATTGTGCCCAAAAATTGTATCTGTGGACCCTGGCAGTGGGAACACAGACTTTAGTAGTTAAACACAACATCAGCAGCAGGAGCAGGAGGAGGACTAAGGACTCTGCAGTAGAGATGGCCTGAACCTCCGATTTTCGGTTCGCGAACCTCCCGCAAAAGTTCGGTTAAACTTTCACGAACCGCAATAGACTTCAATGGGGAGACGAACTTGGAAAACTAGAAAAATGTATGCTGGCCAGAAAAGATGTTTCCATCAATATCTTTTTATTGAAATTTTTAACATAACATGCTTAAACATAGCGGAACAATGCATAAATTGCATCTATAGTGTTTACATAGCAATGCAGTATTTTCACATAGGTAAATCATGGAAGGTATTTAACCTTTAAACGATCTAATCCGGCGTTTACATAACCCGTAGGGTATCCAGACAGGTAGTTTAAGCTTTCCCTCTCTGATAGATTCAGGTCGCCAGGAGGGCCCCTATCAGAGTATAGCCAGTTGTATATCATATATTATATACCTAATACAAAGCCAAGGTCTGACTTACCATTCGCAGTGTAGGTTAGATGCTTAAAGGGGAACTGAAGAGAGAGGTATATGGAGGCTGTCCTGTTTATTTCCTTTTAATCAATACCAGTTGCCTGGCAGCCCTGCTGGTCTCTTTCTCTGCAGTAGTATCTGATTAAAACCAGAAACAAGCATGCAGCTAGTCTTGTCAGATCAGACTTATAAGTCTGAACCACTGAAACACCTGATCTGCTGCATGCTTGTTCAGGGGCTATGACTAATAGTATTAGAGGCAGAGGATCAGCAGGTCTGCCAGGCAACTGGTATTGTCTAAAAGGAAATAAACATGACAGCCTCCATATACCTCTCTCTTCAGTTCCCCTTTAAAGTAACTGCTCTAGATTATTTCTAACATTATACCATCAGCATGTATCAACACTTAATTACCTCTTTTGCTTATCTAATATCTTTAGCCTTCTAGTTAGCGCCTGTGTTAACTCGGGGGGTATCTAATTATAGATCGAGATACTGGGCTTGGTCCTTACATCTGGGGAGACCTGACCTCAGAGTATGGAGAATGGGATTTATGGTTCCCAAGTTTGCGGTACTGTGAAGTTGTACCCTCTTAGTCCTAGTCTGGATCTGATCCTCTGTTCCATAAGTATGTTTAATCTGGTAGTGGTTAATAATTGAGTAGAACAGAATTCGTCAGGGGATTTCCAATTTATTAGAATCATATGTAGGGCCACTAATATAATATGGGCAAATAGATGGCGGCAGGAGTTAGGTAAGTCTGAAATTCCCACAAATAGCAATGCTAATTTAGGTTGTAGTTTGAAATTGTGTAGGAAGGCTTTTTGAATATAAAATTCAACCTTGTTCCATAGTTTAGCCACTATTGGGCATTCCCAGAGCATGTGTATGTAGGTGCCTATTTCTTTGTTGCACTTGCAGCAAGTAGGGGGTGTATTTGGTGAAAATGATGCTATTTGTCTTGGAGTTCTGTGCCATCTGAAAAGGATCTTTCTGAAAATTTCCCAATGGGTTTTGCATTTAGAGGCTTTGGCAATTGTCTTATATGCTAACTTCAAATGTTCTACCGTGATATTGCACTTGAGGTCTGACGACCAAGTTAAGGCATATTTGTTTATCGGGGAGACATAATTTAGATGGATGAAGTTATACCATAATGATATGCCGCCAGTGTATGGCCCTCTATAGTTAAGCATTGTTAAGATCGAGGAGGGTAGCGATGGGATTGAGATTGTTTTTGCTTTAAATAAATGGAAGATTCTATGATATGAGAATAGCTGTGTTTGTGGAATATAGTATTGCCTTGTTAATGTGGCAAAAGTTTTAATTTGGGTATCCTCCATAATATCTTGTAGTTGGTGGATTACAGCACTTTCCCATACTCTGAGGTCAATATCTGGTATAAAATGTGCGAGGACCGAGAAAGGGGTTGGGATGAAGGTTTCATCTGTTTTGGGAGGCGGGTGATTCAGGAAGTATTCCCACGCTTTAAGGGAGGTTTGTATTGTAGGGAATTGGGTATTTGGGGTATTTGCTCCCATAGCTATACTTATCAACAGATTTCTGAGATTGACACCCATTATCTGAGATTCTATGTTCACCCAGGGTTTGTCAGACGTGTGACTCCACCAGTGTCTAACCATTTCTAAGTTGGATGCGTGATAATATTTTTCCATGTCAGGGAGGCCCATACCCCCCATCAATTTGGGTAAGGTCATAACTTGGTAAGCGGTCCTGATTTTCTTCCCATTCCATATGAAGTTCTTAATACATTTTTTGAGATCTGATAACCAAGATATGGGTAGTGGAATATGTAAGGTACGGAATATATAGAGGATTTTGGGTAGTAAGAACATTTTAAAAGCGGCTATCCTCCAAGCCCATGAGATCCAAAATTTAGTAAAGATTGCACATTCTTTCCTTACTTCTGCTAGTAAGTTGACACAGTTATATTTAAATAGGTCAGTGGAACGCTTCGTTAATTGGATCCCGAGGTACGTCACTGCCCCATCTGCCCATGCAAATGAATACTGCGATCTTAAGTGTTGTTCCCTGTTTGGGGAAAGGTTAAGTGCTAAGATAAATGACTTGTGTTGGTTCAATTTGTATAGGGAAGCTTCAGAGAAGGTCTTAAGTTCAGCCAGAAGTGCTGGCAGTGAGGATTCAGGGGCGGTTAGTAATAATGCTACATCATCAGCGAACAGGCTAATTACGTCGTTGGCTGCAATATTAGGGTTCGCTCTTATTTTTTGGGCTATTGTTTCCATCAGTAACACGAAGATTATTGGGGATAATGGGCATCCCTGCCGGGGAAGCAGGAAATTTGGGCGCATGAGGCAGGTGGACAAAAAGGGCGCCGCCATTCACTCCCATAATAAATATCGTTTGAACGGCGCCCAACAGGAAAAAAGGGCGCCGGAGAAAAATAACGTTTTAAAAGCGGCGCCCGGAGACTTTTAATGTTTTATAACTGTTTCTCATGATTACACATTATTTAATGATTTATAATTTTTTAAACATTATTTTTAAACGAAAAACAGTACAATATTTTTTAAAACATTACTTTTAAACGAAAAACCGTACTTACATTTTTTTTCTTTTTCACATTTTTAAACGAAAAACCGCACCATATTTTTTTAAAACGTTATTAATGCTTATCACAGGGGGGTCTTAGGTTTAGGCACCACCAGGGGGGTCTTAGGTTTAGGCACCAACAGGGGGGTCTTAGGTTTAGGCACCAACAGGGGGGTCTTAGGTTTAGGCACCAACAGGGGGGTCTTAGGTTTAGGCACCAACAGGGGGGTCTTAGGTTTAGGCACCAAGAGGGGGGTCTTAGGTTTAGGCACCAACAGGGGGTCTTAGGGTTAGGCACCACCAGGGGGGTCTTAGGGTTAGGCACCAACAGGGGGGTCTTAGGTTTAGGCACCAACAGGGGGGTCTTAGGGTTCGGCACCAACAGGGGGGTCTAGGGGTTAGGGATAGGTACAGGGAGGGTTCTGTGTGAGAGTAGGGTTAGGTATAGCTTTAGTAAAATTCTTATTAATGTTTTATAAAACGTTATTATAAATTTCAATTTTTAAACAGGGAAGATTAACGTTTTTAAAATTGCCGATTTTATACACATTATTTAATGATTTATAACTTTATAAAACATTATTTTTAAACGAAATATAACACAATTTTTTTTTAAACGTTATTCATGATTATCTATTAAAACCCTGCGCCCTTTTTTCCCGGCGCCCTTTTTTAACGTACGCCCCTGCCGGGTACCATTAGTGATTGGGAGTGGTTTAGAAATGAACCCTGCAGCATTCACTCTGGCAGATGGGGCAGTGTATAATGCCATAATAGCTGAGTTTATTGTACCTGATAGCCCGAATTTATTTAGTGTGGCCCTGAGGAAACGCCAGTGAACTCTGTCGAACGCCTTCTCCGCATCCAAAGTCAGGAGGAGAGAAGCCGTCCGACAGAGCTCAATGTGTCTCAGTATAGTAGTCATACGTCTGGTGGCATCCAAGGCCTGACGGCCCTTGGTGAAGCCCACCTGATCTTGAGCTAGGAGCATTGAGGTAAATTCCATGAGTCTATTGGCCAGGAGTTTGGCGTATAGTTTCACATCACTGTTTAGTAGTGAGATGGGTCTGTAGTTAGTTGTAAGGTTAGGTTCTTTCCCCGGTTTAGGGATGACAGTGATATTGGCCTCGAGGTATTCTGCTGGTATTAGACCAGTGTTAGCAAATTCATTAAATTTCTCCTCCAGGAGGGGAGAGATGGTTGAGTTTAAGGTTAATAGAAATTCATTACAGAACCCATCGGGCCTAGGCGCTTTGTTCCTTTTTAGGGATTTAATAGTTTTAGATATCTCTGCAGCATTAAAAGGAGCATTTAGTTTTAATTAACTGGAGTTGATTAAGCTTAGGGAGGTCGATTGAGTCTAGGAAAGTTGCAATAGAGTCGTCTGTAGGTTGGGTTAACAGGTTGTCGGTTTTTAAGTTATATAGTTGTGTGTAGTATTCGCAGAAGGCATCTGCAATCGACTTAGTTAGTAACTGTTTGTTTTGTGGTCGGGTGGATAATGGAATGAATTTTAGCTTTCATCTGTTTATGTTTCAGCAATCTTGCTAGATATGTTCCAGCCTTGTTGCTTTGTGAGTAAGAGGTGCTTTTAGATTTTTGGAGCGTATAGTCATATCTAGCTTGTAACAGTGCAGAGAGCTCTTGTCTAAGGAGAAAGAGTTCTTTCCCTATTTCTTGAGAGGGGGCTTGTTTATTAAGTGTTTCCCGGTTCTTGATTTGCTCTAGCAATGTGTTTATTTTGGCTGATCTTTCTTTTTTAATAAATGCTCCTTGTCTGATTAATAGTCCTCTTGCGAAGGCTTTCAATACAGACCAGACCGTTGCTGCTTTCATATCAGGTGTCGTATTATTTTTTTATAAATTCCTGTATCTCAGATGTTAACTTGTCTACAAATAAATCCTTGGTTAAGAGGGATGTGTTAAGTTTCTACATAAATGGCTTCTCTACAGATAATTTATCCTCTAAAAGTATGTGAACTGGTGCATGGTCAGACCAAGTTTTTAGCCCAATGCTCGAGTCTATTACTTTCTGCAGCAGTATCTTGTCAGTGAGGAAGAGGTCGATCCTAGAATATGATTTGTGGACCTGTGAAAAATAAGTGGTCATGTTCAGAAGGGTGCAAAATTTGCCAAGGATCATATTGGTAACTCCAATGGAGTTGTTTCTCGATTAGTTGGTGATTCGTTTGAGCCGAGAAATCCAGCTTGGTAGGACATACATTAAAGTCGCCTCCCATTAGTAATAGACCCTTCTGAACTGACCTCACCTTTGTACAGAGTTTTTGCAAGAAATGTTTTTGTGACGTATTAGGGCCATATACCGCTACTAATGTGGTAATGGATTCATTGATTCGTCCCACGAATATAATAAACCTACCCTCAGTGTCGGTTATGACCATTATGGGATCTACTTTTATATCTTTATGAAATGCCATCATTACCCCTCTCTTCTTTTTCTTAAAGGTACTATGGTATATTATTGCATAGGTATTGTTGGTGCACAAGTGGGTGTCTTTCCCCAGTAAGTGGGTTTCTTGGATAAACAAGATTTGCGATTTCTGTGTTCTGGCTTCATCCCATAACAGGTGTCTTTTATATGGGGAATTTAAGCCCCGCACATTCATAGTGGTAATTTTTAAAGGCATGAGTAAATGTGTAAGGCATTAGTAATCGTTAAGTATGGAACTGCTCGATGAAGAGCCAAATGCTTAATACCAATGCATCTATTCCCCCTTAGAGTATTTTGAGCACCTAGAGACATACAGAGTTGAGGTAATAAACTTAACTTAATAAGAAAACTATACATGAGTTCTGATAGCATAATAAGCATAGAACATAAAACATATGACAACAGAGTTGTCTCAGAACAGTTATGTGAGACACAGTTCCTGGTCCACATCAAGTGGTGGGGAGAAAACAATCTGATATCATCATAGAAAGCAGGTTATTTCTCGAAATCAGGTGGCCCTGTTATCCCCAGGTCAGCGTTTCCCTTGTTTGTGCCATTCAAGCATCAGCTTATTGGATCTGGCTGCATGTTGTGGGTAGGGAGGGAGTTGCTGGACTTGGATTTGCAATTGTTTAAACAATTTGAATCCTGCGTCTGTGCTGGTCACCACATATTGTTTGTTTTGGTAGGAGAAGAGAAGTTTTGTGGGGAAGCCCCACTTGTAGGGGATTTTTAGCTGCTGAAGAGCCTTGGTGAAGGGTTAAAGATCTCTCCTCAGGTTTAAAGTGGCGGCAGATAGGTCAGCGTAGATGTGAATATTTTTAAACGGGTCTGGGAGGCAGCCTGCTTTGCGCGTCTCAATCACCAGGGCCTCCTTTACATGATAGAAATGAAATTTCGCAATCACATCTCTGGGGACAGAGTCAGGTAGGTGAGCCGGTTTAGGGAGCCTGTGTGCTCTGTCTAAAGTGAGCTCTATTTCTGGTGTGTCAGGCAAAACAGCTTTAGTGAGATTCTGCAGGTAATGCTTCAATTCTGATGTCTGTATTTGCTCTGGTATCCCTCTAAATTTCAAGTTGTTACGCCGGCTCCTATCTTCTAAGTCCGCAGATTTGGCCTTAAGCCATTGTATGTCTGTAGTGTTAGCAGTAGAGGCTTCCACCATAGTGTTGTGTTCAGTTATTATTTCCCCCATTTTGTCCTCTATCGTGTTTCCCAATAGCACCAGCTCTGTTTGCATATTTGCAGTTATGGATGAGATGTCAGCCATGAGCGAAACACGAAATGTCAATATTATGTCTTTTATAAAGGCTTGGGTAGCCGTTGTGTCAGAGGCGGGGAAGGCCTCTATCGATATGGAAGCGCTATCTGTGATGGTGGGGGGATGCGCCTCTTCGCTTACCGGGTCCATGGACTCTCGTCTTGGTCTCGATTTGGCTGGGCTGCCTGATGGAGAGGATCCCTCGCTCGGAGTGTCGCTATGCACGGCTTCTGTTGCCCGGTTTGTGGTGCCTGTTGTGATCTCTTGGGCGTGTTGCGTACCTCCTTCCCGTCCGGCGCCATCTTGGGCCTGCTCCAGGTGGCGTGGGTGGAAGAAGTCCGTCACCTTACGGGGTTGTGGAGGTGTCTGCTTCCTTTTATTAGAGACGGAGGTCTCCATCGTCGTCTCCTCTGCTGCCTGCATCCTTTGGGGACTTTGGGCTCTGTTGCTTATTGCCGCTATGCCTGATTTCAAGCGGGAGCTGAGCTACGCCACGTCTGACTCTTCCAGCGCGGAAGCCACGCCCCGGAAAAGATGTTTCAAGTGGTCTAACATCTGAGTTTTTGCATGGATGAGTGGGATAGGCGCCAAAAGTCCCGGGGAAAAATCTGGATTTGACGCAAAGCAGCGTTTGAAGGGCAGAAATAACATTGAATGCAAAATTGCAGGAAGTGCTTTAAAACATCTTGCATGTGCAGAGACGAGCAACATAATTGATACGTGGGATGGAAGGTCTCACTTACCAAGAAAGATTAGATAAACTGGGTTTATTTAGTCTAAAGAAAAGACGCCTTAGAGAGGATCTAATTAACATGTATAAATACATCAGAGGGCAATATAATAGCTTGGCGGATGAGCTTTTTGTCCCTAGGCCTTCTCAAAGGACTAGAGGACATGATCTGCGCATGGAGGAAAAACGTTTTAGCCATTTCTTTAGGAAAGGGTTCTTTACAGTAAGAGTGATTAAGATGTGGAATGCATTGCCACAGGAAGTCGTTATGGCAAACTCTATACCTGCATTTAAAGGGGGCTTAGATGCTTTCCTTGCGTTGAAAGACATCCATGGCTACAATTACTAGGTAATGCCTAATGATGTTGATCCAGGGATTTTATCTGATTGCCATCTGTAGTCGGGGAGGAATTTTTTTCCCTTTTGGGGCTAATTGGACCATGCCTTGTAAGGGTTTTTCGCATTCCTCTGGATCAACAGGGATATGTGAGGGAGCAGGCAGGTGTTGTACTTTGTTCTCTGGTTGAACTCGATGGACGTATGTCTTTTTTCAACCAAAATAACTATGTAACTATGTAAAAAAAATAACTATGTGTATACATCAATCAGGGAGTGTAATTAGAGTACTACTTCACACTGACACACCAAACTCACTGTGTAACGCACCGCAAACAGCTGTTTGCATAGTGACGGCCATGCTGGACTGGTGCACACCATGGCAAGAGTGCAGGCCGTGGCGGTTTTCAAGCCCGTATGTTCGCCGGGCTGTGGTAGCTCAATGATAGAGCAACAGTGACTATCCAGCTATCAAATTTGGTCTGTCCACAATGAAGCAACGACCTTATTATCTTTGGTGTGCCAACCCCCGAGACACTCATATAGCCGGCGGTCATTGCTTCATTGTGATACGCAAGCCCCTTCACCGCGGCAAGGTAATGAATGATCACAAAGGGGAATGGGCACATGTACATGCCTTTTGTTTTGTTGTTGCAGCTACAGTGCAGCCAGAAAAATTAGGCAGCACCAGAAGAATTAGTATATTGGCCGCTGCTAGCAGCGGCCTTAAAAATTCAGGAATCCGCCTGGAGTCCTTGACCCTGTTGCTGGTGCGAAGAGGGCAAGCTGCCTGCAGGCAGAGATGCTGTGTGGAGAGTGTCTTAGTCTTGGGGCAGGTAGCCAGTCACACGGCGTGCAGACAAAGTTGCTGTGTGTGGGGACTGACTTAGTCTTCAGGAGGGCAGTAGCCCTCTGGGATCCATGCCTTATTCATTTTGATAAAGGTCAGGTACTGAACACTTTTGTGACTTAGGTGACTTCTCTTCTCAGTGACAATGCCTCCAGCTACACTGAAGGTCCTTTCTGACAGGACGCTTGAGGCAGGGCAAGACATAGGTTGGATGGCAAATTGGGACAGCTCTGGCCACAGGTCAAGCCTGCGCACCCAGTAGTTCAAGGGTTCATTGCTGCTCACAGTGTCTACATCCACACTTAAGGCCAGGTAGTCGGCTACCTGACGGTCCAGGAGTTGGTGGAGGGTAGATCCGGAAGCGCTAAGTCGAGGCGTTGGACTAAAGAATGTCTGCATGTCCGACATCACCATGAGATCGCAGGAGCGATCCTTGCCTGCATGGACATGGGAGGATGATTACTGGAAGTTGTACCTTTATTGCGTTGTGCTGTGACATCACCCTTAAACGCATTGTAAAGCATACTTGCCAGCATGTTCTGCATGTGCTGCATCCTTTCTGCCTTCTGGTGAGTTGGTAACATGTCCGCCACTTTGTGCCTATATCGAGGGTCTAGTAGCGTGGCCACCCAGTATAGCTCATTCCCCTTGAATTTTTTTATACGGGGGTCCCTCAACAGGCTGGACAGCATGAAAGACGCCATGTGCACAAAGTTGGATCCAGACGTACTATCCATCTCCTCTTGCTCTTCCTCAGTGACGTCAGGTAAGTCCTCCTCCTCCCCTCAGCCACAAACAGTACCATGGGAACGTTGAGCAGCACAAGCCCCCTGCAATGCCTGCTGCAGTTGTTCTTCTGCCAACTCCTCCTCCAAAGAAACACCTTCCTCATCATCCGAGTCTGACTCCTCTTCCCCACACGACTCTTCCTCCTCCTCCCCCCTCTGTGCTGCCGCAGGTGTTGAGGAAACATCTGATTCTGATGAAAATTGCTCCCACAACTTTTCCTGCCGTAACTGTTCCTCTTCACGCTCCTCCACAGCTTGATCCACCACTCTACGCATGGCACGCTCCAGGAAGTAAGCGTACGGAATCAAGTCGCTAATGGTGCCTTCACTACAACTCACCAGGTTGGTCACCTCCTCAAACGGTCGCATGAGCCTGCATGCATTTGGCATCAGTGTCCATTTGTTGGGCCACAACATCCCCATCTCCCAAGATTGTGTCCTTCTACTGTACAGGCAAGAGAACATGACCTTCTACAGGCAAGAGAACATGACCTGGGTCGAATTCCAGTGAGTTGGGCTATCACATATCAAGCATCTCAACGGCAAGTTGTTTCTCTGCTGAATGTCCACAAAGCAAGCCATGGCCGTGTAAGACCGCCTGAAATACCCACACAACTTCCTTGCCTGCTTCAGGATGTCCTCTAAGCCTGGGTACTTTGACACAAATCTTTGAATGACTGGATTCAACACATGTGCCATGCAGGGTACATGTGTCAGTTTTACCAAATTCTAAGCGGAAAGGCGATTGCTGCCGTTGTCACACACCACATTGCCAATCTCCAGCTGGTGCCGGGTCAGCCACTGATCCACCTGTTTGTTAAGAGCAGCCAGGAGAGCTCATCCAGTGTGACTCTCCGCTTTGAGGCAAGACATGTCTAAGATGGCGTGACACCGTCATACCTTGCATGCAGCATAGGCCCTGTGGAGATGGGGCTGTGGAGCTGGAGAGGAGAATGCAGCACCAGTATAGTTGAACTGCCACTCAGCCAAGGAGGAGGAGGAGGAGGACAACAGCGAAGAGGATGTAGCAGGAGGAGAGGAGGTGGCAGGAGGCCTGCCTGCAAGCCTTGGAGGTGTCACAACAAGTTAGTCCGCTGCACAGCCACGTACTCCCTGCTTGCCATCAGTCACCAGGTTGACCCAATGGGCTATGTAAGTAATGTAGCAGCCCTGACTGTGCTTGGCAGACCAGGCATCCGTGGTCAGGTGAACCCTTGACCCAACTCTGTGAGCCAGAGATGCCTCTTCACTTCACGGTACAGTTTGGGTATCGCCTTTTTAGAGAAATAATTGCGGCCTGGCATCTTCCACTGTGGTGTCCCAATGGCCACAAATTTATGGAAGGCCTCAGAGTCCACCAGCTGGTATGGTAACAGCTGGCAAGCTAATAGTTCCGCCACGCCAGCTGTCAGACACCGGGCAAGGGGGTGACTGGCAGAAATTGGCTTCTTCCGCTCAAAGATTTCCTTCATGGACACCTGGCTGCTGTGGGCAGAGGCGGAGTGGAGGAGGGTGGCTGTGAAGGTGCAAGGGAGAAAGTGGCTGAAGATGCTGCACCTGAAGGAGGAAGAGGAGAAGGAGGGTGGCTTTTCTTTTGTGTGCTGCTTTTGCTCGGGTGCTCTTCCCATTGCAGTTTGTGCCTTTTCTCCATGTGCCTTCATAAGGCACTTGTCCCTACATGGGTGTTGGCCTTTCCACGGCTCAATTTTTGGAGGCAGAGACAACAGAAGGCATTGCTCTGATCTGAGGCAGACACATGAAAAAATTTCCAAACCGCTGAGGGGATGGCACTATGGTGGAACGTGGAATGGCATGTTGGCTGGCTGTCCATAGGTGGCGATACATGGCGCCAGACACTGCCACCAGCTGTTTCTGATGACGAGCTCCCCCTGCTTCTTTCAGCAACTCGTCTCCTCCTACTCCTCTCTGACTCCCCCTCAGAACTTTCCCCATGTTCATCTCTATTGGGAACATACGTGGGATCCGTATCATCGTCATCATCATAATCATCCTGCCCAGCTTCGCTTGCCTCAGACACCTCCAAAACTGCACCAACAGCGGGTACTTCATCATCTTCACACGTTACGTCCATAGTGTCGCCGCCTAACTCAGACATATGAGGTGGTATAACTTGCTTAGCGCCTTCATCTGTTTCATACTCACCAGCTTCCTGCGTGTCAGTCCCGGGGATCAGTTTGCACTCGCGCGCGCAGGAAGGGATGGCATTTGCTATGTATCTCGCATGGTATTACGCCCTTTGGCGTGACGTCTCCACGCTGTATAGCTTGCACATGCGCAGACGTGCGCGGCCGGCATCATGCGGACAATAGTACGCATGTTTGTACTTCTACGCATGCGCAATGCGTCCATGTGTCCGCTTGTACGCATGCGTGGCGTTCAACCCTCGGCGCCAAACGGCCTATTTAAATCAGCCAGTCCTGAGCATCATTGCTGTCAGTTCGTGCAGCTTGCTAGCAGTAGCCTGTGTCTCTGCCCGCTTGTATCCTAATTGATTCCTGTTGTTGACCTCGGCCTGTTCCTGATTCCGCTTGATCTCTGCCTGCCCCGACCTGTGCCTGTTTACCATTTTGCCTGAACTCTGCCTGCCTCGACCCTCGGATTGTCTTACCGTTTTGATTGAACTCTGCCAGCCCTGACCTCGGAACTGTCTTGACCACGATATTGCCTGCTGACTTGGTACCTTGCATCTCCACATTGCAGCATTGCTGTTCTCTGAACATCTGTTAGGACTACCTGGAGTGCAACCAGTGGGCCTTAGGGTGAAGACCCGTGGTCACTTAGACTCTGTGCTCTGGGAAGTTCTCACCTCAGTGGTAAGGTCAACAGTACTCCCTGTGAAGCATAACAGAAACTGACAGCCAAGATGAACACTGTTGGAGCTTCGCCTGACATTGATACACTCTGCAAAATGGTATCCAAACTCAGCATCTCTGTGCAACAGATCCAGGGTAGCTTTGTCCAGCTTTAGACTCAGGTTCAAAATGTACCTACTGCAGTACCGCCTACTTCTGCACCTAACATAACAGTTAATGCTCCCATGCCTGAACCTAAGACTCCACTGCCAGATTGGTTTACCGGGGACCATAGCAAGTTCAGAACTTTTAAAGGAGCCTGTCTTCTGCTGTTTTCACTCCACCCAAGAACCTATGCTACTGAACAGGCCAAAGTGGGTACTATCATCTCCCTTTTCCAGAACGAACCACAAGCTTGAGCATTACAGCTGCGTGAACAGGATCATCCTGCACTGAACACAGTAGATACCTTCTTCAAAGCACTCGCAGAACTTTATGATGATCCAGCTCAAGTTGCTTCAGCCGAAACCGCACTTCAAAACCTGCGTCGGGGCCGCAGGCCAGTGGAGGAATATATCTCGGACTTTCGTCGCTGGAGTGGAGACACCCAGTGGAACGCTGCTGCACTGAAATTCCAGTTCCATCTGGGTCTGTCAGAACAACTCAAAGACGAGCTGGCTCGGGTGGGCATTCCAGCAACTTTAAAAGAGCTTATTCAACTGGCAACCCAAATCGACAGGCGTCTGAGAGAAAGGCGACTCGAGAGATCAGGCGTCACTCGTACCTCTTGGAATCTTCCTGCTTATAGTGCCTCTCCGTCACAAGCATCTTCTTCCAATACATCATCTCCCGACTTGGATACCGTAGAACTCATGCAACTTGGATTAGCCCGATCTCCATTGACTATGGAAGAGCGCCAGAGACGTAGACAAGCCAACCTTTGCATGTACTGCGGTTCTCCAGGACACTTCCACAACAACTGCCCTGTGAGACCTAATGGTAAGCTTGAGTCAAGCACTTCAACTGAGCCTCGTATTCTTCGTCCTTCATCCACTCATGTTCCATTGTCTCTATCTTTACAGGGCCCAAACGCAATAACCCAAGTTAAAGCCATCATTGACTCCGGAGCCTGTTCCTGTTTTTTGGACAGTCAACTTGCTCAACAATTACAGCTTCCTACCCGTCAAAAGAATATTCCTCTGCCTATCCAACTAGCTGATGGGTCTCTTCTGGTTACTGGACCCATCACTCTGGAAACTTACCCTATACTTGTTACCATCTCAGAAGATCATCAAGAATTTCTTACCTTTGACTTGATTCCTTCTCCAGTATTCCCTATCATCTTGGGTATTCAATGGCTCCAAGCTCATAATCCAACCATCGACTGGAGCTCGGGAACTGTGAACTTTTGATCCAAATACTGTCAACAGTTCTGTCTTCCTAAGGCCGGCCAACTACTTTGCCTCAAGTCCAGCTTAGAATCGCTGCTTCCAGTTCAGTACAAAGATTTCAGAGATGTTTTTGACGAAAGAGCTGCTGACACTTTGCCACCACATCGTCCTTACGATTGTCCTGTTGACTTTCACCCCGGTGCAGAGATTCCTTTTGGAAGAGTGTTCCCTCTCTCAGAACCTGAGTCTGCAGTGCTGAAACAATATATCGATGAGAATCTGGCCAAAGGGTTCATCCGCCCCTCAACCTCACCGGGGCTGGAATCTTCTTTGTTAAAAAGAAAGATGGTTCTCTCAGGCCTTGTGTGGATTATCGTGAATTAAATAAAATCACCATCAAGAACCGCTATCCTCTACCTCTGGTTCCAGATCTGTTCCAAAGACTGCGAACTGCCAAGGTCTTTACGAAGCTTGACCTTCGGGGAGCATACAATCTCATCCGAATTCGTGAAGGAGACGAATGGAAGACGGCCTTCCGTTCTCGATACGGACACTACAAATACATGGTTATGCCATTCGGCCTCTGTAACGCACCAGCTACATTCCAGTACTTTATTAATGATATCTTCCGAGACTTCATTGATGTGTTCGTGGCAGTGTATCTTGATGACATCCTGATCTTTTCCTCCTCCTTGAGTGAGCACCGACTCCACGTCAAGAAAGTTTTAACCCGGCTCCGTGTTCATAATTTATACGCCAAGCTGGAGAAATGCGCTTTTGAACAGGATAAAGTACAGTTTCTGGGTTTACAAATCTCCTTCGAAGGAATCAAGATGGATTCTCAAAAGATATCTGCTTTACTTGAATGGCCAGCACCTACTGATAAAAAAGGGGTACAACGTTTTATTGGGTTTGCAAACTTTTATAGAAAATTCATCAAGGACTTCTCTGCCGTTGTCTCCCCAATCACACAGCTCACCAAGGCCCATCAGAAGTTTTGTTGGACTCCTGATGCCCAGATCGCTTTTGAAAGACTCAAACAGCTGTTTACATGAGCCCCAGTTCTTAAACACGCCGACCCATCACGACCTTTCTTCTTAGAAGTCGATGCATCTGAAGTGGCAATCGGGGCAGTTCTAGCCCAACACTTTGGCCCAAAGAACTTACTCCATCCTGTGGCTTTTTTTCCCGCAAGTTAAACACATCTGAAAAAAATTATGATGTTGCCGATCGAGAGCTGTTGGCCATTAAAGGTTCATTTGAAGAGAGGCGAAATTTACTAGAAGACAAGACAAGACAAATAACATTTATATTGCGCTTTTCTCCTTGCGGACTCAAAGCACCAAGAGGAGCACAACATTCTCTTATTGTTTTCACAGACCATAGGAACTTGGAATATCAAAGACCGCAAAACGTCTTCGTCCAAGACAAGCCCGATGGGCCCTTTTCTTTTCTCGTTTTGATTTTCATGTAACCTACAGGCCTGGCAACAAGAATGTTAAACCTGATGCCTTGTCCCGGATGTTTCCAGGAGATCCTCAATCAGAGACAGACCCAGATACTATTCTCTCTCCTATGAACTTCCTTTTGCTACAACCAGAATTGCTGGATCAAATTAAGCAACAGTCTTCTGCACTTCCCGCTGAGCTCACTGATCATTGCAGTCACAGGATGGCATCTTCTTCCATGATAACAGATTGTTTGTTCCTCCTGATCTACGTACTACTGTATTACAGCAATGCCATGACAGTTTACTCGCTGGCCATTTTGGTGTTAGTAAGACTCAGGAATTAGTTCAGACATTTCTCTTGGCCTCAGCTTACTAAAGACTGCAAAGATTTTGTTTCATCCTGTACCACCTGTGCTCGATCTAAGAATTCTCGCCATCGACTCCCTGGGGTCTACTAACTCCATTACCCATTCCATCTAGACCTTGGGACATGCCGTCTATGGACTTTATTACTGATTTGCCACCCTCAGATGGTTTCACTACGATCTTCGTAATCATTGATCGATTTACTAAGATGACACACTTCGTTCCAATGAAGAACTTGCCGACTGCTGCCGTTACTGCTGAAGCCTTCCTAAACCATATTGTCAAGCTTCATGGACTCCCTTCTGACATCGTACCCGACAGGGGAGTTCAATTCACCTCAAAATTCTGGAAAGAGCTATGTAATAAACTTGGTATCACCTTGTCATTTTCATCTGGTTATCATCCTCAATCTAACGGACAGACAGAACGAACAAATCAGACATTGGAACAATACTTACGCTGCTTTACATCGGCCTCACAAGAAGATTGGTCCTCTCTATTATCCACTGCTGAATTTGCCTATAATAACAGTATCCATGCTTCCACCAAACAGACTCCATTTTACGCTAACTATGCCTTCCATCCAGCCATACTTCCCACTGTACAATGTGATTCTCAGCTTCCAGAAGTTCAACAACGTCTATCCTGTCTCACAGAGAACTTTAAGAAATTGCAAGCCAATCTGAAACAGACTCAACTCAAGGTTAAATCTCAAGCAGAAAGGAAGAGAGGTGAAGCTCCTCAATTTCAAATTGGTTATATGGTGTGGCTCTCTACTGCTAATCTGAACTTAAGATGTCCATCTAAGAAGTTGGGTCCTAAATTTGTGGGTCCCTTTCCTATTGAAAAACAGATTAATTCTGTGGCATATAGGTTAAAACTTCCAGATACCATGAGGGTTCATCCAGTTTTTCATGTCTCCTGTTTTAAACAAGTAATACCAAGCTCTTTTAAGAACCGGTCAGTGTTGCCACCTCCTCCTATTCTCATTGATGGAGTTGAAGAATTTGAGGTAGAGAGAATCCTAGATTCCAGACTTAGTAGAGGTTCACTTTATTACTTAATTAAATGGAAAGGGTTCGATGCGGAAGAAAATTCTTGGGAACCTGCATCTAATATCCATGCATCTAGATTAATTAAACCCTTTCATAATTTACATCCTGACAGGCCTGGTCCAATAGGCATCCAGAGGATGCCGTTGAGGGGGGGGGCAATGTCATACTCACCAACTTCCTGCGTGTCAGTCCCGGGGATCAGTTTGCACTCGCGCGCGCAGGAAGGGCCCGCATTTGCTATGTATCTCGCATGGTATTACGCCCTTTGGCGTGACATCACCACGCTGTATAGTTTGCACAGACGCAGTCGCGCACGGCCGGCGTCATGCGGACAATAGTACGCATGTGCGTACTTCTACGCATGCGCAATGCGTCCATGCGTCCGCTTGTACGCATGCGTGGCGTTCAACCCTTGGCGCCAAGCGGCCTATTTAAACCAGCCAGTCCTGAGCATCATTGCTGTCAGTTCGTGCAGCTTGCTAGCAGTAGCCTGTGTCTCTGCCCGCTTGTATCCTAATTGATTCCTGTTGTTGACCTCAGCCTGTTCCTGATTCCGCTTGATCTCTGCCTGCCCCGACCTGTGCCTGTTTATCGTTTTGCCTGAACGCTGCCTGTCTCGACCCTCGGATTGTCTTACCGTTTTGATTGAACTCTGCCAGCCCTGACCTCGGAACTGTCTTGACCACGATATTGCCTGCTGACTTGGTACCTTGCATCTCCACATTGCAGCGTTGCTGTTCTCTGAACCACTGTTAGGACTACCTGGAGCGCAACCTGGTGGGCACTAGGCAGCGAAGTCCTTTCGGCCCCAGTGGGCCTTAGGGTGAAGACCCGTGGTCACTTAGACTCTGTGCTCTGGGAAGTTCTCACCTCAGTGGTAAGGTCAACAGTACTCCCTGTGAAGCATAACAATCTGGGTGTAACAATAATGGTTGTGAATCAGTTAATTCCCCACTAATTAACTCCTGTGAAGTGTCAAATGCAATGGATGTGGTGGTTGTAGTGGTGCTGGTGGCTGCGGAAGATGAGGTGTTCTGTGTTAAATAGTCAACTACGTCCTGACAATCATGGGAGTTGATAGGATGTGCCTTCTTCTGAGCAGTGTACTTTGGTCGAGGGCCACACAAAATCTTTCTGTGCTGCTGCTGCACCCACCTACCTACGTAAGCTGAGCGCACGCAGTATCACTGTGCCTGTCCGCTACCTGTCTGTGTGTGACAGGTGCACATTGTAATACCCATTACTGCATATACCTACCTACCTGTTGTTCACAGTGCACCCACCTACCTATGTGAGTTGAGCGCACGCAGTGTCACTGTGCCTGACCGCTACCTGTGTGTGACAGGTACACATTGTAATACCCATTACTACATATACCTACCTGCTGCTAAATGGCTATCTGGGGTTCTCTTCGGACTTCTGATGAACACTAGTGATGTCGCGAACCTTCGATTTTCGGTTCGCGAACCCTGTTCGCGAACCTTCGCGGAACGTTCGGTTCGCGGAAAAGTTTGCGAACCGCAATAGACTTCAATGGGGATGTGAACTTTGAAAAATAGAAAAAATTATGCGGGCCACAAAAGTGATGGAAAAGATGTTTCAAGGGGTCTAACACCTGGAGGGGGGGATGGCGGAGTGGGATACATGCCCAAAGTCCCGGGGAAAAATCTGGATGTGACGCAAACCAGCGTTTTAAAGGCAGAAATCACATTGAATGCTAAATTGCAGGCCTAAAGTGCTTTAAAACATCTTGCATGTGTACACATCAATCAGGGAGTGTAATTAGAGTTCTGCTTCACACTGACTCACACTGACTTCACACAAACTCACTGTGTAACGCACCGCAAAGAGCTGTTTGCGTAGTGACGGCCGTGCTGGACTGGTGCGCACCGTGGCGAGAGTGTAGGCCGTAGCAGTTTTCAAGCCCATATGGTCGCCGGGCTGTGGTAGCTCAATGATAGAACAACAGTGACTGTCCAGCTGATCAAATTTGGTCTGACCACAATGAAGCAACGACCTTATTATCTTTGGTGTCCCACCCCCACCCGAGACACTCAAATAGCCGGCGGTCATTGCTTCATTGTGATACGCAAGCCCCTTCGCGGCGGCAAGGTAATGATCACGAAGAGGGATGGGCACATGTACATGCCTTTTGTTTTTTTGTTGCAGCCGCCCGCAGTGCAGCCAGAAAAATTAGGCAGGCATGTACACGCACAAGAAAAATTAGTGTAGCGGCCGCTGCTAGCAGCGGCCTTAAAAATTCACGAATCCGCCTAGAGTCCTGGACCCTGTTGGTGGTGGCGGAGAAGGCAAGTGGCCTGCAGGCAGAGATGCTGTGTGTGGGGACTGACTTAGTCTTCGGTCGTGCAGTAGCCCTCCGTGATTCATGCAGTGAGATGGGTTCACTCAACACAACAGGTAGTTAGATGCAGCGAGGTGGGTTCACTGAACAGTAAAGGTAGTTATATGCAGTGAGGTGGGTTCACTCAACACAACAGGTAGTTAGATGCAGTGAGGTGGGTTCACTCAACAGTAAAGTGTAATGAATAGCGGAGATGCCGCCGCATGGGCAAGCGGCAGGGCGGCTATCTATGCGTTCTAGCCGGCGGCTTCTGCCGCGCAGCAACATGCTGCTGGTTCGCCTGGTTCTTCTAGTGCACACAGATTGAGAGCTACGCGCGCGCGCACCAGGCGACAGGACCTTTATGCTAGCAGAAGGGGAGTCAGCTGATCATGCCGATCAGCTGATCCCAGCTATGCTCCGGATTGGCTGAGTGACTGGGGCGGCGCTGTGGAGCACTCTGGGTATATATAGGACTTGCCTGTCAGTTGCAAGTTGTCTGCTGTTGCAAATGCTTACATGTTAGCGCTCAGACCCCAGTCAGATCTTACAGTGTGTTAGAACCAGCCGGAGCTGGGAATTCACACTTAGTCAGATTCCGTTGATAGCCTCAAAAGTATTATTGTATTGTGTATGTATTAGACTAGTTCCCAGGTGTTGAGACCAAGGACCTCACACCTAAGACTAGGAGATTGCTACATTGCTACTGTTTATCTACTAGACTAGTTCCCAGGTGTTGAGACCAAGGACCTCACACCTAAGACTAGGAGATTGCTACATTGCTACTGTTTATCTGTTAGACTAGTTCCCAGGTGTTGAGACCAAGGACCTAAGACTAGGATTGAGATATATACTGTTACCTGTTATGACCTCTGGCTTTCCTGACCACTCTCCTGCTTACTGATTTGGTACCTTTGCCTATCTGATAACCTGTTGCAAACCTTGCCTGTACCCGGATACCGAATCAGTCATCCATCTCTGTACTTTATCTGTCTGTGAGTTGCCGACCTGGCTTGTCTGACCTTTCTGGCTGTCACTCATTCCTTGGGTGATCAGCCTTACTGTACTTTCCGTGACACTTGCTCTCCAGGTGTTCATTAGCTGTAAGTGCCACCTGCTCCTCAGAAAGACCATCTTGCAGTTCAGTCAGTGGTCTCTACCCCTCAGGAGTCCACTTGCTGCACTACAGTCTGATTCCCAGTTCATAAGGGAATCCTTGGCTGCAGCACAGTCTGATTCCCTGCCCCTCAGGGAATCCTTGGCTGCAGCCCGATCACATCTCTCACTTCTTCAGTTCTCTCTCCTGCAGCCCAGCCAGTGGTCCATGCTCCTCAGGTGTCCACTGGCTGCGGTACTATCCAAGGTTCCCTGCTCCTCAGGGAATTCTTGGCTGCAGTACAGTCTGTATCTCCTCCACATAAGGAGATCATCTTCAGCACAGTCAGTGGCAACCTGCCCCTCAGGGGTCCACTGGCTGCAGTGCAATCTGATTCCCTGCTCTTCAGGGAATCCTTGGCTGCAGTAGTGTCTGTATCTCCTGCTCCGCGGGAGATAATCTCTCTGATTACTGTTACACCAAACACTTTATCACATTAGGTGTCCTGTGTCTAGCTATACTAGTATTATTGGTGATTCTGCAGATCACCATATAATCAGGTATAGCATCTGTATTATTGGTGATACTGCAGATCACCAATAATCAGAAAAAACTCTGTGTTGCTGACACCGATCCGATCGTTACATAAAGGTAGTTATATGCAGTGAGGTGGGTTCACTCAACACAACAGGTAGTTAGTTATATGAAGTGAGGTGGGTTCACTGAACAGTAAAGGTAGTTAGATGCAGTGAGCTGGGTTCACTGAACACAACAGGTAGTTAGATGCAGTGAGCTGGGTTCACTGAACACAACAGGTAGTTAGATGCAGTGAGCTGGGTTCACTCAACACAACAGGTAGTTAGATGCAGTGAGCTGGGTTCACTGAACAGTAAAGGTAGTTAGATGCAGTGAGCTGGGTTCACTGAACACAACAGGTAGTTATATGCAGTGAGGTGGGTTCACTGAACAATAAAGGTAGTTATATGCAGTGAGGTGGGTTCACTCAACACAACAGGTAGTTAGATGCAGTGAGCTGGGTTCACTGAACACAACAGGTAGTTAGATGTAGTGAGCTGGGTTCACTCAACACAACAGGTAGTTAGATGCAGTGAGCTGGGTTCACTCAACACAAAGCTAGGTATATGCAGTGATGAGGTGGGTTAAGTAAACACAACAGGTACTGGGTATATGCAGTACTGGGTGGGTAGTACAATGTGTAGCTCCCTGTCACACACACAGGTAGTCACTGAATGTGCTGGGCTACTGGCAGTGGCACACACACTATGAATTAGCAAGGCTGTGTATGCAACAAAAGTGTCAGTTTGACACACAGAAAAATAAAAAGTACAGGATTAGCTCTGAAAAGAGCTGTTGAGGTGTGCTATAAAAGCAATAATAATCAGTCAGGAGCAAGCTAAGCAGCCAAGAACCTAACTAATCTGTCCCTAGGAGAACAACCTGCAGCAGCTCGCCCTAGTCTGTCTAATAGCAGGCTGACGAGTGAATGTAATGGCCGCCGGAGGCTGCCTTATATAAGGGGGGTGGTGCTCCAGGGCTTAGTGTAGCCTGAATGGCTACAATGTGCCTGCTGACTGTGATGCAGAGGGTCAAAGTTGACCCTTATAGTGCATTATGGGGCGAATCGAACTTCCGCAAAAGTTCGCCTAGTGCAGGCGAACGCGAACCACCAAAGTTTGCCGGGAACCGTTCGCTACATCTCTATTGAACACAAAAGGCAAGGCTGTCCCTGGGTGGGCTTGAACCACCAACCTTTCGGTTAACAGCTGAATGCACTAACCAATTGCACTACAGAGACTGAGTGCACAGTTGCTGCTAAATGGCTATCTGGGGTTCTCTTCGAACAAATGTTGAAGACAAAAGGAAAGGCTGTCCCTGGGTGGGCTTGAACCCCCAAAATTTCAGTTAACAGCCAAATGCACTAACCAATTGCACCACAGAGACTGTGCATGTAGTTGCTGCTAAATTATTTTATGGAGATGTATGTGTGTCTTTTGGAGGGAGGTAGTAAGTCCAAGAAGTTTAATGCCACTTTTTCCTACAACAAAGCATTCACTGTGTGGTAGCAGAGTGGTGCAGCGGAAGTGTGCTGGACCCGTAACCAAGAGGTTGATGGATTGAAACCATCCACTGCTAGGCACGATTTCATTTTTGCACCTCGCTTTATCGCATGGGCAAAACGGTTTCCATAACCCTGTAAGAGAAAGTGTAATAAGGGTCCTGCCGTAACATAGATATTACGGTAGCTAAGACTACTCTTGGGCCTTTGTTGTAGTTGAAGAGATGAGCGAACTGGCTGGTGGTATAGTGGTGTGCATAGCTGCCTTCCAAGTAGTTGACCTTGGCTTGATTCCAGGTCAATGATGGTATAGTGGTGAGCATAGCTGCCTTCCAAGCAGTTGACCTGGGTTTGATTCCTGACCAATGTATGTGAGCTTGCTTTTGACATCCTACAAATCCCTGGAAGACAAGATCCATGAAAATTGAGGTGGAGGGTGGAGAGCTTTTATCTTTGTAATCGGTTTCGGATCTGGGTATCTGCGATATCTGCGGATATCCGGGTAATGCGCTCAAATATCCGCAGATAGCTATCCAGATTTTTAAAAAAATCCAGAATCCGAATCCGATATTGTAAAAAAGTTTGGATATCCGGGTTACCCGGATATCCGGGTTACCCGGATATCCGGACCCCGGATGAGCATCCCTGGTTTCAGGGACACTCGGACTGGGCCTCTGCAGTTCAAAATTTCTTCCTACACCCACTGGTCATAATGATGGGGATGACAATCTTGGGCATCATTACACAGGTGAGTTTGTGTGTGAAATTATGCAAACAAATTAATATGGTTAAGAGATTGGTATCAGATAAACAATCTCATTAGCCAATATTTACAAGCTAAGCGACATACAAGGTTAGGTGTATAGCTTTCAACAGTACCTATGAGGATGGAGCTGATTGAATAAAGGTGGTTTTCTATAAGATCCCTAGCACTGCTTCGTCACTTTGGGTACAAACAAGTTTCACCTTTCCATGGTCAAGTGGGGTATGTGAGGGATACGCCTGTGACGAGAATGCTGAGCGGAGAATAGGATAAGGGCTTAGAAGAAGGACATTCCCAGAGAGACAAGAGGTCTTGCTCTCCATCCCAGCAGCATTCACCTAGGGCAGAGAGAGTGTGTTTGGAAACAAGCATGGAGGGGTGAAACATAACAAAAACAGGCTCATGGGTACTGTCTGAGCTAGTAGAAGGGATCTGCAGATGCTTATAAAGCAGTAATACGTGGCACATACATCTGTAGCATAGCGGAAGAAAAACGCCAGTCGCAAATTATACTGACTAATCTTGAGGGAGAGGCAAAGCGGGCAGAACACACTCATATTTCGGAGCAGACAGATTGGTTTTATCAGCTTTGGCAGATTGCGCTTATATCTCTTTCTAATAAACAGATAGACTACACCAAGCAGGAACTCCAGGTGAGAAAGATTAACATTTTAGAACACGGGATAAGACGGGTAAATTGCTTGCACATCTAGTGAAGCAAGAGGCCAACTTTACACAAATTGCACAGTTAATCACCATTGATGGAACTGTATTCACACATCCGGGAGACATTAATGAGGCTTTCCATTCTTATTATATAACTTTGTACACTTCAACCATATCAAAAACTGATCTAGACATCGAAACTTACCTAGACACTATCGCTCTACCTAGCCTTAGTCCAGAGGATGCTGAATTCCTAGAGGCTGACATAACCTTAGCTGAGGTAAACCAGGCTATTTCTGCACTTAAAGAGGAGCGGTCACGAAAATCTTAAATTTTAAACCGCATACAAATAAGAAGTACAGGGTGGGCCATTTACACACCTTAATAAAATGGGAATGGTTAGTAATATTAACTCCCTGTTTGTGGCACATTAGTATTTGTGGGGGGGGGGGGGGGGACTTTTCAAGATAGGTGGTGACCATGGCGGCCATTTTTAATCTAACTTTTGTTTTTTCAATAGGAGGGTCATGTGACACATCAAACTTATTGGGAATTTCACAAGAAACACAATGGTGTGCTTGGTTTTAACGTAACTTTATTCTTTCATGAGTTATTTACAAGTTTCTGACCACTTATAAAATGTGTTCAATGTGCTGCCCATTGTGTTGGATTGTCAATGCAACCCTCTTCTCCCACTCTTCACACACTGATAGCAACACCGCAGGAGAAATGCTAGCATAGGCTTCCAGTATCCGTAGTTTCAGGTGCTGCACAGCTCGTATCATCACAGCATAGACAATTGCCTTCAGATGACCCCAAAGATAAAAGTCTAAGGGGGTCAGATCAAGAGACCTTGGGGGCCATTCAACTGGACCATCTTCCTGGAAAAACTCAGGGAACGTGCCAGCTTCAGTGCATAATGTAGCAATTTTGCATATCCAGTGGTCTTGAGGTTTCTATTGATGAAGAATGGCCCCACTATCTTTATACCCCATATACTACACCATACCATCAATTTTTTGTTCCAACAGTCTTTGGGGGATCTAGCCAATGTGGGTTAGTGTCAGACCAATAGTGGTGGTTTTGTTTGTTAACTTCACCATTCACATAAAAGTTTGCCTCATCACTGAATCTGCTGCGTAAACTGAGGGTCCTGTTCCAATTTTTGTTTTACCCATTCTGCAAATTTAGTGCGCCGATCTGGGTCATCCTCGTTGAGATGCTGCAGTGGCTGGAGTTTGTAAGGGTGCCATTTGTGATTAGCTAATATCCGCCGAAGGGACGTTCGACTAATGCCACTCTCCAGTGACATGCGGCGAGTGCTACGCTGTGGGTTCTTGCTGAATGAAGCTAGGACAGCCACTGATGTTTCTTCATTAGTAGCAGGTTTCATGCGTCCACATTTTGTCAAATCCAACACTGAACCAGTTTCACAAAACTTAGCAAGCAGTTTGCTAACTGTAGCATGGGAGATGGGTGGTCTCTTAGGGCCCTTTTCCACCACCGCTGGCTGAATCGCAAAAATGCAAACCGCTAGCGATTTTACAATCGCTATGGTTTGCTTTTTAACATAGGAATCGCGGTAGGTCATTTCCACTACCGCGATTCGTTTTTGTCGGGAACGCGAACGCGCGGCGGAGCGATATTTGCCGCGATTTTGCTATGCAGTGCATAGCATAGCAAAATCACGGCCGCGAACGTCGGGGAATCGCCGCTAATTGCGATTCAGCAATCGCTAGCGTTCAGCGTGAACGCTAGCGATTGCTAGTGGAAAAGGGCCCTTAGGGTGTTTTGCATTGAAATCTGCTGCAATGACCCAGTTACTGCGTTCACCAGACATCAACACAATTTCTATCCGCTCCTCACGTGTTAATCTTCGCGACATGTCAATGGCTGTAAACAAAGAGAAACTTGTAAATAACTCATGAAAGAATAAAGTTACGTTAAAACCAAGCACACCATTGTTTTTCTTGTGAAATTCCCAATAAGTTTGATGTGTCACATGACACTCTTCCTATTGAAAAAACAAAAGTTGGATTCAAAATGGCCAACTTCAAAATGTCCACCATGGTCATCACCCATCTTGAAAAGTTCCCCCTCACATATACTAACAGGAAGGTAATATCACCAACCATTCCCATTTTATTAAGGTGTATCCATATAAATGGCCCACCCTGTACATTTCTCCTAGAGTAAAATGAGCCATAAATTACTTTTCTCCTATTTTGCTGTCACTTACAGTAAGCAGTAGTTTGGACTAGCCCATCTTCTCATGGGGGGTTCTCAGGGTTTTCTTTATTTTAAAAGAACACAGAGTAGGGACACCAAGAGCCAAATATAGTGTAGTATGTACTGTTAGTTGAATTGAAGTATGATAGAGTAATACGCTATACTCACAAATCAGGGTTACCTACAAGGCAACTACTGTATAAGCAGGTGAGGAGATTAGACCTGACCCCACTCAGGATTAAGAAGTCGCTCTCCGTAGATGAGGAAAAAAGGGGGTAGCATCCCTCCACCAGGGGTGGACTTAATATAGCGTAGTATGGATACAGAGGTGCCAAAAGGATAAAATAATCTAAAAAGTTTAAAACTTGAGGAGGCAGTGGTGGACTTACCTCCTCCAAGCAGACACAAAAATTGCCAATGTGTTAGTCAAATACAACAAGTTTATTTACATACTCCGGGGGACAATTCAATGCGTTTCGCAGGTTTGATCCTGCTTCATCAGGCAATAACAATGAAGCAATAGCATATGTGGTCAGTAGAAGAGCCAGGCACCTCACAGAGCCTGATCTCCCTATCGCTGTCGCTTTGCGCATCTTTGTAAAGTGTGCTGCATTCCAGCATCAGGACCACAATACTCACCGACAACAAGTTAAATAATCGTACTCAATGCCAAGCCGCTGCAGCTGAAGCTAACAAAATTTTGGGATGCATTAAAAGGGAAATAAAAACTCGAGATGCTAGCATAATATTGCCCCTGTTTAACTCTCTAGTAAGGCCACATCTGGAATATGGAATTCAGTTCTGGGCACCACATTACAAAAAAGATATTGCAGTTTTAGAGCAGGTGAAGAGACGAGCAACAAAATTGATACGTGGGATGGAAGGTCTCACTTACCAAGAAAGGTTAGATAAACTGGGTTTATTTAGTCTAGAGAAAAGACGCCTTAGAGGAGATCTAATTAACATGTATAAATACATCAGAGGGCAATATAATAGCTTGGTGGATGAGCTTTTTGTCCCTAGGCCTTCTCAAAGGACTAGAGGACATGATCTGCGCATGCAGGAAAAACTTTTAGCTATTTATTTAGGAAAGGGTTCTTTACAGTAAGAGTGATTAAGATGTGGAATGCATTGCCACAGGAAGTCGTTATGGCAAACTCTATACCTGCATTTAAAGGGAGCTTAGATGCTTTCCTTGCGTTGAAAGACATCCATGGCTACAATTACTAGGTAATGCCTAATGATGTTGATCCAGGGATTTTATCTGATTGCCATCTGTAGTCGGGAAGGAATTTTTCCCTTTTGGGGCTAATTGGACCATGCCTTGTAAGGGTTTTTTTTGCCTTCCTCTGGATCAACAGGGATATGTGAGGGAGCAGGCTGGTGTTGTACTTTGTTCTCTGGTTGAACTCGATGGACGTATGTCTTTTTTCAACCAAAATACAGTAATTATGTAACTATGTAATAATTTTTCCACCGTCTCTGGTCCCCTCTCTGCCTGAAGTAACTATAAATGTTAATAACACTCCAATAACTTCAGTTCCCAAAGCACGGTGCTTGGGGGTAATATTCGACTCATCTCTCTCTTTTATTCCTCATCTTAATTCCATAACCAGCTGCTGCCATCTCCAACTCAAAAATATATCTCGCATCCGTCCCTTTCTCACTCAAGAGACAACCAAAATGTTAATACATGCTATTATAATTTCTCGTTTGGACTACTGCAACATACTACTTTGTGGACTACCTTCTAACAGACTGGACCCTCTCCAGTCAGTACTGAACTCAGCTGCTCGTCTCATTCATCTTTCTTCTCGATCTTCCTCTGCTGACCCTCTCTGTCAAGCTCTTCACTGGCTGTCAATTAACCAGAGGATCCAGTTCAAACTCCTAACCCTAACCTACAAAGCTCTCCACAATCTCTCTCCCCGCTACATATCCTCACTAATTTCCAGATACAAACCCAGTCGCAATCTCAGATCTACACACGATCATCTGTTGTCCTCCTCTAGAATCACCTCCTCACATTCACGCTTACAAGATTTTGCACACGCTTCACCCCTTCTCTGGAATGCCCTCCCACAAAACATCCGTCACTCGCCAACCTTTGTTATCTTTAAACGCTCTCTAAAAACGAATTTGTTCCAACAAGCATATGCGCTACCTTAGGCCACTCCCCTTTGTCCTAAAACCAAATTGCACTCCTACTAGGTATCCTAATTTAAATACACTGACTTTATATTTTATCATATACTACCTCTCCTCTTGTTTCCCCCCCATTCCCTTTAGATTGTAAGCTCGCAAGGGCAGGGCTCTCTCCCCCTTTTGTGTCTTGGAAATCATTATACATTTTATGCATCATGTTACTTTTATCACTGTCATCACCAATTCTGTATTTTGTATTCTGTATGTTGTATCATTTTTTGTATTTTGTCACTAATTACTGTATGTATCTTGTATATTAGTGTACACCATTGTCTGTATTATTATGTACCCCATGTTTGTTTCTTACTTTGTACAGCACCACGGAATATGTTGGCACTTTATAAATCAATAATAATAATAATAATATTAATTTTTGATTGGTGTTCTTTGTCTGTTCCATCCAGTCATGTCCAAAGATATCCCTGTGGTCGCTGGGAGTGTTGGCCAATATGTGCATACTAGTGAAACATCAAATGATTATTTTGAATAGTCCTTGGCCTGTCCCCCCTCTGTCTCATCTCTTTCCCTTGTTTTGTGAGTGCGCAGACCTGGGTGAATGAGTTTTAATAGATCATCAAGTTATATTGGCGATCATGGTGACTCCACCCAGCTCTTCTCAGATAATATTTGTCAGGCTTGTCTGGTCAATGACTATAGGTCAGGCTGTATGCCCATATGACTGACCTATAGCCCAGCCTGTAACAACTGTGAAAACTCCTACCTAACACAATACAACAGTATACCCTGCAGGTAGATATAGCATACAGACTGAGATAGAGCTCGATTCACAAAGCGGTGCTAACCCAGTTAGCGACTTTAGGCGTGATAACCATTGCACCACGCTGGTGAAAAGCCAGTTTAGGCATGATAAGTTTAGGCGTGATAAGTTTAGATAAGTTTAGATTGCGCGCAAAGTCCCGAGCGCAAAGCAGCGCCATTAAACTCTATGCGAAGTGCACCAGACTTTGCTAGCGCAAAACCTTTTATCAGCTGTGCACTGCGGTGCTAACCCAGTTGGTGCTTAAACTTATCACGCCTAAACTTATCATGCCTAAACTTATCATGCCTAAACTTATCACGTCTAAACTGAGTTTAGGTGTGAAAAGGGGCTTTTCACCAGGGTGCTAACTGTTAGTATTGCTTTGTGAATCAAGCCTATAGTAATCCACCAAACAGAACCAATAACTTCTAGCAATGCAATGAGCACATTATTCACAAGTATGTATATATAATAGTCACCTGAGGCCTGGTGGACGAGGCAATGCAGATGAATAACCAGATGGTTGCAGAGGCAGAAGTTCCAGAGCAGCAAACAGTCCAGAACACATTCCAGAGGTATCGTGATCTTTCACAAGCAAAAGTTGGTCCAGGCAGCGTTCATGCAAGTCCGTGTCCAAAGCAGAGGTCAATCTAGGCAGCTAGCAGGTGTAAACCAGGTACAGAAGCAAGGTTGGCAACAGGTAATTCAGTAGAGATAAGCGTAGTCAGGATACAAAGAAGTGGTCAGCAGCAGGAATCAATCAGAAGTTAACGTAGTCAGGATACAAGGCAGATATCAGCAACAGGAATCAATCAGTCAGTGAGTGCACACCTAGCAACCCAACGCTAATGCTATCATGGGCAAAGACTGGGAGCGCTCACCTGGTTTAAATACAAGGACTAACCAATGAACAAAAAGCGGAATTGAAAGCAAACTGATAGTAGTTTAGCGTGTCAGCTATCAGTTGACACGCAGGCACACATGTGGCTACTGTTTATATCGGTGGAGCGCATACCGAGAGCGCATCCTCCACCTGTCCAATGGGAGCTGCGCATCCTTGTGCGCTTCAGTGACATCAGCGGCCCACCGAGAACCGGAAGTTGGAGCTACATGTCGGGTCTCGGCGTTCTACCGCTGACAGGAGCCAGCAGACCTTACAATATCACAATAAAAATACCTTTCAATTGGCTAAAATTCAGATTGCCAAGAGTTTCTCAGAAAACGTAGTACAAGCAGATAACTATATATGGAGCTTCACCTCTTTGATGAATGTAGTCTGGTTGAGCTAGTTTAGGATTCATGCTAAGATGGATGATGCTGTCTTAATCCACTGTGCACACAGTGGAGTAAGAAAGATTCACTGTTGGTTTCATGTGAGACCCCTCCCTCTCTTTCTCTTTCCCCTTCTTGGTTTTTATTGTGTTCAAAAAGAAGTAGCTGACATCTAAAAAGATGTACGTAGTATTATAGTACTACAAACTAGGAACTTTTACTGATTGGCTGTGGGCATAATAAATGGGAACTTGTCTGTACACCGAGCCACACCCTGATGAAGCCCTGATTGGGTGAAACACATAGCTGGGTGGAGCTAAGACAAAGGCAGCGTGTTGGATCGCCATAGACCTGTTGATCCCTGCTGGGTGTTTGCTATGAAGCGCGGGTAGATCAGGGTCAGGCCAGTCTGCACACCGGAGGCTGATCGCCAGAATCTATTGACTCTGACCAGGAGACACGCATGAGGGCAATAGTACTTGCCAGGAACACAGAGGGGAGATGCTGGAGGTGTCGGGCGGCAGTAAGAACAGCTGGAGGTGTCGAGCGGCAGTAAGAACAGAGGCGGTTTAGCTCATTCACTGCATCTTGTCCCCAGGGCTGTGTGTGGCTTATTGTTCATGTTGAACTTTGAAACCTTACAAAACCAGGCAAATTGAGCCAAATAGCAAACAACAATAATTGTACAGCCATGAAAATATCTAATGTAACCACAAGCTATAGAGAAAAGTATCCATGGCAAAAAATATAATCAAAAACAATATACTTATTGTCCAAACAAATAACACATTTATTAGGGATTTATCCCAAAAAGCACTAAAAACTATTTAAAAAGCAAGCGGTGCCACACAGATCACAAAAATAAATAATATATCTTAAATCCATAATACAGCAAGAGAGCACTGAGTGGAAATTAGTATAGTACAGCTTCAAACCATAACTCCATGAATAGCCCCAAATATACAATAGTTGAGATCCATATAGCAAGTGCTAGAGGCATGGAGACGGCTGCCATAGTAAAGAGCAGAAAGTAAGAAGTAGTATAAGTTCCTTACCCACTCTAAGTGAAAGAAAGATCCGCCGGTAAACCGCGCTAGTCTCACGCTTTGCGAAACAAGCGTTTCTTCGTCTGAGATTGAAAAGTAAGTGACCGAGATCCCTAAATACTAGGAAGTGTCTGATCGGGCGTGGCTATGCCCCCTGACGTCACCACGCCACGCGTCACATGACACGCAGCAAGGGCTTTGTCCTGTTAGTGTGTATAGTTACTAGGGGGACAGAGCACCGATAGGTAAAAGTAGGAAATAAGAATAAAGAGTAGTAGAAAAAGTATATAATATGGCTGAAACAGAGCAATAAAGGGAGAGAATCAAAAGAGTATTTTGTAATCTAATACAATTCACATAACATATATCCATTTGAACGATTACATTACGCTTGCTGAAACAATATAAAAGGTATGCCATCTAGTGGTTAAATAATAAATAACACTCTGCAAACAAAAAAGTGCATGAAAGATTGTATGTGTATAAATGAGGGGTCCCAAACGTTTTTGGTCGAGGGCCAGGTCAACATACTTCAGACGGCTGGGGGGCTGGACTATTTATAAAATGATGTAGAAGTCTTTGCGGGCAAGACAATGAAGCATACCCAGGTGACAACCTGCAGTCCAATTGGACAGCAGTGTCATCTGATTGGGAATTTGATTGGAAGCCAGTAAATGCTTGCTTTCTGACTTCCATGCGGAAGCATGCAGGCCACCAATATTTAAATATGTAGCTGACCGCATCTATAAGTAATACATTTTGTGTGGGGGGGGGGCCAGGAAAAAAGCATCAGGGGGCCACATTCTGCCCGTGGGCCTTAGTTTGAGGACCACTGGTATAAATACTACAATTACATAGTGTATATAAATGGATACAGCGTATATAATAGATACAAAATATATAATAATTATAAAGTGACAGTGCAGAAGTGCAAAAATATATATTATATATTATAATGAAAGTGCATAAGATTGCGTCTATCCATAATGAAGCAAAATTCTTCAAAAATCATCGATCTAAGCGGTATCTTCATAGATCAAAGGTGAAATCCAATGAATGATGATAAAGTGCTCAAAGTTTGAAAGCTAAAAAAATCTCCACCTGTAGAGGGAAATGCCTGTCGGCAGATGGCGCTGGGGAGTGCAGAGGAACCAATCCTCTGTACCTCCACAAGTGCCAGACAGGAATTGTACGAAGCGCAGAACGCAATTGCAAGAGAGGCGATTGCGAATGAGATTGAGCAAAGGGACAGGTTGTATGTGTGTGCGCCAATCCAGTCGCCACCCCGTGACCACGCACACACAACAGCAGATATGAAATAGGAACGCGATCGCGAGAGGTGCGATCGCCAGACGTGACACAAGGCAGATCAGAATAGAATACGAGGGTAGCAAAGGCACAGCAAATAATACAATAAGGAGATACGAAAAATAACAAACGCTAGCTAACCGCGAACACCGCACTCATTCGCAACAGTGCACGCGGTCATGCGCGATCTCCACGTGATAAGCACAATAGAGACAAGCACGCCTAACTAACCATTAACAGACAAACATGAAACAGAGGACGCGAGCGCTTGCTTAACAGTTACCTCACCGAGCCTCCAGCAAGCGTAGCGGACAAGACAGACACACGAAAACAGGGACAAGCGAGAGATAGGATCCACAGCACTAGCGAAAAGTAGCTAGCGCGATCCCAGAAGACAGAACAGAACAGAAGGATCCCCAGCGCTAGCGAAAAGTAGCTAGCGCGATCCCAGGAGACAGAACAGAAGAGATAGCTGGTAGCAACCGCTGCACCAGCTATACTCCAAGAACAGAGATCAGAACCATTTCCTGTCGACCACCACTGGGACAGGACAATGGCAACAGGCAAGACAAGACAGAACAGGCAATACAGATAATACAACCTGACTGAGCTAGGAGGGGAGCCTAAAGCAACCCCCAGGAATTAACTATACTAGATAGCAATGGCTGACACTCCAGCAGTGTCCATCAGGAACAGACCATGGAAAGGAAATGACCAGCCAAGCCTTCTGGGAAACATAAAGCTCTTATAGTGCCAGTCATCAAAGAAGGCAGGTAGGGGATTTGCATAACGAATGTATGCAAATTCCCCAGCAAGAGAACAGACCAGAAACTTGCAATGGAAAGACACAGACTAGAGGAATGGACAAACAGCTGTCTGCCTGTGCAGCCAGCTGAGCAGATCATCACAGTACCCCCCCCCTCTAGGGATGGATTCCAGACATCTCTCAAAACTGGTATCATCACAAAACTCTAACTGAAGACTCATGAAGGTCGGGACAGCCCGACAAGGCCCAAATCCAGAGTCAGTCCATCCGAAACCAACCTCCTCGGAAGCAGAAGCCACCAAAACATGCCCATCAGCACTGCAAGTCTCAGCGTAACACCCATCAGGACTGTGGACACCAGAGAAGAAGCCATCGACACCCTCCAGACAATACCCACCACCTTCCAAGGAGCGTCCAAGAATACCAAACCTGCCGCAATACCTGTTCGAAGTGTCCCTTACAACACCAAAGCCATTGCTGATCGTATTCAGGGCACCAAGCAAAACCTTTCCTGGAATCTCCCAGAACGCCTTGAAGCTCTGCAGAGATCCCAAGAAGCCAGAACGCTCACCAGGCTCACATGGAGAACCACCAAGAACCCCTATGGAACCTATGATCATTCCAGACTCAAAATTAGCAGGACATCCATCAAGATCAGGACTTTCAGGGACCACTTCTGGGCATGCAAGCAGGCAGGCTATATCAGAACATGTCTCCACTGAGTAAGCATCTGAGTACGCTGGTAACCGAGGCACACTTGGGCTTTCTGGGTCACAGAGCACATCGGGGTACACTAGTACAGGAGAAACCTCAGGACATGTCGGGGAACTGCCAACCTCAGAGTCCGACACGACAAGACCAAAACCAGTACCGGGCAGAAAATCATCACGAGTAAAGGTCACAGGTACTGGTCTTTCAAAAGAAGACTCGGACTCAAATTCAGAATTTTCTGTAACTGTAATATCATCATTGACTACACATGAATGAAGCTCCACAAGAGCTGCAAAAGTAGTCAGCAAGGCAGCAATGCCTACTGAAGTGGGCAACACCTCAGCAGGACCTGGGGGGCAGGAGACATCTCCTACAAGTTCTGCACCCTTTGGGAGGAACTCGGAGACCTTCAGATCATCAAACAAGACCTCAGGAACATCATTTTTCAAGTTTTCTAAGAAGGATTCTGTACTACCCATGTTACAGGGCAAAACTGGAACTTTATTTTGAGAACAGGGCAGATGTCCCAGGGAAGGTTCCACCATAAACTGAGACTGAATTTCATCATCATGAGTGGAACATACAGGAATATTCATTGGACCACACACTGACTCCCTAACTTTAATCTCGCTGCACCCAGAATTCTGCGTAGTAGTCAAACTAGCTTGCAACTCCAAAACTGCAGAAAGACAGGTAAAAATAGCAGCAATACCTAGACAAGCCTCTAGGGGCAGGGCAGGTGATCTTGTACAAGGCAATATTGACTCATCCAGAGTACAGGGTGGAGAGTCAGAACTTTCTTCAAAGCAAGAAAGGGACTCCCAAATGTCAGTGTGATTGGACATAGTTTTGTTATTCATGGTACAGGGCAGGTTCAGAGATAGCGTCTCTGAATAAGGCAAAGAAGGCTCAGCATCAGATTCGCAAAACCGAAGCGCTGTCTCACTCTTAGATTCAGCTAACAATGTCGAATCCGAGGAGTCAGAACGCAAAACCTGCGAATCAAAATTCACTTTAGGTTGTGCAACTGATGCTTCCATAGCGCAAACCTCCGCGATCTGTGGAGCAGACTGCAAGGCATCTAGGACCGAAACACTGGAGCAACTGTCTCCAGGCAACGGGCCCTTACAGGTGAGAACAGGGTGAGACAGGGAATCATTTGCAGAAGAAATAGCGACATCAACAGGATAAACTTTATTAGGCATATTACTTTTACTTTTGACGCTGCACAGTCGAGAAACTTTCCCCATAGCAGGGTCACAGATGGAAGATCTCAAAGATCTGTTTCTAAATTTCCTTAAGGAAACTGGCAGACTCATGCCGATCACAATCTGCAGGAACATCCGAGAAACAGGCATCAGATCGCACAGATTCAAACTGCACACTGTCAGGAGAGAATCCTTCAGGATTCACACAGGAATCAACCACAGCGGCACACTCATTCATTTCAGATTGCACAAAGTCAAGACTCTCATGCTTTACCCCAGAAAGGCAGGAACAATCATCCGACAACGATGTCTCTTTATTGGAATCAATTGGTTGGCGTGTGTGCAACTCATCCAAAATCACCTGCCACACATAGATCACCAGATCCACATCATCCTTGTCACATTCATCGGAATCAATCAGAAGGTACATAGAATCAAGACAAGCATTCAAGACATCTTCGCTTTTTGCGATGTAAAAATCGCAAAAGGCTTTCCAATCAAAATCGAATTCCTCCAGCAAGGCCCCAACATCCCAGGAAGCAAATGGGGGTTCAAACAGGCCAGTATCCAGATAATCTCCATAGGGGTGGAATTCAGGAACAAAAACAGATTTTTTAACTGCTTTAATGTAGTGTGCGATCCTACTTATGGCAGGATCCACATAAGCTTTGGATTGGGGCAAAAAACCTGGAAACTGATCAGCAGATGCATTATAAACATCATTATCATACTGCATGGTTTTGCCCATTTCAGACTTGACAGAAATAACCTCTCTATCTGTAGTTGCCATGGGCAGCGGATCTTTCCGCTGGGAAGCCTTCCTAGATCTTTTACATTTAGACTTAGAGGCTTTGGCTTTGCTTTATGGATGAAAGAGTAGATGGAACAGCTGATTGAGCTGCTGACAACAACTCATTAAGGGGGTATGGTAATTGAGGTAATCTCAGCCAATTGTGAATTAAAAAGGCCAAGAATTCCAGGGGTCTTTGACTCAGGGTGGTATGATCTAACACATCACAAGCCCACATTGACATTTCGCCCCCCAACAGAATGTAGACCATTTGGGGGGCCCAGGTAGACACTGGGGTGCATTGGAATTCAGGGTTCGCTAACAGTTTCGTGCACTCAGACAAAAACTCGTCTGCTGATTCAGGTTCAAGTTTTTTAAATCTCTTAAAGGTACAAGAGCCATATTCGACAAAATCGTACAAATCGGAAATTCCGTCTACACTGGGGTTTTGGGTTTGGCTGGTCATTCTGTAACGGTTGTGGAACTTTCTCCGTGATCAGCACACAACGCGTGCGCTGACACGGCGGAAATCCTCCACAAGCGTATATTTGCAGGCACCCAGCAAAAGGTGCTACGCACCTGTAGAGGGAAATTCCTGTCGGCAGATGGCACTGGGGAGTGCAGAGGAACCAATCCTCTGTACCTCCATAAGTGCCAGACAGGAATTGTACGAAGCGCAGAACGCAATTGCAAGAGAAGCAATTGCGAATGAGATTGAGCAAAGGGACAGGTTGTATGTGTGTGCGCCAATCCAGTCGCCACCCCGCGACCACGCACACACAACAGCAGATATGAAATAGGAACGCGATCGCGAGAGGTGCGATTGCCAGACGTGACGCAAGGCAGATCAGAATAGAATACGAGGGTAGCAAAGGCACAGCAAATAATACAATAAGGAGATACGAAAAATAACAAACGCTAGCTAACCGCGAACACCGCACTCATTCGCAACAGTGCACGCGGTCATGCGCGATCTCCACGTGATAAGCACAATAGAGACAAGCACGCCTAACTAACCATTAACAGACAAACATGAAACAGAGGACGCGAGCGCTTGCTTAACGGTTACCTCACCGAGCCTCCAGCAAGCGTAGCGGACAAGACAGACACACGAAAACAGGGACAAGCGAGAGATAGGATCCACAGCACTAGCGAAAAGTAGCTAGCGCGATCCCAGAAGACAGAACAGAACAGAAGGATCCCCAGCGCTAGCGAAAAGTAGCTAGCGCGATCCCAGGAGACAGAACAGAAGAGATAGCTGGTAGCAACCGCTGCACCAGCTATACTCCAAGAACAGAGATCAGAACCATTTCCTGTCGACCACCACTGGGACAGGACAATGGCAACAGGCAAGACAAGACAGAACAGGCAATACAGATAATACAACCTGACTGGGCTAGAAGGGGAGCCTAAAGCAACCCCCAGGAATTAACTATACTAGATAGCAATGGCTGACACTCCAGCAGTGTCCATCAGGAACAGACCATGGAAAGGAAATGACCAGCCAAGCCTTCTGGGAAACATAAAGCTCTTATAGTGCCAGTCATCAAAGAAGGCAGGTAGGGGATTTGCATAACGAATGTATGCAAATTCCCCAGCAAGAGAACAGACCAGAAACTTGCAATGGAAAGACAGGTCTCTGTTCCAGAGACCTGCAGCCCACAGACTAGAGGAATGGACAAACAGCTGTCTGCCTGTGCAGCCAGCTGAGCAGATCATCACACAATGATAGTGGAAATATTCCATTAGAACAATGTAGAAGACCTTACAGTAACATACAAACCAAAGCGGGCAGCACGGTGGCGTAGTGGTTAGCTCTCTCGCCTTGCAGTGCTGGGAACCTGGTTCGAATCCCAGCCAGGGCACTATCTGCAAAGAGTTTGTATGTTCTCTCCGTGGCTGTGTGGGTTTCCTCTGGGCACTCCGGTTTCCTCCCACATTCCAAAAACATATGGATAAGTTAATTGGCTCCCCCTAAAAAAATTGGCCCTAGACTACAGTACTTACACTACATAATATAGACAATAGTAGGGATTAGATTGTGAGCTCCTTTGAGGGACAGCTAGTGACAAGATATATATATACACTGTACAGTGCTGCGTAATATGTCGACGCTATATAAATACTAAATAATAATAATAATAAACCAAAAGTGAAAGAAAATGTGCAAACAAACCTCTGCTACTCACAGGCAGCATAAACAACAAGCGTGAAATAGTATTGTACCCATATAGAAATATTATATACACTATATACTCACATCCATCCGAATCATGGCATATCTACTATACTGTAGAGGAATAAATATAAGATATCTCGTTAATCATCATACAAAAGATAAAACATTTTTTACAACCGTATGCAAAAAGGGGAGCATCATATCAGGATGTTCATCCTGAACGTGCGTAATAAAATGAACAATTTCATAAACACGTAGTGGAGAATATCAGCAAAAAGAGAGATATTGTGGTTAAAGTATTATTATGTAGTAGAATCAATCACAGGTGGAAAAGGAGAAGAATATATATACTAATCAGAAAAAAACAATATTATGGATAACTGCCAATGAAGTACAGAAGGAAGAGGCATAACAACAGTATGGTAATGATATTATCTGGGTAAAAAACACCCAAACCTAAACTCATCATTTAGGCCAAAGGGACAGCGTGATTGCCGGTTATAAATCCATCTCAACTCAGCTTGTAGTAGGCGATTTCTGATGTCACCCTCTCTTATGCCCAGTTTAATGCTTTTCAGACCACAAAATTGCCAACCATTCATAGATCCTCCATGCGCATTAAGCACGTGTAGGGCTATTGTAAAAAAAAAAAGTCCCCTGGGGGGTACTCACCCCGGTAGGGGGAAGCCTCAGGGTCCCAATGATGCTTCCCCCTCCGCTGTAGCTGCAGGCAATCCAGCACTGACTCCCCCAAAGCGTCCCGGAATCCTTCCTCGACAAGGCTGATAAGCGTTGATTTATTTACCTTTCCTGGCTCCAGCGGGGGCACTGTTGCGGCTCTCCACACGGAGGTAGGCGGAAATAGCCGATCTCCATTGGGTCTGCTCTACTGCGCAGGCGACTTGCGCCTGCGCAGTAGAGGGGCCCGACAGCGATCGGCTATTTCCACCTATCTGAGCCGATACCGTGCCTGCGAAGGAGCCCGGGAGGTAAATATTTAGATCCCCGCCGTTCTGGGAGGATTCACTCCGCCGCCGTGGGACCGAGGAGGATGGGTAAGCCTCAATAGGATCTGGAGGCTTCCCCCACCCGAGGGGAGTACCCCCCAGGGGAGGTTTTTCTTGTTACAGGTTTTCTTTAAGGTTTTGCCTTGATTTAGATCTCTGCCTGCTATTTTTGCCACTGAAATGTGTTTCTGTAGCCTCAATTTGAAGGCATTTTTCGATGGTCCCACAAACTGCCAACCACAAGGGCATTGGATCAAATATACTATCCCTGTGGTTTTGCAATTGATGTAAGAGTTAATTTTAAAAAAGTCTATTTTTAGTGTGACTTATCACATACTTGGTTGGTCGCATACAACCACATACTGAGCAATTCCCACATGAGTAGCTGCACGTCACCAAGGCTCTGCTATGTTTTTGAGTGATGTGGCTGTTACATAACAAGTTTCTTGAAGTGGTCGTTCTTTTGGCAGTAATATTGGGTTTCTCTGCAATAAATGGTCTGATCTCACGATCATTTAAAAGGTTGTACCAATGTTTTGACAATATAGAGTATAATTCACTCCAATGTGTATTATAAGGGGTCGTAATCCTCACCTTGTTGTCCTTTGTTTTCCTTTTTGGATGTAATAACTGATCCCTTGGAGTAGCTCTCGCTTTTCTCAATGCTTTCTCAATACAATTGCGAGGATAGCCCCTATTTATAAACCACTGTTTGAAGAGTTCAGCTTCCTGTTCAAAGTCAGCCATATTAGTGCAATTTCTTCGTAGTCAAATAAACTGTCCCATTGGTATGTTCTTTTTTAGATGCTTGGTGTGATATGAACCAAATTGCAAGAGGCTGTTGGTTGCCGTAGGCTTCCTGAAGATGGTTGTACATAATTCTCCTGATAATGTCTTCTTAATTTTAATATCAAGAAAATCAACCTCAGAGTTTGAGATCTGATATGTAAGAAAGAGATTAAGTTGATTACAATTCAATATATTAAATAACTCCACACAAAGTTCCTGGGGTCCCTTCCATAAAATAAAAAGATCATCTATAAAATCGGTACCAGCCAAGAATATGGGCATGGTACCGATTCAAAGATTCAGCCCAAACAATTTCCCATTCCAACCAACCCAAGAACAGGTTTGCTATGGAGGGGCCACTTAGCCCCCATTGTTTTTAATGTTTTTTGGGATAAGTCCCTAATACATTTGTTATTTGTTTGGACAATAAGTATATTGTATTTGATTATATTTTTACCATGGATACTTTTCTCTATAGCTTGTGGAACTTTAAAAACTTTGCCCCATATTGAGTACTCTCAATGCCTGCTGCTAACATGACATGCTGCTTGCAATAGCTGTGCATGCGCTTTTGATATAACTACAGCTACGCTATTAACCTGTTGCTGCTTAATTTTTCAAGTATTGGGAAGAAGATATCTTCTGCTGCTGAAGGGACTGAACAGCTACTAGGATATCTTAATTAGTGCATGCAAATATGTTGCAACAACAAGCATAGGTAGATACGGCTGTGTGTGGATGGTCAGAGTGAGAGGTCTGGTGTGTACAATTTAACAGGAGATGGACCTCTGTCATGTCCTTTTTCATGATTTTAAATGGCTTTATATTTGATTTGGAGCAATCAAGGTTTTGTAACACATTAAAGAGGAACGCCAGCCTAAACAAACATACTGTCATTAAATTACATTAGTTATGTTAATTAAAATAGATAGGTAATATAATCTCTTACCCACCGTGTTTTAAAAGAACAGGCAAATGTTTGATTTCATGAGGGCAGCCATCTTTTTGGTTGAAAGGAGGTGACAGGGAGCATGAGACACTGTTCCAACTGTCCTGTGTCCTGATCACCCCTCCCAGTTGCTAGGCAACGTGAATAACAACATAGGAAATCCCATCATGCTTTGCACAGCATCAGGGAAAAAAACCTGGGCAGTTTTCTTTAATTGGTGGAGCTTAGCTAAAAATGCAGCTAAAAATGAGCTTTGGTAAGAAAAACAAAGTTCTGATGCTGTGAAACTGTTAAAGAAACACCAAGCCTTTTCAGTTCTGCTGAGAAGATTTTTTGTCCGGAGGTTCACTTTAATAAAGGTATTTGCAATTTTTTTAAGCAAATTCTAGTGCAGCCAGTACCCTTTTTCTTTTTCCTTTTTTGAATGAGTTATTAGTTAAGTGAGTGTATGCCTGAAGAATGATGATAAAGATTAAAGGTTAGGGAGGATGTAATTGGAGAACGTTAAGCTTCATTCTGGGGTCTTCCAGTGGTTAAAATTAAGTGCAATTTTTGGGGGGAGATTAAAAGAGAAATAGTAATTGGAATAGTACAAAATAGATACAGTATTTAGAGAAAGATTAACATTTTAAAAGTATTGATAAGTCTCAACCATGAGATTTCATTTTATTGATTTGGTCAAGATTTATGGGTAGGTTTTTAACCCACTTCTCCTGATTATACTTATATAGATCTTTAATAATTGTTGGGATATTTACCCCTAGGTATTGAATGTAGTATTCTGCCCATGGAAGCAAACATTTATTCTTCAAGGATTTTTTCTTGTTAAGAATACCATCTTGTCCTGTGGTTTTAGGTCTGCCTTGGTTAAAGCAGCATGATTCAGTGTTTGATTGGCAGACTAGACAACTTATTAAAGGGAACCTAAACTGGGAAGGATATGGATTTTTCCTTTTAAAATAACACCAGTTTACTGACTCTCCTGCTGACCCTGTGTCTCTAATACTTTTTAGCTACACCCCCTCAACAAGCATGCAAATCAGGTGCTCTGACTGAAGACAGACTGGATTCGCTGCAGGCTTATTTCATGTGCGTGATTCAGATACTGCTGCAGCCAAATAGATCTATAGGACTGCCAGGCAACTGGTATTGGTTAAAAGGAAACATCCATATCCCTCTCAGTTAAGGTTCCCTTTAAATGGCCATCACATTGTATTAACAACTGTTTGAAATGTCTTGCTCTGCATTGTATTGATCTTGATAAGGTTAAAAGTATGCCAGTGTGTCAAGAATTTTCTGATACAGTGCCTTGCAAAAGTATTCGGCCCCCTTGAAGTTTTCTACATTTTGTCACATTACTGCCACAAACATGAATCAATTTTATTGGAGTTCCACATGAAAGACCAATACAAAGTGGTGTACACATGAGAAGTGGAACGAAACTCATACATGGTTCCAAACGTTTTTTACAAATAAATAACTGCAATGTGGGGTGTGCGTAAATATTCAGCCCCCTGAGTCAATACTTTGTAGAACCACCTTTTGCTGCAATTACAGCTGCCAGTCTTTTAAGGTATGTCTCCACCAGCTTTGCACATCTAGAGACTGAAATCCTTGCCCATTCTTCTTTGCAAAACAGCTCCAGCTCCGTCAGATTAGATGGACAGCGTTTGTGAACAGCAGTTTTCAGATCTTGCCACAGATTCTCGATTAGATTTAGATCTGGACTTTGACTGGGCCACTCTAACACATGGATATGTTTTGTTGTAAACCATTGCATTGTTGCCCTGGCTTCATTTTTAGGGTCGTTGTCCTGCTGGAAGGTGAACCTACGCCCCAGTCTCAAGTCTTTTGCAGACTCCAAGAGGTTTTCTTCCAAGATTGCCCTGTATTTGGCTCCATCCATTTTCCCATCAACAGCTTCCCTGTCCCTGCTGAAGAGATGCACCCCCAGAGCATGATGATGCCACCACCATATTTGACAGTGGGGATGGTGTGTTCAGAGTGATGTGCAGTGTTAGTTTTCCGCCACACATAGCGTTTTGCATTTTGGCCAAAAAGTTCCATTTTGGTCTCATCTGACCAGAGCATCTTCTTCCACATGTTTGCTGTGTCTCCCACATGGCTTGTGGCAAACTGCAAATGGCACTTCTTATGCTTTTCTGTTAAAAATGGCTTTCTTTTTGCCACTCTTCCATAAAGGACAACTTTGTGCAGTGCACGACTAATAGTTGTCCTATGGACAAATTCCCCCACCTGAGCTGTAGATCTCTGCAGCTCATCCAGAGTCACCATGGTCCTTTTGGCTGCATTTCTGATCAGCACTCTCCTTGTTCAGCCTGTGAGTTTAGGTGGACGGCCTTGTCTTGGTAGGTTTACAATTGTGCCATACTCCTTCCATTTCTGAATGATCGCTTGAACAGTGCTCCATGGGATGTTCAAGGCTTTGGAAATCTAAGCCTGATTTTCTCAATAACTTTATCCCTGACCTGCCTCGTGTGTTTTTTGGAATTGATGGTGTTGTTGCTCCCAATAATCTCTTGGACAACCTCTGAGGCCATCACAGAGCAGCTGTATTTGTACTGACATTAGATTACACACAGGTGCACTCTATTTAGTCATTACCACTCATCAGGCAATGTCTATGGGCAACTGACTGCACTCAGACCAAAGGGGGCTGAATAATTATGCACACCCCACTTTGCAGTTATTTATCTGTAAAAAATGTTTGGAATCATGTATGATTTTCATTCCACTTCTCACATGTACACCACTTTGTATTGGTCTTTCTTGTGGAATTCCAATACAATTGATTCATGTTTGTGGCAGTAATATCACAAAATGTGAAAAAACTTCAAGGGGGCCGAATACTTTTGCAAGCCACTGTATATTCTCTCCACAGGCTGCTGACAAGTTTCCACCCCAGAGGTTTTATGATTGTTCCATTGATATCCTTCCAGGTATCATGCCATACCATGGCTGTCTTTATAATTTGTCAGGTCCTGAAGACAAGACCATGGAAGATTATATCAAGGAAAACCTAGAAAAAGGTTTTCTCAGGCCTTCTACATCTCCTGCAGGGGCTGTTTTTTTTCTTTGTGTAGAAGAAAAATGGGAGTGTTAGACCTTGTATTGATTACAGGAGTTTAAACAAAATTACAATTATAAATTGCTATCCTTTACCCCTCATTAAAGTGAACCTCCGGACTAAAAATCTATTCAGCAGAACTGAAAAAGCTTGGTGTTTCTTTAACAGTTTCACAGCATCAGAACTTTGTTTTTCTTACCAAAGCATCATTTTTAGCTGCATTTTTATCTAAGCTCCACCCATCAAAGAAAAAAGGCCAGGCTTTTTTTCCCTGATACTGTGCAGAGCATGATGGGATTTCCTATGTTGTTATTCATGTTGCCTAGCAACTGGGAGAGGTGCTCAAGACACAGGACAGTTGGGACTGTGTCTCATGCTCCCTGTCATCTCCTTTCACCCAAAAAGATGGCTGCCATCATGAAATCAAACATTTGCCCGTTCTTTTAAAACAGGGTCGGTAAAAGATTATATTACCTACCTATTCTAATTAACATAACTAATGTAACTTAATGACAGTGTGTTTGTTTAGGCTGGAGTTCCTCTTTAATGTTCTGTTTACTCAGGTTGTTGGTGCAAAAATGTTCACTAAGCTTGATTTGAGAGGTGCTTACAACCTTATTCGGATCTGTCAGCCTCTAAAGTGTACCAGAGCTCACAAATTAAAAAGATTTTTTACATACCTGGGGCGTCCTCTAGCCCCATCCACTCCCACGCCGTCACCCTCTGCTGCCTGCAGCTTCGGGAACCGGGTCCCCGCACTTCTGTCAGTTGGAGCCAGTCTGGCGTAGGAGACGTGCACCCTCTACGTATCTCTCCCGCAGCTGCTGGAGAGATATGCAAAAAGAGCACTTCTCCTACATAGCTGGCCGCAACTGACGTCAGTGACGGGACCCGGTTCCCAAAGCTGCGAGCAGCAGAAGACGGCTGTGTGGGAGCAATCAGAACAGATGGGGATGGAGGAAGCCCCAGGTATGTATAAAATCTTTTTAATTTGTGAGCTCGGAGTCCCTTTAACACCAAGGATGGGCACTATGAATATTTGGAGATATCTTTTAGATTATGTAATGGGGTTGCGATTTCCTAGGTCATTTTGTTGTCGTTTAATTATATTTTGTTGTCGTTTAATTACATGACATTTTGATATATTCTTCATCCATATCAGAGCATTGTGGTCATGTCAAGATGGTGTTACAGAAACTGAGGGAAAATTGTCTGTATGCCAAACTTGAAAAGTGTATTTTCGAGACTCAGAAGGTGTTTCTGGGATATGTTATCTCAGACTTTGATCTGGCCATGGTCCTGATAAGTTATTAGCAGTTCTGAACTGGGTCCAACTCACTGATTTAAATCTCTGCAACGTTTCTCTGGGTTTCTTGGGGTTTGCCAACTTTTATTGGAAATGTATTAAAAATGTATTAAATTCTGATCCTGCTAATTGAATTCCGTTGGCTCATCAGGCTTTTAAGAGTTTGAAGAAAGTATTTAGATCCACCCCCATCTTGGTGCATCCTGATGTGCAGAGATCATTAATTGTCGAGGTTGACGCCTTAGAATTAGGAGTTGGTGCAGTTCCCTCTCAATACTCAGGGTGCACCAAGCATCTCCACCCTTGTGCTTTTTTTTCTAGGAAGTCCTCTTGTGCTGACAAAAATGTTGGTATCGGTAATGTTATAATTTAAGTAGGCCTCCGTTATTTGGACTGAGTTTTAGGTAAAAGGCTTGTTCGCAGAGTATACCTTTAAGTAGAGTTCCTTGTGATGCAGGCAGATGCATCTCAGTGTCTGCTTGAAGCAGATGATGCAAGCAGATACTGAGAAGATGTTCTTAGTACAAGGTCTTAGGCCTACACTGCCCCAGCCAAATAGACTATGGGAACAATCAGCATAGGACATATTTACACAACATAACATTCTTGTATGTAGGTTAAAAGAGCTCATAGAATATTAATCAAGTAGGTGGGTATTATGACACCACGAGGGGTCTGAGCCAATTGTAGGTTCTGGGGGGGATGGCTCAGATGAGGTCACATTTAACTCGGACTGGGCAGAGAGCTTCTGGGTGTGAAATGCCCGCTAAGCTTGGTGGGCATTGTTTTTTTCATGGTTTAATTTTACTATTACGTATAAACCTGACTCCAAGGTTGTTAAGGCAGATGCCTTATCCCTATGCTTTGAAAAATAATTTCTTGTTCTAGTTCTTGTTCCTGAATTTATTTTCTAATTACATAGCATTCCTGAAAATGTTGTGTCTGATAGAGGGGTTCAAATTGTGTCTCAATTTTGGCGTGCATTCTTTGCCCATCTAGGAATTTCATTGTCCTTTTATTCAGGGTTTTATCCAGAGACTAACAGTCAAACTGAAAGAATGGATCAATCTCTAGAGCAATATTCTAAGATGTTTTGTAGCCCAATTGTCAGGAAGAATGGGTAACATATTTACTTTTGTTAAGTTTGTATTAATATCTTTGTTAACAGTTCCACAAAAATGTCTAATTTTGTCTAATTGTTACCAGTTATAACCCAAAGTTTAGTTCTCTCTCTGGTCCATCTTCTGATCTTTCCAGTTTGGAAAATTGTATCTCTCACATTATACAGCAGGAGGAATGGCAGCGCTTTCAAAACTCATACCTGAATGATTTTTTTTTTGCATAGATGTGCAGAGCTCCAATAACTACTTGACTAAAGTACACACCAACACTCATTGCAGGCACAAACGGGGAGACATAGCTTCAGTGTGGGGCCCAGTAGTTATTGGAGCTCTGCACATTATGGCAGATAGATCATTCAGGTATAGGTTCACCCCACACTGAAGCTATGCCCCCCCTCTTTGAGCCTGCAATGCGTGTTGGTGTGTTCTTTAGTCCAGTAGTTATTGGAGCTCTGCACATCTATGCAAAAAAATAATAATAATAATAATTTAGGTATGAGTTTTGAAAGCGCTGCCATTCCTCCTGCTGTATGAATTGAATGATAGTATACTAGTGGCCAGCTGCATTCACTGTTTGCAAAATCACTTCAAAAAGCTTTAGATTAGAATTTGTACACAATTTGCATCTGCTTTGCATTCAGGGCTTGTATTTAGTTCCAGAGGGGCTCTGCATTGCCTCTGTAGGCTTGCAATCAGATGCATCCATGAGCGCTGTCACCAGTCTGTATGTTTGTTTTATGAAATGTGTATACCATTTGTTTGACTAGCAACACTGGAAATATTGTGTTTTTATCGCTAGACTAGCGTAGGTCTTCCCCAAGGAGGTACGTCACCACCGCGGGGAAGTCTATTAGGTTGTAATTTGTGCACATATTATCACTGAAGCTAACACCCCCCTTTGCCTGTAGTAAAAGCCAGGTGTGTATTTTAGTCCAGTAGTTATTGGAGCTCTGCACATTATGGTGGATAAATCATTCAGGTATAGGTTCACCCCACACTGAAGCTATGTCCCCCCTTTGTTCCTGCAATGAGTGTTGGTGTGTACTTAAGTCCAATAGTTATTGGAGCTATGCACATCTATGCAAAAAAAAAAAATCATTCAGGTATGAGTTTTGAAGCGCTGCCATTCCTCCTGCTGTATGAATTGAATGTAAGTATACTAGTAGCCAGCTGCATTCACTTTTTCAAAATCACTTCAAAAAGCTTTAGATTAGAATTACAGACTAACCAGCAAGCTCATGGTGACCCAGAACTCATTGGAGTGAATCTTGGTGGAGGGCTGCTTCACTTCACTGCTGGGAATTGTGAGCACTAATTATATTACATTGCTGTTTGTATATTGTTTTTTGCTGCTGCAATATCTGGTGGATTGTCTGTGTGGTTCATCTGATATTAAACAGCAAGTGTCATTTTTTAAAAGTACAAATTTTTTTTTCTTTTCCCTCTAGTTTGTTTTGCAGCAGGCAATTGGCTAGGGGGAGGGACTAGCTGCAACAGGAGGTATTTGGTCAGCTTCAGGACTCAGTACTGAGCTTGCTCAGTCTGTGGCTTGCTCACTAAGTGGCTGCGACACAAGTGGCATAGGCGTTAAAAACAGGCGTTGCAACACAGGCACAAAGAGAGTGGTGAGAGGAAGTAGGTAAGGACAAAAAAAAAAAAAAAAAAAAAAAAACCTTCAATCAATATTGTGGTTTTTTGCATTGGTTAGAATGTGCTAGGCACGTTGTGGTGTAGTCTTTAAATTTTGAGGACTCCACCCCAACTTCACTCACTCCACCTCCACCCCTCCCGCCCCTCCTCCTCCCCTCCCCCTCCTCCCCCCTCCCCCTCCTCCCCTCCCCCCCCCCTCTTCACTCACTCCCCAACTTCACTTACTCTCCCTTTCCTCCTCCCCAGCTTCACTCACTCTCCCATTTCATCTTTTACCGCCACAGTTTACTTTAAATAATTTTTTCCCCACACAAAAGTCATCATGTTGGACTATGCTGTACAGTGTACATCCTGCAACATGTATGCATGCCTTGATCAGCGGATTGAGGGTGTTTACTGTTGCCCTGGGTGTGTGCGTGTTGCTCAGTTAGAGGCGGAAGTCGCAGAGCTAAATAAGCATCTCGCAACACTGAGAAGCATACACAACATGGAGAAGAGCTTGGATCTCACGATCCAGACACTGGATGGAACCGTTGAAGATGAGGAGGGTGGAGTACAGCCAGACCAAGAAGCAGAGGCAGCCGCTAGTTGGGTCACAGTTAGAAGGGGTAGGGGAAAAAGTGGCAGGGAGGCTAGTCCCGAGTTGTCCCTCACTAATAAGTATGCTTGTTTGCGTAATATTGGGGAGGATGATTCAGGAGTAGCAATGCTGCAGCAGGATGTGCTCCTTAGCAACCAAGGGGCAGACTGCTGTAACGAGAAAGGGAATAGGAGTGCAGCTAAGGCTAGACAGGTACTGGTGGTAGGGGATTCAATTATTAGGCGCACAGATAGGGTAATCTGTCGAAGAAACCGCGAATGCCGTACAGTCTGTTGCCTCCCGGGTGCTCGGGTTCGGCATGTAGCGGAAAGAATTGACAGATTACTGGGTGGGGCTGGGGAAGACCCGGCTGTCATGGTACACATTGGCACCAATGACAAAGTTAGTGGGAGATGGAAGGTCCTCAAAAATGATTTTCAGGTACTTGGAGATAAACTTAAAGCAAGGACCTCCAAGGTGGTGTTTTCTGAAATACTGCCAGTGCCACGTGCTACATCTGAGAGACAGAGGGAGCTTAGGGAGTTAAATAAGTGGCTGAGAAATTGGTGTAGGAAGGAAGGGTTTGGGTTCCTGGAGAACTGGGCAGACTTTGCAGTCGGCTACAGGTTCTACAGCAGGGATGGGCTGCACCTTAATGGGGAGGGTGCAGCTGCATTGGGGGAGAAGATGGCTAAACGGTTGGAGGAGATTTTAAACTAGGATCTGGGGGGAGGCGGGAGGATAAAGTCTCAATACATAGACAAGATGAGGTAAAAAGACAGTGGGAACCTATCATTATGGAGGGTGGAGAGGGGGGTGGGGACAGTATAAAGATTAAGGAGGTTGGTAAAAATTCAAGTAGCCCATTTCATGTAAACAAAATTGGTAAATGTGGTGGTAAAAATATAAAGTGCATGGTAACCAATGCTCGGAGCCTTGCAAATAAAATAGACGAACTAGAGTTCATTCTGAATGACAAAGGCTATGACATTGTGGGAATAACCGAGACATGGATGGATGAAAGCCATGACTGGATAGCTAATTTAAAAGGATACAATGTGTTTAGGAGGGATAGAACAGGGAAAAAAGGTGGAGGGGTTTGTCTCTTTGTTAAGAATTCTCTTACAGCTGTCCTCAACGATGAGATGGAGGAAGATTGCGAAGATGTGGAGTCCGTTTGGGTAAATATTCATGGTGGAAATAAAAGTTGCCAATTGCTTATTGGGGTATGCTACAGGCCACCTCTTATTAATGAAGCTGCAGAACTGCGATTACTACAGCAGATTGAAAAAGCTGCAGGTAAAAATGAGGTCATAATTATGGGCGACTTCAACTTTCCAGACATTGACTGGAGTATTGAGGCTACCCATTCTGGTAAAAGCAGCAGATTTCTGGCAGCACTACAGGACAATTACTTGACTCAAATGGTAACTGAACCAACTAGGGGGAATGCGTTACTGGATCTGATCATTTCTAATAGACCAGATAATGTATCAAATGTGCAGGTTCAAGAACATTTGGGAAATAGTGATCACAACATGATAACGTTTGAGCTGGTGACTGATAGGCCAAGGGGCAGCGGGACCACTAAAACTATGAACTTTAGAAAAGCAAAGTTCACTCAAATTAGGCAGGCACTAAGTTTGGTGAACTGGGATAATGTACTACAAGGGGAAGACACTGAAGGGAAATGGCAAGCTTTTAAACTTATACTCAATCAATACTGTAGTATGTATATCCCATATGGAAACAAAATGTCTAGGAATAAAAAAAGGCCTCTATGGATGAATAGAAAGGTTAAAGATAAAATGAAGAGGAAAAAGAATGCCTATAAGGTCTTAAAACAGCAGGGGACCGAGGCTGCACTAAATAATTATAAGGAGTGCAATAAAAATTGTAAAAAAGAAATTAGGCAGGCAAAGATTGAAGCTGAAAAACAAATCGCTAAGGATATCAAATCTAACCCAAAAAAGTTTTACAAGTACATTAACTCTAAAAAAAGAAAGGTTGACTGTATAGGACTCCTAAAGAATGAGGATGGGAACTCAATGGTGGATGACCAAGGTAAGGCAGAGTTATTAAATGCTTTCTTTGCTTCTGTCTTCACAAAAGAAACAGCACTGTTGCAAACTACAGAGGCGGAAGAGTCTCAATCTTCTAACTGTAATATTAAATACTTAACGCAGGAAGAAGTGAAGGCAAGACTAAATAAATTAAAAATAGACAAGGCACCTGGCCCGGATGGCATGCATCCTCGGGTCCTAAGGGAATTAAGTTCAGTTATAGATAAACCCCTTTATCTTATCTTTTGTGACTCTCTTGCAACTGGCAGAGTCCCAGTGGATTGGCGTACAGCCCACGTTTTCCCATTATTTAAGAAGGGCAAAAAATCTGATCCAGGAAATTATAGACCTGTAAGTTTAACATCAGTTGTATGCAAACTATTTGAGGGGTTACTAAGAGATACTATACATGACTTCATAGTAGAAAATAATCTTATTTCTCAGCATCAACATGGGTTTACTAAAGACAGGTCCTGTTTGACTAACATGCTCAGCTTTTATGAGGTAGTGAATGCTAATATGGATATTGGGAATGCTGTAGATGTGATATACTTGGACTTTGCAAAGGCCTTCGACACTGTTCCCCACAAAAGTCTGGTGCAAAAGTTGAGAATGCAAGGACTGGGGAAGAGTCTGTGTTCATGGATAGGGAACTGGCTAATGGACAGAAAACAAAGAGTTGTGGTCAATGGATCATACTCAAAATGGGAGACTGTTAGCAGTGGGGTCCCACAGGGGTCTGTTCTGGGTCCAGTGCTCTTCAATTTATTTATTAATGACCTAGTAGATGCAGTAGTGAGCAATGTTGCTATTTTTGCAGATGATACAAAATTGTGCAGAATCATTAACTCTCAGGAAGATAGTGTCATATTGCAACAGGATCTGGATAGGATGGCTATATGGGCACATACATGGCAGATGAAATTCAATGTTGACAAATGTAAGGTCATGCATTTTGGACGTACGAATGGTCTAGCACCATACAAAATAAATGGGATACAGTTGGGGACATCAAACTTGGAGAAGGACTTAGGAGTACTCATTGACAGCAAGTTAAATAATCGTACTCAATGCCAAGCAGCTGCAGCTAAAGCTAACAAAATTTTGGGATGCATTAAAAGGGAAATAAAAACTCGAGATGCTAGCATAATATTGCCCCTGTTTAACTCTCTAGTAAGGCCACATCTGGAATATGGAATTCAGTTCTGGGCACCACATTACAAAAAAGATATTGCAGTTTTAGAGCAGGTGCAGAGACGAGCAACAAAATTGATGCGTGGGATGGAAGGTCTCACTTATCAAGAAAGGTTAGATAAACTGGGTTTATTTAGTCTAGAGAAAAGACGCCTTAGAGGGGATCTAATTAACATGTATAAATACATCAGAGGGCAATATAATACCTTGGCGGATGAGCTTTTTGTCCCTAGGCCTTCTCAAAGGACTAGAGGAAATGATCTGCGCATGGAGGAAAAACGTTTTAGCCATTTATTTCGGAAAGGGTTCTTTACAGTAAGAGTGATTAAGATGTGGAATGCATTGCCACAGGAAGTCGTTATGGCAAACTCTATACCTGCATTTAAAGGGGGCTTAGATGCTTTCCTTGCGTTGAAAGACATCCATGGCTACAATTACTAGGTAATGCCTAATGATGTTGATCCAGGGATTTTATCTGATTGCCATCTGGAGTCGGGAAGGAATTTTTCCCTTTAGGGGCTAATTGGACCATGCCTTGTAATGGTTTTTTCGCCTTCCTCTGGATCAACAGGGATATGTGAGGGAGCAGGCTGGTGTTGTACTTTGTACTGGTTGAACTCGATGGACGTATGTCTTTTTTCAACCAAAATAACTATGTAACTATGTAACTATGTAACTATGAGTGTGTAAGGGACTACAATGGTCCTAAAAGCCCCCTTACTAAGATGTTAAGAAAAACAAAAATTTGCTTTCCTAAAACAGAAAGAATTTGCGATAATTCAGGTTGGAGTGAGCTCGAGATGTCTCCCAGAGCACCACTGCTGAATATATGCAAATTAACCATTGTACCCTTAGAAGCTAAACACACCTCCAGAACCGCTGGAATGCAATGATGTGTCAGCTTGTTAAATTGTACAGAGCCATAATAATCCAACATGCATACAGACTGTTTCGGATTTTTTTTTTTTCTTTTTTTTTGCCTTTCAGATTAAAATCACTTAAAAACCAGCCATCACACGGATCTCTCCATCAGGTTGGCAGCGATATTGCCCTTCCTTCACTGTTTAATCATCATGCCGGCTTTAATCAAATCTGTTCTTTATCAATCAAGAAACAACAACAAAAAAATACATTTTAGAGCAAAGAGCCCCATTCCTCTTGTCTCCACAATTCTTTCGCCTTCTCCTCCCCAACACCTCTTTTATCTGCTAGATAAACCACGTACAGTCTTGCCAAAAATATATTGCATACTGCTTCCAATGACAACTGCTCTTTTTTGAATACAATTAGGTTCCTTGCGTCCCACAGAACTTCCTTGAAAACAGAAAACACTATCCACCCTCTCCTATCCTTCTCCTTTTCTCCCAGTGACACTCTACCCATCACCATTGAAAAAGATGTGACCCTGACCTCCACCACCACCTCTAGAAACCTTCCCAACCTCCTCCGAAAATCCCTTGCAAAATCACACTCCCAGAAAACGTGGTCCACATCCTCCTCTCCTCCACACCCTTCTCTTGGGCACCTTCCTGAGACAGCTATACCCCTCCTTTTGCAAAAACCTCTAGTAGGGAGTGCTGATACCAGGCCCATCCACACCACATCCTTCTGCCTGTTTGTTATTCCTTTTATACTCATTCTCTTCCATATTGCCTCTGTTTGCACACTTGTCATTCCTTTTATATAACAGATCATATCATTCCTTGTAATCCACTTTTTTATGTTTTGCTTGCTGATGTCTGTCAAGGCTGCTCCTGTCATGTTGAAGTTATCCAGAATGTCTTTGACTGTTTGGTAACATAGCGCGGTTGTAAATGCGGCAGGCTTGCTCAGGTCCTTAGTGACCCATCCCAACTTATTCCACAACCATCCTCCCAAGTATCTCACAAAATCCTTCACCCTCCCTTCTGACTCCAACACTCTACGGACAGACACCAGATAGTGCAGAGACAAAAAGGAAGCAACATCAGGGAAATCCCAACCACCCAGAGATACACCCTTGTGAACCGTCACCCGTGCCACCCTCTCCATCTTTGAACCCCAGAAGAAGACAAACAACATTCTCTGCACCTCTTGCATCCACCTTTTGCCAGGAGGCAAGACCAAACAAAAATACAACAACAATGGCAATATCACAGCTTTCACCACCAACACTTTCCCTGAAAAGGACAACTTCCGCAACCTCCACAAATTCAACTTTCTTACCACTTTCCCTTTCACCTCATCCAAAGTCTTTCTACCTTTCATCTCTGCATCAAACACCACACCCAACACCTTGATCTCCTGACTCACCGGCACTTTCTCCACTTTCAAAGGTACAGGCCTCCCAAAGGAAACCAGTTGGGACTTCTCCCAATTCACAGCCATTCCAGACATTCCACAAAACACCTTCACATGCAAATTCACCCTGTCAATATCAGCCTGAGACCCGCCCACAAACGACACATCATCCATATAAGCCAAATACTTCACCTGCTCTCCACCACCACCTGGCACAACAAACCCTTTCACCACTTTATTCCGCTGGACATACCTCAGCAAAGGCTCCACCACACAAATAAAAGCCATAGGCGACAGCGGACACCCCTGCCTGACTCCGGACAAAACGGGGAATGACCTGGACAAAACCCCATTTACCAAGACTTGGCTCGAAATTCCAGTGTAAAAACTTCTAATAACTTTTAGGAGACAATCAGGGACCCCTAATTTTGCCATCACCCCGAACAGGAAGGAGTGTGATACTCTATCAAATGCCTTTTCCAAATCGATACCCTCAATGACCATCGGCACTTTATTTTCCTGTGAAAAATTTATCATGTCCCTTAACAAAACCAGGTTATCGACGCTTCTTCGACCGGGGACCGCACAGGTCTGCCCCTCTCCAATCATAGATGCTATCACACTCCTTAACCTGTTTGCGACCAATTTCGCCACTATCTTGTAGTCCACATTCAACAGCGAAATCGGCCTCCAATTTTTTATCAGTTTTTTGTCTCCTTTCTTATAAATCAGGGTGATGACTCCCTCCCGCATTGATGGGGACAACCGTCCAGAAGAAAAAACCTCCTGGACCACCTCCACCACTTCCCCACCAATGATAGGCCAGGCCCACCTAAAAAACTCCACTGAGAGCCCATCCTTCCCTGGAGTCTTGCCTGTTTGCATGGCACCCACTGCCGCCCATACCTCCTCCGTGGCCACCGACTCTTTCAACTGCTGCACCTCCAACGGATCCAAACACTCCTCCAACACCTCATCACAATACTCTTCCATCTCCACATCCGACCCAACATTCCCTCCTCCATACAAATCCACATAAAACTTCTGCACCTCTTCCACCACCTCAGAACCAACCACTTCTTTCTCATCCACCACCACTGACTCTAACACTTCCCTACTGGACACCACCTTCTTAAAGAAGAAACGGGAGCAAGACTCCCCCTCTTCCAAATCTCTCACTTTCGCCTGATACACAATCCTCTTCCCACGCTCCATCAACATTCCCTTCATTCGCTGTCTTGCCTCCTCCAACTCTTCCTCCACCTCATACCCCCATTCCTTCATCTTCACCAGATACTGCAATCTCACTTTCCACCTTTCTTCCTCCTCTCTCTGCAAACACCTCTTCTCATACGCCAGATTCCTAAAAAAGCCAGAAATCCTCCTCTTCACCCAATCCCACCATTCCAACAAATCCACAAACCCTCTCTTCCTACACACCCATCCTGCATACTCCACCCTAAATCTTTCAAGTACATCCACATCCTCCAACAACTCCACATTCAACTTCCAGACTCCCTTCCCAAACACCACTCTCTCCGACGCTTCCAGGGAACAAAGAATGGCTCTGTGATCAGAAAAAGTGACCTGGTGATAAGAGACAGCAGAAACCAACACATACCTAGAAAGTAAAAAGTAATCTATGCGTGACTTAACCGTGCCCGTATCCGAAAAGTAAGTATATTCCCTGTCCCTGCTGCCTGCCGCCAAAGCTGCATCCTGCAGTCCAAAATCTGTCACAATCTGGTTGAGGATCCTACTGGTGGAGTCCAGCTTGGTCTCTCCTGACCCCACTCGATCCCCAACCGATCTTATACAGTTCAGATCGCCGGCCACAATGGTCTTAATGCGGCCTGGCAGATTAAACTTGAGCACCTCCAAAAACTCCGCCCTCTCATTTTTGTCTGCAGGAGCGTAACAGTTAAAAAGACGGTACTGGGAACCAAAAAAATCAAAATTCACAACCATCATCCTTCCCGGAATGATGACAGCATGTGACAAAACCTTTATGCCTGAGTTATTAAACAGCACGCCAATGCCCTCATTCCTACTCTGGCAGGCAGGGGACCAGATGGCATTGCCCCCTGCCCATTCCCCAGAGCCTGGTACCGTCTTCAAAATACACTCCTGCAGACAAAAAATATCCGCCCTAAAATTTGCAAGGTCCTGCAGGACTGCAGCCCGGCGGTATGAGGAGCCGATCCCCCTCACATTTACAGACAGCAGGGACAGGACCATCACCAAAAGACACCACGTGTTATGCACCCTACACTCAGCCATCATCACTTCTTGGATGCTCTGGGACTCTTCCTTAAGCCCACTGTAGCAGGCTCCTGCTTTCCTTTTCTATTTTTCTTTCTTTTTTGTTTCTTTGACTCCGCCATATTCCAGTCCTCTGGACCAGAATCTCCAGCAGTACTCGGCCCAGGCACCTCTGGGTTAATCCTCCTAGCTGGTTTGGTGTTTTCCCAGCTAGTGGGTACAGGAGACTGCATCATGTCAACTTTTAACTCTCCCTCAGAAATGTCACTGACAATACGCATTTTTGACACATGGGTGTCATCACTCTCTGATTCGGTCACAGCATCTTTTCTTTCCTGATAAGGTGGTGGATGATCGCTGTCACTCTCTTCTATCACCACCTCTTTCTCCCCTTCCACCTTCCCAGGGTCAGTTATGTCCATCTCACTCTCCTCCTCCTCATTTGCATAACTCCCTCCCACCTCCTCTGACATCATGCTGGCTGATTTCCCTCCTTTATTTGAATTTGGGGAGCCGTTTTTTTTGGAGGGAAAAAAGGGAGTCCCCTGCTGGGATCTCCCCCCAGCAGTGTCAGCCTTTATCTTTTTCCCTGCGCTTTTCACAGGGTTGGAATGTGCTGGCAGAGTCTTCTGCGAGAGAGCAGAAGAAGGGGTGGAGTCAGGATTGTGCAGGGGATCAGCTGACTGTACAGCTGTTTCCCCACCTGTATTCCTCTCATTCTCGCCGGCTGAGCCGGCTCCAGGGACTGTGGCACTACTGCTCCCAGCGGACCTGCGGCTACTAGCGTCCATGGCAGGCCGCTGGGGGTCTGTGCAGACATCAGGCACCTCTGCCTGGCTGATGAGAAGCACGGGGGAGGCTTCGGTACTGGTGGCAGGGGTTGGGGAAGCCTCAGCATGCTCTCCAGGCTCACGCTGCGGGTCCCGCTCAGCAACAGCTGAGCTGGTGACGTCACTGGCATCGGGGGAATCCCGCTCTGCTTGAGAGCCTGGCACATCTTCGGGGAGCTGCTCTGGGGGGGTTTCCTCCACAAAATCTCTCTGCACAGCCCCAGCCTGACTCTCCACAGCGGGGGGACTCGGGGCAACCTCAGTCACAGCACATAAATCAGCTTCTCCAGTCCTACTCGCTGCAGACACGGCAGCGGCAGCCTTCTTGCAGGCAGGACCGGCAACATTCTGCACATCACAGGGAAACTCTGCAGACAGAGGCACGGCGTCCTCTTCACCCCCACTCCCCACAGCATCATCATTTTCATTCACGTCCTCGGCAAGTTTCCTTTTTTTAACTCGCTGCGGCTTTGACACCTCCTCTGCCTGCAGCATCTGGGAATCAGTTACATCATCCACAGGGGGGGCAGGGGGGGTCTCAGCAGCGGTTGGGCTCGAATGACACACACTGGTGCCCTCTCCAGCTGCATCAGCAAAGGGAGGCTCAGTAACAGCCTCAGGGTCCCGGGGCTCCACATGGGGAGCCATTGACCACTTCCTTCCCCTGCTGTATGAACCAGCTGCAGCAGCATACGTGTAAATCCTTGTTTTGCCACGCCTTTCACAATCTTTGGCCAAGTGGCCAGCCAAACCACAGAGGTCACACACTTTCACCTTCTTACAGCTGGAGCCAGGGTGCACTGGCTCCTTGCAATGTCTGCACCGCTCCTCAGAAACACAACTTCCGGCTCCATGCCCGAACATATAGCACCTCCGGCAGTAGAGAGGCTGCCCAGGATACGTGACATAACCTCTCTCTCCAGCAATAGAGAAAACAGGGGGCGGGTGAACTACATCATGCCAGCAACCCTCCTGTCTCTTGAACTTCACAAAAAACTTCATTTTGCTTCTGTAAACACCAATATGGTTATATATTTTTTCAGCATAACTCACCTCCTCAAAATATCTGAGCATAAACAGCCTGACCACATCTGGCTCCACGAATGGATTGTACATATGTACATAAATCTGTCTTGCCTTTTCATTAAATAATGGCGTGACCGACTCCAACCAATTAACATACTCTTCCCTGCTCTCTCTATAATCTGCCAGCACTTTTAGCGCATCTTCCTCATTATGCATAGTAATATCATAGGCCCCTTGTCCTGGAAAATCTTGTATTGCGAACATCTTGCTCTTATTCAGCTTCAACCCCTCCACCAGTACCTTATCGATGAACGCCTTTGGTCCATGCTTCCTCCAATCCGTCTTTACTACAAAGCGAACTGAGTTCCGAAGTTTTGGCATGCCTCCTCCACCTCCTCCACTCGACGCAGCTGCCATCCTCCCCTCGTTTATCCAGGGCCCCCACAAGGAGGACCCTTAGAATATCTCTCGTACCATAACCAAATAACTATATTGTTTCGGATTGTCTGATCCTCATCAGTGCATGGCATGGATTAATTTGGCTCTATGGAGTAGGGCTTGTAAACCGAGAGGTACAGACTAACCAGCAAGCTCATGGTGACCCAGAACTCATTGGAGTGTGTAAGGGACTACAATGGTCCTAAAAGCCCCCTTACTAAGATGTTAAGAAAAACAAAAAATTGCTTTCCTAAAACAGAAAGAATTTGCGATAATTCAGGTTGGAGTGAGCTCGAGATGTCTCCCAGAGCACCACTGCTGAATATATGCAAATTAACCATTGTACCCTTAGAAGCTAAACACACCTCCAGCTTAGCTTCTAAGGGTACAATGGTTAATTTGCATATATTCAGCAGTGGTGCTCTGGGAGACATCTCGAGCTCACTCCAACCTGAATTATCGCAAATTCTTTCTGTTTTAGGAAAGCAATTTTTTGTTTTTCTTAACATCTTAGTAAGGGGGCTTTTAGGACCATTGTAGTCCCTTACACACTCCAATGAGTTCTGGGTCACCATGAGCTTGCTGGTTAGTCTGTACCTCTCGGTTTACAAGCCCTACTCCATAGAGCCAAATTAATCCATGCCATGCACTGATGAGGATCAAACAATCCGAAACAGTCTGTATGCATGTTGGATTATTATGGCTCTGTACAATTTAACAAGCTGACACATCATTGCATTCCAGCGGTTCTGGAGGTGTGTTTAGCTTCTAAGGGTACAATGGTTAATTTGCATATATTCAGCAGTGGTGCTCTGGGAGACATCTCGAGTTCACTCCAACCTGAATTATCGCAAATTCTTTCTGTTTTAGGAAAGCAATTTTTTGTTTTTCTTAACATCTTAGTAAGGGGGCTTTTAGGACCATTGTAGTCCCTTACACACTCCAATGAGTTCTGGGTCACCATGAGCTTGCTGGTTAGTCTGTACCTCTCGGTTTACAAGCCCTACTCCATAGAGCCAAATTAATCCATGCCATGCACTGATGAGGATCAAACAATCCGAAACAGTCTGTATGCATGTTGGATTATTATGGCTCTGTACAATTTAACAAGCTGACACATCATTGCATTCCAGCGGTTCTGGAGGTGTGTTTAGCTTCTAAGGGTACAATGGTTAATTTGCATATATTCAGCAGTGGTGCTCTGGGAGACATCTCGAGCTCACTCCAACCTGAATTATCGCAAATTCTTTCTGTTTTAGGAAAGCAATTTTTTGTTTTAGATTAGAATTAGTACACAATTTGCATCTGCTTTGCATTCAGGGCATGTATGTAGTTCCAGAGGGGCTCTGCATTGACTCTGTAGGCTTGCAATCAGATGCATCCATGAGCGCTGTCACCAGTCTGTATGTTTGTTTTATGAAATGTATTTCTCACATGTCCAACATTTGTACACAGGTTCATGAGAGTCCAAAGTCCACAGTAAAATATCAAAAATCTTTTGCTGATCATCACCGTACCCTTAAACCAGAATTTTTTCCAAGAGATCTGGTCCGGTCATCACTCTCCAAAAACTCTCCTCCAAATTGAAAATTGTGCAAAAGGTAGATCAGCGCATCACCAGGCCGCTTCCGAATGGCCTACAATCAGAGGTGCGCTGAGCCCCCCCAGAAACTGCAAACGCACCTTGAACCCAAACAGAAGCTCTGCATATATACCAAAAGCAAGGCTGCTAAGTGGGAGCAGCTGACCAAAAATGAATTAAGTTAGTACATGGCAAAGAAATGAACAGCGCTACTTAAAAACAGATAAGTGCCTACCTGCAAGAGAGTGCAAGCCCCACTTGTGGGATAAAATACACACCTAGCATACACATAACCTGTCTACCACTGGAGGATGTTGGTTTCCAGTAACAGCTTGCATGCAACTTGTTAAGTACTCATCCCTCCCACTGCAGAGAAGTCATCCTCATATGGGAGGGGACCTAACACTAACTAAATCCTAACCTATGCATATGCATAGCCTGGGTGCGCTACCAAGTAAAATTGAAAATTGCGTAAAAGGTGGATCAGCGCATCACCAGGCCGCTTCCGAATGGCCTACAATCAGAGGTGCGCTGAGCCCCCCAGAAACGGCAAACGCACCTTGAACCCAAACAGAAGTTCTGCATATATACCAGAAGCAAGGCTGCTAAGTGGGAGCAGCTGACCAAAAATGAATTAACAATAAAAACAATAATAACAGAGGCGCCAGCAAGTGTAAAATAGTTAAAATCCGCTTAAAAGGAGTGGTGTAGGTGGAAACACCGCTCAGGTACAAAATAGACCAACCAATAGGCTGTTAATTAATAACAGTGATATTTATTGGGGATTTCTCCAGGCATGCAACGCGTTTCACGGGCAAAGTTCCCGCTTCATCAGGCAAATCGGATAGGAGAAACACAGTGAAAAGTCCAGTTCTGGATCAAGTGCCTCAATGATCCAGAACTGGACTTTTCACTGTGTTTCTCCTATCCGATTTGCCTGATGAAGCGGGAACTTTGCCCGTGAAACGTGTTGCATGCCTGGAGAAATCCCCAATAAATATCACTGTTATTAATTAACAGCCTATTGGTTGGTCTATTTTGTACCTGAGCGGTGTTTCCACCTACACCACTCCTTTTAAGCGGATTTTAACTATTTTACACTTGCTGGCGCCTCTGTTATTATTGTTTTTATTGCTGAATAGTCCACCCATGGTGAAGGGGTGTTTTCCCCGTTTTCCTGTCTACAGAGAGGGACATCTTAAATACCTGAGTGGGGTCAGGTTCTAATTGTCCCCACCTGCATTTACAGTGGTTGCCTTTGCGGTAACCCAGACTTGTGAGTACATCTACCTTTACTTTTTCATTCATCCCCATTCTGACTACTAACATACTACACCATATTGGGCTCTCGGTTTCTTTGTCTCACTTGTCTTTTTAAGCCAAAAATGAATTAAATTAGTACATGGCAAAGAAATGAATAGCGCTACTTAAAAATAGATAAGTGACTACCTGCAAGAGAGTGCAAGCCCCACTTGTGGGATAAAATACACACCTAGCATACACATAACCTGTCTACCACTGGAGGATGTTGGTTTCCTGTAACAGCTTGCATGCAACTTGTTAAGTACTCGTCCCTCCCACTGCGGAGAAGTCATCCTCATATGGGAGGGGACCTAACACTAACTAAATTCTAAACTATGCATATGCATAGCCTGGGTGCGCTACCAAGTAAAATTGAAAATTGAGCAAAAGGTCGATCAGCGCATCACCAGGCCGCTTCCGAATGGCCTACAATCAGAGGTGCGCTGAGCCCCCCCCAGAAACTGCAAACGCACCTTGAACCCAAACAGAAGCTCTGCATATATACCAGAAGCAAGGCTGCTAAGTGGGAGCAGCTGACCAAAAATGAATTAAATTAGTACATGGCAAAGAAATGAACAGCGCTACTTAAAAACAGATAAGTGCCTACCTGCAAGAGAATGCAAGCCCCACTTGTGGGATAAAATACACACCTAGCATACACATAACCTGTCTACCACTGGAGGATGTTGGTTTCCTGTAACAGCTTGCATGCAACTTGTTAAGTACTCGTCCCTCCCACTGCGGAGAAGTCATCCTCATATGGGAGGGGACCTAGAACTAACTAAATCCTAACCTATGCATATGCATAGCCTGGGTGCGCTACCAAGTAAAATCAAAAATTGAAAATTGCGCAAAAGGTGGATCAGCGCATCACCAGGCCGTTTCCGAATGGTTTACAATCAGAGGTGCGCTGAGCCCCCCCAGAAACTACAAACACACCTTGAACCCAAACAAATTGGGTCCCAAGTTTATTGGTCCATACCAAATATAGGAAAGGAAAGGATCAATAAAGTGACTTATAGAGTTAAATTGCCCTGTTCTGTAAGAGGTGTCGACTCATTTTATGTTTCCATTTTGAAATCAGCAGCCAATGTCGATTTGTCAGTGTCTCCACCTCCTCCAGTGAAGGTAAATGGTGAACAAGAGTATGAGATCGAAAGGATTCTAGATTCTGATTTTGTAAAAAATTCTCTTCAATTCCTCATTGATTGGAAAGGTTATGGACCAGAAGAGAGATCATGGGTTCCTGCTAGACAGGTACATGCCAATCATGCTGATTTAGAAGCCAGAGTCCGTGTCTGTCATTGCCCGTGATAGTGTTAGCTTTGCTAGTTGCTGGGTGCTGACTGTTTGTGCTTTGACCCAAACCTCCGATTTTCGCAAAAGTTCGGTTTGCGCGAACTTTTGCGAATCGCAATAGACTTCAATGGGGAGGTGAACTTTGAAAACTAGAAACACTTATGCTGGCCACAAAAGTGATGGAAAAGATGTTTCAACGGGTCTAACACCTGGAGGGGCGCATGGCGGAGTGGGATAGACATCAAAAGTCCCAGGGAAAAATCTGGATTTTACGCAAAGCAGAGTTTTAAGGGCAGAAATCACATTGAATGCTAAATTGCAGGCCTAAAATGCTTTAAAACATCTTGCATGTGTATACATCAATCAGGGAGTGTAATTTGAGTACTGCTTCACACTGACACACCAAACTCACTGTGTAACGCACCGCAAACAGCTGTTTGTGTTGTGACGGCCGTGCTGGACTGGTGTGCACCATGGTGAGAGTGAAGGCCATGTCGGTTTTCAAGCCCATATGGTCGCCGGGCTGTGATAGCTCAATGACAGAACAATGGCTGTCCAGCTGATCAAATTTGGTCTGTACCCCTCCCCCCAAGACACTCATATAACCGTCGGTCATTGCTTTATTGTAATACGCAAGCCCCTTCACCGCATCAAGGTAACGATCACGAAGGGGAATTGGCACATGTACATGCCTTTTGTTTTGTTGTTGCAGTTGCAGTGCAGCCAGAAAAATTAGGCAGGCATGAACACGTACCAGAAAAATTATTATAGCGTCCGCTGCTAGCAGCAGCCTTAAAAATTCAGGAATCCACCTGGAGTCCGGGACCCTGTTGGTGGTGGCGGAGAAGGCAGTCAAGCGGCCTCCGGGGAGAGATGATGTGTGGGGAGTGACTTAGTCTTGGGGCAGGCAGTCACACGGCTTGCAGGCAGAGATGCTGTGTGTGGGGACTGACTTAGTCTTCGGGCTGGCAGTAGCCCTCCGGGATCCATGCCTCATTCATTTTGATAAAGGTGAGGTACTGAACACTTTTGTGACTTAGGCGACTTCTCTTCTCACTGAAAATGCCTTCAGCTGTGCTGAAGGTCTTTCTGACAGGACGCTTGAGGCAGGGCAAGACAGAAGTTGGATGGCAGATTGGGACAGCTCTGGTAACAGGTCAAGCCTGCACAACCCGTAGTCCAAGGGTTCATCGTCGCTGCTCGCAGTGCCTACATCCACACTCAAGGCCAGGTAGTCAGCTACCTGCCTGTCCAGGCGTTGGTGGAGGGTGGATCCAGAAGGGCTAAGGTGAGGCGTTTGACTAAAGAATGTCCACATGTCCGACATCACCATGAGATCGCTGGAGCGTCCTGTCCTCGCCTGCGTGGACATGGGAGAAGGATTACTGGCAGTGGTACCTTTATTGTGTTGTGCTGCGACATCACCCTTAAACACATTGTAAAGCATAGTTGCCAGCTTGTTCTGCAAGTGCTGCATCCTTGGTAACATGTCCACCACTTTGTGCCTATACCGAGGGTCTAATGGCGTGGCCACCCAGTAATTGTCATTCCCCTTGCGTTTTTTTATACGAGGGTCCCTCAACTGGCTGGACAGCATAAAAGACGCCATCTGCACAAAGTTGGATCCAGACGTACTATCCATCTCCTTTTGCTCTTCCTCAGTGACGTCAGGTAAGTCCTGCTCCTCCCCTCAGCCACAAACAATACCACGGGAACGTTGAGCAGCACAAGCCCCCTGCGATGCCTGCTGCGATTGTTCTTCTGCCGCCGCCTCCTCCTCCTACTCCAAAGAAACACCTTCCCGATCATTCGAGTCTGACTCCTCTTCCCCACACGACTCTTCCTCCTCTTCCTCCTCCCCCCACTGTGCTGCCGCAGGTGTTGAGGAAACATCTGGTTCTGATGAGAATTGATCCCACAACGCTTCCTCCCGTAGCTGTTCCTGTTCACGCTCCTCCACAGCTTGATCCACCACTCTACGCACAGCACGCTCCAGAAAGTAAGTGTACGGGATCAAGTCGCTGATGGTGCCTTCACTGCGACTCACCAGGATGGTCACCTCCTCAAACGGCCGCATGAGCCTGCATGCATTTCGCATGAGTGTCCAGTTGTTGGGCCAGAACATACCCATCTCCCCAGACTGTGTCCTTCTACTGTAGTTGTAGAGGTACTGGGTGACGGCTTTCTCCTGTTCTAGCAGGCGAGAGAACATAAAGAGGGTCGAATTCCAGTGAGCCGGGCTATCGCAAATCAGGCATCTCACCGGCAACTTGTTTATCCGCTGAATATCGGCACTGTGTGCCATGGCCATGTAAGACCGCCTGAAATGCCCACACAACTTCCTGGCCTGCTTCAGGACATCCTCTAAGCCTGGGTACTTTGACACAAAAATTTTTGAATGACTAGGTTCAGCACATGTGCCATGCAGGGTACGTGTCAGCTTTCCCAAATTCAAAGCGGAAAGGAAATTGCTGCCATCGTCACACACCATGTTGCAGATCTCCAGCTGGTGCGGGGTCAGCCACTGATCCACCTGTTTGTTAAGAGCAGCCAGGAGAGCTGCTCCAGTGTGACTCTCCGCTTTGAGGCAAGACATGTCTAAGATGGCATGACACCGTCGTACCTGGCATGCAGCATAGGCCCTGGGGAGCTGGGGCTGTGTAGCTGGAGAGGAGATCGCAGCACCAGTAGAGTTAAACTGCCACTCAGCCAAGGAGGAGGAGGATGATGACAGCGAAGAGGATGTAGCAGGAGAAGAGGAGGTGGCAGGAGGCCTGCCTGCAAGCCGTGGATGTGCCACAAGTTGGTCTGCTGCACAGCCACATTCTCCCTGCTTGCCATCGGTCACCAGGTTGACCCAATGGGCTGTGTAAGTAATGTACCTGCCCTGACCGTGCTTGGCAGACCAGGCATCCGTGGTCAGGTGGACCCTTGACCCAACGCTGTGTGCCAGAGATGACATCACTTGCCTCTCAACTTCACGGTACAGTTTGGGTATCACCTTTTTAGAGAAATAATTGTGGCCTGGTATCTTCCACTGCACTGTCCCAAATCGCCACAAATTTACGGAAGGCCTCAGAGTCCACCAGCTGGTATGGTAACGGCTGGCGAGCTAACAGTTCCGCCAAGCCAGCTGTCAGACTCCGGGCAAGGGGGTGACTGGCAGAAATTGGCTTCTTCCGCTCAAAGATTTCCTTCACAGACACCTGGCTGCTGTGGGCAGAGGAGCAGGAACTGCTCAAGGTCAGAGGCGGAGTGGAGGAGGGTGGCTGTGAAGGTGCAAGGGAGAAAGCGGCTGAAGATGCTACACCTGAAGGAGGAAGAGGAGAAGGAGGGTGGCTTTTCTTTTGTGTGCTGCTTTTCCTCTGGTGCTCTTCCCATTGCAGTGTGTGCCTTTTCTCCATGTGCCTTCATAAGGCAGCTGTCCCTACGTGGGTGTTGGCCTTTCCACGGCTCCATTTTTGGAGGCAGAGAGAACAGGTGGCATTGCTCTGATCTACAGCAGACACACTAAAGAATTTCCAAACCGCTGAGCCCCCCTGCGGTGTGGACACTATGGTGGCCTCAGCAGCTGACGTTGAAGGGAATGTTGGCTGGCTGTCCATTGGTGGCGATACATGGCGCCGGACACTGCCACCAGCTGTTTCTGACAACGAGCTCCCCCTGCTTCTTTCAGGAACTCGTCTCCTCCTACTCCTCTCTGACTCCCCCTCTGAACTGTCCCCCTGTTCATCTCCTCTATTGGGAACATACGTGGCATCCGTATCATCGTCATCATCATAATCATCCTGCCCAGTTTTGTTTGCCTCAGACACCTCCAAAACTGCACCAAAAGCAGGTACTTCATCATCCTCCTCCTCACACGTTACGTCCATAGTGTCGCCTAACTCAGACATATGAGGTGGTGTAACTTGCTTAGCGCCTTCATCTGGTTGTAACAATAATGGGTGTGCATCAGTGACTTCCCCACCAAATAACTCCTGCGAACTGTCAAATGCAATGGATGTGGTGGTTGTAGTAGCACTTGTGGCTGCAGAAGATGAGGTGTTCTGTGTTAAATAGTCAACCACATCCTGACAATCTTGGGAGTTGATGGGATGTGCCTTCTTCCGAGCACTGTACTTTGGTCGAAGGCCGAACGAAATCACATCAGCACGACCTCGCACAGACCTGCCAGGTGGACTTCCTCTGGGTCTGCCTCTACCTCTGCCTCTACCTGTTTTGTCCGTTTTGTCCATATCAGGGGGATGAAGTAAAAGGTATTCACTGACTTGACTAATACAATGTGCAGTCACACAGGTGCAGTTAACAGGTATGCACGGAGTGGTATATAACACTGCATGCGCTCACGTAGGTAAGTGGGTGCACTGCAGTGAACAACAGGTATGTATATGCAGTGATGGGTATTACAATGTGCACCTGTCACACACAGACAGGTACCGGACAGGCACAGTGACACTGCGTGCGCTCACGTAGGTAGGTGGGTGCACTGTGAACAACAGGTAGGTATATGCAGTGATAGGTATTACAATATGCACCTGTCACACACAGACAAGTAGCGGACAGGCACAGTGACACTGCGTGTGCTCACGTAGGTAGGTGGTGCAAGAATCTATACATTGGTTGCTATTGGCAACAGACCTTTTACTCCGGCACCAGCAACTCATTAGAGCTGCAACTCACAGCGACAGCATACAGGAGATAGAGCGGAGACAGCCACCTTCACCTTTCAAGGGGTTTATTCAGCAATTAGGCATCTTGTGCTACATGGGAAAGACTGTTACATATAAACAGTCTTTCCTATGTCCTATGTACATTACATATATTTACAGCATACAGACATGAAGCTAGTATTCTAACTAGGAAGTGTAGAGAGCAAGATAGTGTGCAGAAGACGAAATAAAAGTAGCCTTCTGCCATCCTGTATCCCTCTTTTATATGAACATCAAAGAGTTAAACTCTGACATCACCCGAGCCATACCCCCAAGCCTACAATTGGCAGGCATGGGCATGTGAACCACCTCATCATATACTTTATGCCCTAGATGCAAGGAATGCAATGTTTTCCAAACATTGGCTTTGTTTACCGTTTCGTAGTCTAACAGTCGGGACATTTAGAACTGAAAACATATTATATGTCCTTCTAGAGGAACATATGTTTCTTGTAAATGACTGTATAATTTCTCTCCAAGAAACTATGCTTAAAGAGACCCTGTATCTCAAGTCTTTACTAGACTTTAGTACCTGAGGCTAGAATTCAAGTATACTTACATTCTAACAGCCCCCCTGAAATGACTTGAGATGCAGGTTTCTCCATTAGGGTTCAGACGGTACCTATGAGCCTGTTTTTGTTATGTTTCACCTTTCCATGCTCTATTCCAAACACAATCTCTCTGCTCTAGGTGAATGCCCCTGGGAGGGAGAGCAAGACTTCTTGTCTCTCTGGGAAGGCCCTTCTTCTAAGCCCTCATCCCATTCTCCGCTCAGCATTCTCGTCACAGGCGTATCCCTTACATACTCCACTTGACCATGGAAAAGTGAAACTTGTTTGTACCCAAAGTGACGGAGCAGTGCTAGGGGTCTTCTAGAAAACCACCTTTATACAATCAGCTCTCTCCCATAGGTACCACTGAAACCTTGTATTATGTGGCTTAGCTTTAAAATATAGGCTTGTGAGATTGTGTACTTGACACCAATATCGCCAGAAACCTTCTCCACCAGGTCAGACTGGAACTCACCTGATTATATTTGTGTTCAACCTCTGTCAACTCTCCTTGATCATGGTGAAATATCACCTCTACTTTAGTGTTATGTTTGTTTAACCTTTTTCACAAAGTGTTGTCTTGTGTCAAAACCTGTACCCATTTATCCCATGGTGTGTTACACAGTACGTCCCCCTTGTAAGATCAAACTTGCCTGAACAATTATGAAAATGTAGAATGAATGTGTCCGTGGACATCATGTTTAAAAAAACAAACTTTTCCTTCAGCCACTGGAAATATTTTTTGGCTTCAAGGCGGATCTTTTGAATGGCTGCTGTGCATTCGGTGCTATTAAGCCAGCAGGCTTCATCACTAAATCTGACTTGTCCTGGCAAACACAGATACTTATCTGCAAATTGCCAGCATGATGACAAGTCCACTTGTTTCACTTCTCCGTCGAGCACCACAAAATGCTGACCTCTCAGGTCATGGTGTAAGACATGCAAAAGATCCCTCCACAGGAAAATCGATACATCTTTCCTTGTCAGGTCTCAGTTGTAAATGAGTTTTACCTTCTGATAAGGCTTGAGCCATTATCTTGAAATCTGCCAATAACTCAGTCTGCATGGATATACATGCTATTTCCCATGCAGCACCCTTACCATGTGCAATCATCTTTTTGAGAATTGTTTGAATGTGCCTTTGAGTGTACCCCTGAACCTTATAGGTGTTGTGCGTTCAGATGTTCCAAAACCATGTTCCAATGATCCTGGGTACCCACATTCTGCTGTCCCAATTGTTGAATTACCTCTTTTTAGTCACATCACACTTTCATCATAGAGAGTACCCGAGGTGGGGTGCTACCTGATGTATCCCAGGATTCTACCTCTCTACTGCAAAATGTCCTGTGATCCATTAAACTAACATCCCATGCTAACCCTTGTGGCCCCCCTCCCCAGAAAAATACGGGTGGTACTCTCTCTTCAGGGAAATTGATTTGCATATCAATGACAAACGCTATTCCCAACTGTCCTGATTGGACCTTTGCCCCCCTTATATCCTGAGGCAAAATACGTACCTTCGGTTGGGAAGAATGTACTCTCGGCAATCTTTCTATTTAGAGTACCCGGTCACTTAACCATCTAACATGAGTGACTAATGGGCTGTGGATATGGACTGTGTAGTATTGTGTCATATTGTGACCCTGTGTTGGCTCTCCCTTTTCTGGGATCACTCTCCCCACCCTCTTTGTCACCCAAAAATGTGGCTGGATCTCACTGGATCTCACTTTTTACTTCCCGTTCTGAGAACCAGTGGTGCTCGGATGTACCCAAATACGATTTGAGTACATTCGAATTCGGGTACGGGTCAAATTCGGGTTCGGCCGTGATCATGACAAGTATAATTCGATATGAATTCGATTCGTGATCGATAATTGAATTTGGGTATTACCCCGAATTCGTGATCAGGAATCCGGATGGCCTTAAAGCTAATATTTTTTTCTTTTAAAAAGGAAATCACAATTAAATAGGTGTAATAAAAAAAATTGATGGAAATTTTTTTTCTGCATTTCTTGTTTATGCTTCCTCTTATTCTTCTTCTTCACCGCCATTTTTTTTTTGTGTTCATATTCTTCCTCTTGTATCCAACTTAATGTTTTTTTCCCTTACAGAACTCAACTGTTGTAAAGTTTGTTCTTCAACAGCATAGCTAAATTTGTAGCGTAATAATAGCTAGTGGCGCATGGCAGCAGCGCATAATTCTGCAGACCCTGGCGGCGGGAACACAGACAGCAGGAGGTGAAATGCGGCAGCAGGAGGAGGAGTGACGTGTGGCAGCAGGCAATGTAATGGGCCGTGGTACCTACCGTTGGTACCATGGCTGTAATAATAAACACCAACAGCAGGAGGTTCCGGACAGCAGTCGTGAAGCCCACAGTGTGTCCAATACACAACTGGGACAGCACAGTTTTCAACCCAGACACCTTAGTATTTTTTTTTTTTTAGTTTTTTTTAAATGTAGCTATTGTAGTGGTGTAATAGGTAGTGGCGCATGGCAACAGTGCTTAATTCTGTGGACCCTGGCGGTGGGAACACAGACAGCAGGAGGTTAATTACAGCAACAGGAGGAGGAGGAGTGACGTGTGGCAGTAGGAAATGTAACGGGCCATGGTCCCTAGCGTTGGTACCATGGCTGTAATAATAAACACCAACAGCAGGAGGTTCCAGACAGCAGTAGAGATGGCCCGAACCTCCGATTTTAGGTTAGAGAATCGGGTTCATGAACCTCCGCAAACGTTTGCGAACTTAAATTTCGCGAACCGCAATAGACTTCAATGGGGAGGCGAACTTTTAAACTAGAAACATTTATGCTGGTGTCAGTAGTAGCAAAATTACCTCTGCAGCGGAGAGAGGCGCGACCGCCGCTCTCACGTCTGATGTCATGGCGGAATCCGCCACCGCCTCCTCAGCATCGCTTCCCACCAGGTCAGGTCTCTCCAGAGTACATCAGAACAGAAGGGCGCACGCGCGCACCCAGAGACAGGACCTTTATGCGCTGAGGAGGAAGGTCAGCTGACCGGCCGGTCAGCTGACAACTCTGGTCTGACTCTTTGCCGTCTGATTGGCTGGGGCTAGTGGGTGGAGCTGCGGGCATTACCTTTTGTATTTAAGACCCAGGCTGTCAGTGCATCGTTGTCTGCTGTTGCTGAAACTTTGCGGTTAAGCTCTCAGACCTTAGTTAGTTCCCAGTGTGCTTTGATCCGGCAGGACCCCGGGGATTTCACACATAGCTTAGGATCTTATTTGATAGCTATAATTATAACTGATATTGTTTGCCTTTATGTGTATGAACCTTGCCTGAACTTCTGACTATCCTTTTGCCTCACGATTCTGTACTCAGCCTATCTGTCTTGTTGCCGACCTTGGCCCGACTTCGACTCTCTCCTTGCCCTCTGATTCTGTACCTCCGCATATCTGATTGTTGCCGACCTTGGCTATACTCTGACTACAATTCTGCTTGCTGATTTTGTACTGCAACCTGACCGATCTGTTACCGACCCTGCTTGTACGACCTCTCTAAGATTAGTGATAGTCCCCACAGCCAGGGGCTATCACTTAGGAGTACTCCTGAGCTACTGTGCACCAATACACGTGTGATCACACCTTTATTAAAATACTGACATTTTGCTGTACTTATTACTGTTGTATTGCTAACTAGTCTGTTTGAGCTCACTCAGATCAGCAGAGTACCACCGATCATTACAGCTGGCCACAAAAGTGATGGAAAAGATGTTTCAAGGGGTCTAACACCTGGAGGGGGGCATGGCAGAGTGGGATACACACCAAAAGTCCCGGAGAAAAATCTGGATTTGCGAAGCAGCGTTTTAAGGGCAGAAATCACATTGAATGCTAAATTGCAGGCCTAAAGTGCTTTAAAACATCTTGCATGTGTATACATCAATCAGGTAGTCTAATTGGCGTACTGCTTCACATTGACAGACCAAACTCATTGCGTAAAGCACCGCAAAAAGCTGTATTGTGTAGTGACGGCCGTGCTGGACTGGTGCGCACCATGGCGAGATTGCTCACTCAGTGATGTCAGGTAATGTCTGACTGCCTTATCAACTTTCTATAGTTCTTTCCCTACCATAGTTAAAGCTTATCTCTATTTTTTCTAATTACTTTTTCTGCTGACTCTACAGTACCTTCAAAGAAAATGTTAGGAAGGGCAAGTCTGGCATGACATTCAACTGTCCAACTTTCTTTGGTACTTTCTCAGTACCATGGTGTCCACGGCGGGCAACAGGCCGGGGAATCCTGGTTCGATACTGGCCCAGAGTGGGAGCCTAAGAAACGGCTACCACCACAAGGAAGGCAGCAGGCATGCTGTGGGCAAAGGAGCAGGAACGGCTACCACCACACATCCAAGGAAGGCAGCAGGCACAGCACGTGACGCAAGTCCTGACTGTGAGAGTACAAGAAATAACAGAACAGGACTTTTTTGAGGCCCTGCTGTATAGGATGAGCTGCAGAGATCTACAGCTTAGGTGGGGGAATCTGTCCATAGGACAATTATTAGTCGTGAGTGGTGTCCACGGCGCGTAACAGGCCGGGGAATACTGGTTTGATTCCGGTCCAGAGTGGGAGCCTAAGAAACGGCTACCACCACAAGGAAGGCAGCAGGCACGCTGTGGGCAAAGGAGCAGGAACAGCTACCACTACACATCCAAGGAAGGCAGCAGGCATGGCACGTGACGCAAGTCCTGACTGTGAGAGTACAAGGAATAACAGAACAGGACTTTTTTGAGGCCCTGCTGTATAGGACGAGCTGCAGAGATCTAAAGCTTAGATGGGGGAATCTGTCCATAGGACAACTATTATGCTGGGGATACAAGGTACGTTTTGTACCATGTATCGAGCCGCTTGATAGATTCCGGCGCGTCCCCGCTCGTCCCTGCGAGCTCCGGGATCGATTCCCCCTCATCCCCGCGGGCAGCTTCTTATCTTCCGCTCGTTTCTTCTATTGTCCTGCCCGCCGGTATCGAGCGCGGAATCGATCCGGCGGGGTATCGGACAAGTCGGAAATAATCAATCGAGCCATCAGTGGCTCAATTGATAAAAAACGTACAGTGTATCCCCAGCATAAGTCGTGAGTGGTGGCCACGGCGGGTAACAGGCCGGGGAATCCTGGTTCAATTCCGTTCCAGAGTGGGAGCCTAAGAAACGGCTACCACCACAAGGAAGGCAGTCGGCACGCTGTGGGCAAAGGAGCAGGAACGACTACCACCACACATCCAAGGAAGGCAGCAGCCACGGGACTTGATGCAAGTCCTGACTGTGAGAGTACAAGGAATAAGAGAACAGGACTTTTTTGAGGCCCTGCTGTATAGGACAAGTTGCAGAGATCTACAGCTTAGATGGGGAATCTGTCCATAGAACAACTATTATGCTGGGGATACACAGTTTTGTACCGTGTATCAAGCCGCTCGATAGATTCCGGCACTTCCCTGCTCGTCCCCGCGGGTGCCCAGATCAATTCCCGCTCGTTCCCGCGGGCGGCTTCTTATCTGCCGCTCGTTTCTTCTATTGTCCTGCCCGCTGGTATCGAGCACGGAATCGATCCGGCGGGGTATCGGACACGTCGGAAATGATCAATCGAGCCATCAGCGGCTCGATTGATTAAAAAAAACTACTGTGTATCCCCAGCATAAGTCGTGAGTGGTGTCCACGGCGGGCAACAGGCCGGGGAATCCTGGTTCAATTCCGGTCCAGAGTGGGAGCCTAAGAAACGGCTACCACCACAAGGAAGGCAGCAGGCATGCTGTGGGCAAAGGAGCAGGAATGGATACCACCACACATCCAAGGAAGGCAGCAGGCACGGCACGTGGCGCAAGTCCTGACTGTGAGAGTACAAAGAATAACAGAACAGGACTTTTTTGAGGCCCTGCTGTATAGGACAAGCTGCAGAGATCTACAGCTTAGGTGGGGGACTCTGTCCATAGGACAACTATTAGTCTAGAGTGGTGGAGGACCAGAGTGCTGGTGGTGGCACTGGTCTCACTGGCGCTGGAGGTCTGGCTGGAAACGGTGGCTTGCTGCTCCGCCATCAATCATTTCCACCACAGCCTGTGCCTGACTCTCCGCAATAGGCCGGGGACGACGACCCAAGGCAAAGATGGGTACAACACGCTGCTGCTGCGCCTCTGCTCCCTCCTCCACAACCCTGCGGTCTGTGGCTGGCAGTGGACCAGTCACAGACCTGGCGGCAGTGGCTTTGGCAATGGCGCTGCCTCTCCTGCTGGTGCCTCTCCCTCTGCCAGTCATCGTACAATTATACAAATACAGTAAGAAAAACAAAAAAATATATATGTAGAAAGGGCGGGAAAGGTTGTAAACTTTAATAAAGAGTCCGGGTTGGTGGGTGAGTGACCCAAAAAAAAGAAAGTTTTTTTTTTTTTTTTTTTAAATACTAGTAGACAGACAGTACTAGTAGTGTAGTCTACAGTAGTCTATAACTAACTCTTGTGACCGACAGTGGCAATCAAAGTCTGTCACACACGGACGCAATCAATAGGGTCAGGCAGAGATGACAGGCAGTCACAGATCACAACAGATGCTGCCCTCTGTAAAGTAACTAACACAGTACTGAAGCTAATAAACTCAATGACTATCAACAGTAGAAATTAAGTTAAATAGTACGCGGGTAAATAACAACGAACTATAATCCCTAGTAGTAGTAGTGTAGTAGACTAGTGGTCGATAACTAACGCATGTGACTGAAAGTGACAATCAAAGTCTGTCACACACGGACGCAATCAATAGGGTCAGGCAGAGATGTGACAGGTAGTCACAGATCACAACAGATGCTGACCTGTACAGTAACTAACACAGTACTGAAGCTAATAAACTCACAGACTAACAGTAGAAATTAAGTAAAATAGTACTAATTAACTATAATCCCTAACCTACCTAAGTTAGTAGTAGACTAAGGCTACCTACGCTAGCAGGCCTAGTCTGCACACAGACCTAACACTAGCCTAGCACAGTATACAGTATACACTACACTAGCTGACTGAACTATACAATCAAATCACTATCTAACTATACAGCAATATAATATATGGGTTTAGAATGTGTTCAGGAAGTAAATCGCTAGGTTTAACTGGTGAAAAGCACTCGCTCTCTGATTTTGTCTTCCAGGGATTTATAGGCTGTCAAAAGCAAGCTCACATTGGCCAGGAATCAAACCCAGATCAACTGCTTGGAAAGCAGCTATGCTCGCCACTATACCACCATTGGCCAGGAATCGATCCCAGGTCAACTAACTTTACAGGCTGAAGCCAGCCATTTCACTCATCTTTTCAACTACAAGAAAGCCCCAGGAGTAGTCTTAGCTACCGTAATATCTATGTTACGGCAGGGCCCTTATTACACTTTCTCTTACAGGACTATGGAAACCGTTTTGCCCATGCGATAAAGCGAGGTGCAAAAATGAAATCATACCTAGCAGAGGATGGTTTCAATCCATCAACCTCTGGGTTATGGGCCCAGCAAACTTCCGCTGTGCCACTCTGCAGTCTACTTACATTTGTATACAATCTTCAAGTTTAAGAAGGGTACATCCCTTCACAAAACACAAAGCCATCCGTGGGTGGGCTTGAACCACCAACCTTTCGGTTAAAGGGAACCAGAGAGGAAGCGATGTTAAAAATAGAGAAAGCTTTTATACATACCTGGGGCTTCCTCCAGTCCCATAAACCTGGATCGCTCCCATGCCGCCGTCCTCCGCTTCTTCTATCGGCGGTACCGGGTCCCGTCACTTCCGGCAGACGCGGCTAATTTTCTGCATGAACAGGGGCTCCCTTCATAGCCTTACGCATGGCACGCGTAAGGCTAAGGAGGGAGCCCCTGTGATGCGGAATATTGGTCGCGTCTTCCCGCCGACTGGCCGACTGGCCGACTGGCGGAAGTAACGGGACCCAGTACCGGCGGACAGAGGAAGCGGAGTATTGCGGCGTGGGAGCGATCCAGTCTTATGGGGATGGAGGAAGCCCCAGGTATGTATAAAACCTTTCCTCCCAACCTCTCTGGTTCCCTTTAACAGCCAAATGTGCTAACTATATTAGTTTAATAGTTGCGCTCCCCTGCTTCAACCCTACCCTCTAAACATAGGACTGCTGCACCTCTTTAATACGCTACATGCACGTCCTAATAAAAATCAAAATTCTTGTAGAGTGCAGCACATGTAAAAAGTAAAAGAAAAAGAAGAAAAACTGCACAGTTGCTGTCTGTGAGGTGAGTGTGCCATTTGTTGGTCACTACAGGAGGTGACAGAGGTGATCCCACAATAGAACTTGCACTGCTGGGCCCCCATAGGGTGATGGTCCCCATATGGAATTAATACAGACAGATCACACTATGTTTTTCTTCTTTTTCTTTAACTTTTTACATGTGCTGTGCCGTTTTTAATCCATCCCCCGGAGCACCCGGAAAACGGAAAATTGTATACTTACCTTTCGGTAATTTTCCTTTCCTTCCAATGACCATGTCAGCATACTATGGGGTTAGTCCCGCCCTATGACCCCTCCAGGACCTGTCCATATAAATCTTGAGCACTCCCCTCACTAGTTGCTTTTTTTACTAGTCCTTGAATTAGACCGAACTAGTGGGTGGGCCCTTCGTATGCTGACATGGTCATTGGAAGGAAAGGAAAATTACCGAAAGGTAAGTATACAATTTTACATCTTCCTTCCATGCCAATGTCAGCATACTACGGGGATTTAACTATACACACCTTGAAGGGAGGGAATATTTGATGCAGAAAGTACTTTATTCAATCTAGACCAGTAATCGAAAATAAATGTACATTACATATTACATGTATGTAAGAAAGAACAGTCAAACAACAAAAACAAAAAAGTGATTAGGTCGTGGCTGTCTTCACTGCCGACAACACTTCCTTTCCGAACTGGACTGTGGATAATGCACCCGGATCCACTTTGTAGTGCATGATGAAAGTATTTTGTGAAGACCAGTTGGCTGCACGACATATTGTTTCCGGCGCTACCTTTACTAGTGCTGCCCACGATGTCGATATTGACCTCGTAGAATGTGCCGAGACCTCTTGTGGTGGCGTTCTGCCCATCCTATTGTATGCCATTTTGATAGTTCTCACCAACTACGTGGCTATTGTCTTGGTTGTGGCCGCTTGGCCCCTTCTGTAACCTGTTGGTACTACAAAGAGCCTTCTTGTCTTGCGAAGCTCTTCTGTTACCCGAATATATCTGTTTAATAACTCTGGTACGTTAAGACTGTTAGGAAACTCTGATGTATTGTCAGAGAAGGCCGGCAAGTGCCATTCCTGATTGAAATGATATGTTCTTGACACCTTTGGAATAAATTCGTCTACTGGACGTAAGGATACTCTGTCTGGAAAAAATTGTATATATGGAGGATCGCAACTGAGAGACTGTATTTCTGAGACACGTCTTGCCGAGGTAAACGCTGTTAGAAACACTATCTTCATCGTTAGGTCCACTAGCGTGCAGGATTCAATCGGTTCGAAAGGAGGCCCTGTTAGAGCTTTCAGCACCAATGGTAGGTCCCACTGGGTGTACCAATTCTTCTTGGGAGTTCTTATCTTAGTTACCGCTTGTATAAACTGGATCATAAGTGGTTCAGTAGCCCACCTCCTATGCGTTAGCGCCGATATAGCAGATATTTGTGTCTTAATGGTGCTTAGACTGAGACCCAAGTCAATACCCTTCTGCAAAAATTCCAAGATAGTGGTTATCTGGATCTCTTCTATGTGTAAATTCCTCTCGTTAAGAAAACTGACAAATTTTCCCCAAGTCCTATGGTAGGAGACATTAGTCGTCCCCTTTCTTGCTCTTAATAGGGTATTGACCACCTCTGTAGAACATCCCAATTCTGTTAGGTTCCTCCTCTCAGTCTCCATGCCGTCAAACTGAGCAGTTCTGGATGTGGATGGAGAATCTTGTTCTATGCGAGCAGGTCCAGTCGATTTGGTAACGGTATCGGAGGACAAGTTGTTAATCTCTGTAGTAAAGGAAACCATGGCCTCCGAGGCCAATATGGTAGTATCGCCAAGACTGTTGCCTGTTCCTGTTGGATCTTTTTTAGTACCCTGTGAATCATGGGAATTGGAGGGAAGATATATGCTACCTTGAAATTCCATGGGACCGACAGTGCGTCCCACGCCTCCGCCTGCTGGAACTTGTACCTCGAAAGAAACCTCCTGCATTTGGAGTTTACTGGTGTCGCCATGAGATCTATCTGTGGCATTCCCCACGTTTCGCAGATCATTTCGAATACTTCCCTGTTGAGGCTCCATTCGTTGTAGTCGAGCCACTGCCGGCTTAGTGAGTCTGCTATGTGGTTTCTCACCCCTGGAATGTGCACTGCTCGAATGTATTCCAGATTTCTCTGTGTCCATGCCATAATGGGTTCCACTTCCCTTAAGAGTGTGCGACTGCGAGTCCCTCCCTGGTTCTGGAGATATGCGACCGCTGTTGTATTGTCCATTCTGAATAGTACACCTCTGTTCACAATCTTCAAGGCAAAGTGAGAAATTGCTTTGACCACAGCTCTCATCTCTAAAATGTTTGCTGGCATATTTTCTGGGTCCCTCTCCCATCTGCCCTGGGCAAAGCTGGACTCCAGGTGAGCACCCCAACCCCACCGACTCGCGTCTGTTGTTATAATGATCGGTGGGGAAGGTATTAATTCCTGATAGTTGCAGAGATTCTTCCTGTTGCTCCACCAAAAGAGCTTGTCTCTCATCCTGGGAAGGATCTCGATCTGTTACTGGTAGTCCGTGCCCTTCCACTGGTCCAGAAATCCCTTCTGAAAGGCGCGCATGTTCCACCTTGCCCACTTCACCATTGGTATGGAGGCTACAAAGGTTCCAAGTAGCGCCAAATACTGTCTTGCTGACATATGTGTGATCGTCTGTAATTGTAATACCTTCGCTATTATCGTTTCCTGCTTGTCTGTGGGTAACTTGACCGCATTTGCAGTTGTATCTATCTCTGCGCCCAAAAACACGATCGTCTGTGTCGGTTTGGGTTTGCTTTTCTGCCAGTTCACAAGCCAACCGAACTTCTGTAAAGTCTGTAATAGTACCTGTTTGTGTTGCAACAGAGTTAGCTCGGACGGTGCTACCAGTAGTATGTCGTCCAGATAGTGGTGGACGTGGAGACCCTGGCACCTGAGAAAAGCAATAATTGTGATCAGAAATTTTGTGAACGTTCTTGGGACAGTGCAGATTCCGAACGGCAACACTGTGAACTGGTAGTGTTTTTCCCCTATCGAAAATCTGAGGTACTTTTGGAACGTTCTGTGTATCGGTATATGTAAGTATGCATCCGCCAAATCTATTGCTATCATCCAGTCGTTCAGTTGTATTGTTGGGATGATTGTTTGTAATGATTCCATCTTGAATTCCTCTTGTTCTATGTGATCGTTTAGAAATCGTAGGTCCAATACTGGGCGCAACTGACCCGACTTCTTTGTGACGAAGAACAACGGGGAGTAAAGTCCTTGAAATCTTTGATGCTGTTCTATCTCTACCACTGCTCTCTTGTCTACTAGTTCCTCCACATACTGGTGTAGAATCTCGAGCTTTTCTGGCGACCTTGGCAGTGGCGTGGGTGTGAAATGTGGTAAAGAGGGTGTTTCCCTGAATTTCCAAGAATGACCCCACGCCAGTGTGCTTATGACCCAGGGGTCTTTTATGCTTTTTGCCCACAGTTGCACAAACCTTTGGAGTCGTCCCCCCACCGGCTCCCTGTGGGCAGGCCCCCCATCAGAAGGATTTTGCGGGCTGTGCGCTGGAACTGGCTCCCTTTTGCTTATTGAACCTAGAAAGGTTTGGCTGTGTACTCTGCCAGTTTCTACGAAAGGACTGCGAAGCTCTGTTAGATCTATACTCCTTGAACCGATTCTGGAATGATCTTCTGTCATTGGGTCTAGTCCTCCTCTGGCGTCTTTCCTGGGGGAGGAGACCCGATTTACCTCCAGTTACCCTAGAGATAGCTTCGTCCATCTTTGGACCGAACAAGTTCTTGCCGTCATACGGGATCCTGCACCATGCAGTTTTAGAGTTTGTGTCCGCTGACCAGGGGCATAGCCACATCGCTCTTTTAGCTGTTACAATCTGTACAATTGCTCGGGTTGCCATTCTAATAATATCAATAGCAGCTTCACTTATATAGTCTGAAGCTAACTTGAAGTCCTCTAGCGCCTTGATTAGAGTTCTGCGGTCTACGTTATCTTGAATAGCCCCTTCTAGATTCTCCGTCCATACCTTTAATGCTCGAGACACGGCCGTTAAAGCTATAGCAGGTTTACACACTGATCCCATTGACCCGTAAGCCCTCTTCAGATCCGTATCCACTTTCCTCTCCAGAGGTTCCTTAAAGGATACCACATCCTCTAGGGGTAGCGTTACATGTTTTGCTAGTCTGATAACTGAAGCATCAACAGCAGGTGGGCTGTCCAGCTGTGATATAATCTCCCCCTCCATAGGATATAATTTCGAAAAACGATTCGCCATGGATACTTTCCTCTCTGGTCTGGACCATTCGTCCTGAATTAATTCAGAAATTTCCTCCATTACTGGAAATGCTTTGGGCTTCTTTTTCGGGTGTGGAAAGAATCGCCGCCTTTTGGATTGTGGTTCCTCTTCCTCCTCCCATTGCAAGGCTTGTCTCACCGACTTCACAAAAGGAGTCACCAGAGAAAAGTCAAATCCTACCGCTGGACCATCATCGTCCTCAGGTTGGTCCGGGTCTGAGTCACGTGCGTGTGCTGCAGATGTATGGGCATGTTCCGCTAAGGATTGTTGTACAATCTGTTTAACAAGGACCTTTAAGTCCTCTGGTGGTTCTTCTTCCACCAGAATGGAATAGAAACAGTCTGAGCAAACTAGCTTTCCTGGCATGCATACTTTGCCACACGCCCAGCACTTTTTCGTTACTTTATGGCTCTTTTCCTGAGTCTGAGGATCTCTATTTGATCAAGTTTTACTGGATCTTGAAGAGGATCCGCACTTTGACGCAGACGGAACATCTTCAGGTTGGGAGGAACTGCATAGGAATAAACAGAAATATAGATTTCTGTTAGTAAAATAAAGTCCTCAAAAAAGGAAAAAAGTTGTACTCAAAAAAAATAAATAAATACCTATATCCGTGCCTCACCTATCATTATCAGGCTGATCTGTTTCGTAGGCAGCAGCCACCGAATCCATGTCTCAATAAAGTAGATTATTTCTACAAGAGATATATGAGACATTAGTGGTGACTAGCAGCAACAGGTGGAGATTTTTTTTTTTTTTTTAAACATAGCAAAGTTGCACTGCTCCCTACTTACCTGTATGTGGCTTGAAAACCGCCTAGCGTACAATCTATAGTGAGCCACCGAGCTCTCACAGCAACAGCCCCTAGACCTGCATGTAAACAAAAGCAGATAATGTAAGGAACCGCTCAACACAGAGTGGCCGGTCTACTCACTAAAACTGCCACCCTGCGCCGCTCACCTGTTCCTGCAGTATGTCCGGAAGGCTGACTCCAGCGTGTGCACCTCTCCAGTGCGTCTGTCCGCTGCCTCTGCACACTGGGACGCCGTGCTTTTAAATTTCCTGACTCTCCGAAAAACGGAAGTGCCGAAATGATGTCACTTCCTCCCGGAAGTTACCCTGCGCTCTGCAGTGGAACGCATAGGGCTACTGCGGCTGCCCACTCCTTCTCCAGCGCTGTTTTACAGCGCGACTGAGCCAAAATCCTTCCCCCCAGAAAGACCAGCAGAAAGAGGGGGGTTATCCCGGTGCCTACACCTGTTTAAGGTGGACCAGCGGGGACCTCACGCAGTGAGGAGCTGCGTGGATGGCTGGCAGGAAAGCAGCAGGTGAGGCAAAAAGAAAGCCCGGTAAGCAAAAAGAAAATAATAAACTCTATCTACCTAATGGTTTAGTGACAGCCCTGGAGGAGGACGAGAAAAAAAAGCAACTAGTGAGGGGAGTGCTCAAGATTTATATGGACAGGTCCTGGAGGGGTCATAGGGCGGGACTAACCCCGTAGTATGCTGACATTGGCATGGAAGGAAAACCAGTGGCCTCTGAGTGAAGGAGGATGCAATAGATGAGGACAAATACAGCAGGAACTATCAGGACTAATTCGTAAATATATGTAAAGGGGTAGCGCACTCTACAAGAATTTTGATTCAAATGCACTAACTGATTGTGCCACAGAGACTGTGTATGCAGTTGCTGCTAAATGGCTATCTAGGGTTCTCTTCGGACAACTGTTGAACACAAAAGGCAAGGCTGCGAAAAACCCCAGATAGCCATTTAGCAGCCATGACCTATACACAGCCCTTGTGGCACAATTGGTTAGTGCATTTGGCTGTTAACCGAAAGGTTGGTGGTTCAAGCCCCCCCCAGGGACACCCTTGCCTTTTGTGTTTTGTGAAGGGAACTAATGTACCCTTCTTAAACTTGAAGATTGTATACAAACGTAAGCAGACTGCAGAGTGGCGCAGCAGAAGTGTGCTGGGCCCATAACCCAGAGTTTGATGGATTGAAACCATTCTCTGCTAGGCATGATTTTATTTTTGCACCTCGCTTTATCGCATGGGCAAAACGGTTTCCATAGCCCTGTAAAAGAAAGTGTAATAAGGGCCCTGCCATAACATAGATATTACAGTAGCTAAGACTACTCCTGGGCCTTTCTTGTAGTTGAAGAGATGAGTGAACTGTGACACCACACTTAAAAAAAAAAAAAAAAAAAACAGCAAACAGAGAAGCTTCCCCATATTGGAGCATTGGATTTGGTAAAGTCTTAAGCCAATCTGTTGTAAGACACAAGTAAGCTTTAGGTTAGCAGGAATGGTTGCATGGCCACCTAGCTTTTCATCCTTCCCAGGCCAGCTAGGCTGGCTTCAGCCTGTAGTGTTGGTAGTATAGTGTTGAGCATAGCTGCCCTCCACGCAGTTGACCTGGGTTTGATTCCTGGGCTCGATTCCTGGGTTTGATTCCTGGCTAATGTATGTGAGTGTGATGCAGTGTTGGTAGTATAGTGGTGAGCATAGCTGCCCTCCACGCAGTTGACCTGGGTTTGATTCCTGGCTAAGGTATGTGAGTGTTGACATCCTACAAATCCCGGGAAGACATCTTGTCTTGAGGAGGAGCAAGGAGTTTTGAATCAGGATGATACCATTTATTGGCTAATTTAGAGATGGATAAACAGTGAGCTTTCGGCTTATAAAAAGCCTTCGTCAGACTGGTTCCTGACCAGAACTGAAAAACACAGCTTATATACACTGACGTACAGAGGAGAAACATTCTTTAGCAAACATGAAACACATAAAAACCTACAAGTCCGCGCTGCTCAGAGGCTTTTCCTATGCGTCATTCTTCCCTCTAGTGCCGGCCGCTTGTAATGACGCAACACGAAAAGCCAGCGCTAGAGGGAAGAATGACACATAGGAAAAGTCTCTGAGCAGCGCGAACTTCTAGGATCGGATGGCTGCTAATTACACAGCGCCAGTGGGAGACAATGGAATATGCTAATGCGGCGAATACACTGCGGGACTATCAGGTAATACATAGCTGCCACTAACTACAAAGCGGGCGCCTAATTGGATTATATCGATACCGCTAATTGCACTGCGGGGGGCGATGGCATTGTACTGATGCGGGGATTATTGGGTTATACACTGCTGATGTTAACTACACAGCGGGGGCCGCTAATTACACTGCGGGGGGGGGGACAAGAAGAGGACACAGGAGGAAAAAGAGTGGACTGCACAGGGAGTCCCCGACATTGCGGCGCAGCGGCAGTTCGTATCGGCGGGTGTTTGTAAGTCGGGGACTCCCTGTATTCGCACCATAAGATGCAGTGACTTTTTCCCCCCACTTTTGGGGGAGAAAAGGTGCGTCATATAGTCCGAAAAATACGGTAACTATCCAGACATTTCCCATCTCCCCATAGATCTAATTTTCACAGGTAAAATTGTATTTTAACACACACATCAAAAGACTTCTGAGTAAGGGCTTCCTGGCTGGCCTAGAGTTCTTTAACATTCCAGCAGGCTGTCATATGTAAATTCCTGGCTCCTGTGCTGGTTTGATCTGCATCAAAGCACCACACTGCAGCCAGTCCAGGTGTGAATTCTGGACAATGGCTGGCTAATAGTCTAATTGTAACGATCGGTGTAACACAGAGAGGATCTGATTACCGGTGATCTGCAGTATCACCGAAAATACAGATATATACCTGATTATTGATGATCTGCAGTATCACCGATAATCAGATAAATCTCTAACCTCTGGACACCTGAGTAATATGAGTGTTTGGTGCAACAGTAATACTTTGAGGAGAGCACCCTATAGAGGGTGCTAAGGCAGTATGAGATACTGCTCAGAGACAGATTCCTTCCAAAGGCCTGAAGCACCCCAAGGGGCGGAGTCAGGCTGAGAGTGGGAAGGACCAGCGTGTGAGTGACACCAGTGGAGGGATGTCACAAACAGACTGTGAACTATCTCTAGCTGGGGAGATAGTTCTCGAGGTCGGGCAGGCCAGATCGTCAACACACATAAAGTACAGAGTCAAGAGACAGATGCGGAATCCTAAGACTAGAAGAGTTTGGCAACAGAGTATCAGATATAGCGAAGTACCTAATCAGACATCAGAAGAGTGGTCAGGAAAGCAGAAGGTCATAACAGATAAACAATGCAATTAGTACTTTAAGCTTTTAAGAATCTGACTCAGTGTGGATTCCCAGCTCCAGCCGGTTCTGGCACACTGTCGGATCTAGCTACTGTAAGGTCTGAGAGCTAGCAGATATAGTTTTCCCTAGACTGAGGTGTGAGGTCCTTGATCATCAACAACTAGGAACTGGTCTAGATAATAACTCAGATAATAACACAGATAATAACAGGATTCCTAGACTAAGGTGTGAGCTCCTTGGTCATCAACACCTTGGAAACCGGTCTAGATAATAACACAGATAATAACACAGATACTGACAGAAGGTCTGAGTGCTACCACGCAGTGATCGCAATGCCAGACACTAGAGAAATGACCAGCACCCAGTATATATAGCCCAGCGCTCTCCAGCGCCACCCCTAAGTGCTGGACCAATGAAAACTGCTGGAATTGTCAGCTGACCGGCTTGGTCAGCTGACACCCTTCTGACTGTCATAAAGGCTCTGCCTCGCCGCGCGCGTGCGCGTCCTCCTGAACCTGTGTGGACTATCAGTCCCAGCCACACCAGACATATGTTGTAATGTTTCTGCTGTGTTGGATGCGGAACCAGCCACACCGCTGTCCAAGCATGCGGCGGTTCCTCCGCGTTCAGCAGTACTGTCAGACATATGCCTATGCGTTCAAACATCCGCGTCTGACGCGGAATCTGCCGCCTTGTTCATAAGGCATGCGGCGGTTTCATCGCGCTCCGCCATGCCAGTGGATGCAGACCCACGCGCGCAACCTGCCGCGTTGGACGCAGAATCAGCCGCCTTGCTCTGAGTACCCGCGGCGGCTTTTCCGCGTTTTCTCACAGTACCCCCCCCTGAGGAGTGGACTCCGGACAGCTCCCGCCCGGCTTCCCAGGATGTAGGGTGTGGAACTCCTTCTTTAATTTATCCGCGTGCATGCGACATTCAGGTACCCATGTTCTCTCCTCAATACCATACCCTTTCCAGTGAACTAGGTACTGTACTGAGTTCTGTACAACACGTGAGTCTAAAATCTTTTCTACTTCGTACTCAGGTTGGTCATCTACCATCACAGGAGGAGGAGGAGGAGTGGGACCTACATGAACTGCTGGCTTAAGCAGGGATACATGAAAGGATCTTACACCACGCATGCTGGCAGGAAGATCAATGGCATAAGGAACATTGTTGATCTTCCTGGTCACTGGAAAAGGGCCCACAAATCTGGGTCCTAACTTGGGCGAGGGCTGTCTCAGGGTCAAGTGACGCGTGGACACCCAAACCAAGTCTTCTGGCCGGAACTTCCACTCTTCGGAGCGTCTCTTGTCAGCTTGACCTTTCTGACTTTGAAAAGCCTTCTCCAAATTATTTTTCACGCTTCCCCAAATGTTCTTAAATGACTACTGGCAGTGGTGAGAACTTAGGCAACTTTCCAGTTACCACCTGAAACGGTGAAAATCCAGAGGACGAGCTTTTCAAATTATTGTGCGCAAATTCTGCGAACGGCAAGAACTTGACCCAATCATTTTGCGCATCCGTAACATAACACCTCAAAAACTGTTCCAAAGACTGATTCACTCTCTCAGTCTGACCATTGGTCTGTGGGTGGTAGCCCGATGAAAATGACAGTTCCATGCCCATTTGCTGACAAAATGCCCTCCAAAATCTAGAAACAAATTGGACTCCCCGATCCGACACTATGTTTTCCGGAATGCCATGTAATCGGAAAACATGGACGATAAAAAGATTGGCCAACTCCTGGGCTGAGGGGAGTCCTTTCAAGGGCACAAAATGGGCCATTTTGCTGAAACGGTCGACTACCACCCAAATGACCGACATGCCTTCAGACCTCGGAAGTTCACCCACAAAATCCATGGACAAATGCTATCCAGGCCAGCCAGCCCAGCATCACCACCAGCCAACCAGCACAGAATCACTGTCAAAAGGGCCACAGCATCACCACCAGTCAGGCCAGCATTCACTTCAACCAGCCTAGCACAGCCCAGCATTACCGCCAGCCAGGTCACAGCATCACTGCTAGCCAACCCAGCCACAACATCGGCCACAGCATCACCGCCTGCCAACCCGGCCACAGCATCACCGCCAGCCAGGCCACAGCATCACTGCCAGGCCTTTCAGCTCACACATCATCCCCAATCCAGCCAAAAACAGTATTGCCAGCCACAGCAGCCAGTAGAGGAGAATTCAGAAGCCAGATGAGAGGTGTCTATCATATTAAGGAGCCATTCTGCCTATTTATGTGAAATGCTGTCTATTTATGTGCCCCATGACTGCTGAATTTGTCTTGTTGGGGGCCTCATGATTGCTGAATTTGTCTTGTTGGGGGCCTCATGATTTGTTGGGGGCCTCAAGATTGCTGAATTTGTCTTGTTGGGTGCCTCATAATTTGTTGGGGGCCTCATGATTGCTGAATTTGTCTTGTTGGGGGCCTCACGCTTGCCGACTCTGTCATGTTGGGGGCCTCATGATTGCTGAATTTGTCTTGTTGGGGGCCTCATGATTTCTGAATTTTTCTTGATAGGGGCCTCATGATTGCTGAATTTGTCTTGTTGGGGGTCACATGATTGCTAACTGTGAGACTATGGGAAAAGCTGAATTATCATCATATGAGATAATAGCATTACTTTTTTAGCTTTTTAAAACAGAAAATAAAACTGGGAGGTTCTAAAAAAATGAATACATTTTTTCAGGAGTAGGATGGATGAAATTGTTTATCTTCACAGTTTTTCAACTTGGATTTTCCATAATGTTCATGTATTTGTTAAAACGTTTGTACAGTATTTAGTTGAAATTTCTGTTGCCACTTTGCGATAGATAAGTGACTTGTCAAAATTGTATGTGCGTATACATCTTTGATCTATGCCTATACTGATCGTAAATTATCTAAATAAAGGACAGGGGGCTCCATCCAGTATTTCGATGGGCAGGCCCGTCATCTGTAGCTTACACCGCTGCTAAGTTCATGTACATTTGGCCCCACCCATGGCCATGCTCACTCACTGCATGACCACGCCCATTTTTTTGCCCCCCACCCCCCCCCCCACCTAGCGCCCACAGGTGCCCCCGATCTCCAAGGGCCCTAGGAACACCCCTGATTGATGATTTTGGCATACAGCTCATGAACATTCAAAATCCCTATCTCAAAAAATTAGCATATTTCATCCGACCAATAAAAGAAAAGTGTTTTTAAAACAGAAAAAGTCAACCTTCAAATAATTATGTTCAGTTATGCACTCAATACTTGGTCGGGAATCCGTTTGCAGAAATGACTGCTTCAATGCGACGTGGCATGGAGGCAATCAGCCTGTGGCACTGCTCAGGTGTTATGGAGGCCCAGGATGCTTCGATAGCAGCCTTAAGCTCATCCAGAGTGTTGGATCTTGCGTCTCTCAACTTTCTCTTCACAATATTGTAATAAATCACCTTTAGCTCCGGCACCAGCAACTCATCAGAGCTGCAACTCACAGCGACAGCATACAGGAGATAGAGCGGAGACAGCCTTCTTCACCTTTCAAAGGGGTTTATTAAGCATCTTGTGTTACAGTTTGATTTCTTCAAAGTATAAATAGTCTTTCCTATGTCCTATGTACATCACATATATTTACAGCATACATACAGGAAGCTAGTATTCTAACTAGGAAGCATAGAGAGCCGGATAGCTGGAAAGTAGAGTGCCGACCCTTTTCCCTCCGTGCTCCCTCTTTATATGAACCAGAAAGAGTTAAATGTGACCTCATCTGAGCCATCTATGATTGGTTCAGATCCCTTGTGATGTCAGGACACACACCTACTCGATTAATATTCAATAAGATATTATGCCCTAGTTGCAAGAATGTTATGTTTTATAAATATGGCCCATGTTGATTGTTCCCGTAGTCCATTTGTCTGGGGCAGTGTAGGCCTAAGACCTTGGACTAGGAACATCTTCTCAGTATCTGTTTGTATCATTTGCTTCAAGCAGACACTGAGATGCTTCTGCCTGCATCACGAGAAACTCTATTTAAAGGTATACTCTGCGAACAAGCCTTTTACCTAAAACTCAGTCCAAATAACTGAGGCCTACTTAAATTATAACAATCCCCCCTAAAATGGCTTGATCCGCAGATCCCAGCTTCGGAACCCAACAGTACCTGGTTTCTTTCCTTTATGTTTCACTTTTCGATGCTCGTGCTCACACACCTTCTCTGCTCTAGGTGGTTATCCCTGGGAGAGAGGGCAAGACCTCTTGGTCTTCCTGTAACCAGGCTCTCTGGGGAGGCTCTACTTCTAAGTCCCTCTATACCACATTCTCAGCATTTGCGTCACTTGCGTATCACTCACAAACTTGCATGAGCACAGAAAAGTGAAACTCGTTTGTCTGTTGCACAACGAAGCAGTGCCAGGTGCCTTCTAAAATAGCGCCTTTATACAATCAGCTCCATCCCAGATACTACTACACCTATATCCATAACCCTGTATATCCCTTAATTTGGAAATATTGGTTAATGAGATTGTTTATGAGGCACCAATCTCTTGACCAGGTTAATTTGTTTTGCGTAATTTAACACAACCTCACCTGGATAATGATGCCCAAAGTTGTCATCCCCATCCCGACGACCAGTGGGTGTAGAAAGAAATTTTGAACTGCAGAGGCCCAGTCCGAGTGTCCCTGGAACATCGACGGAAACATTTTCCACCAGATCAGACTGGAACTCGCCTGCTTATATTTGTGTTCTACCTTGTTAAGATCACCTGGATCATGGTGAAATCTTACCTCTAACTTAGTGTTCTGTTTGTGTAACCGTTGTAACAAAGTGTGGTCGTCTTGGGTCAAAACCTGTTCCCATTTATCCCATGTCGTGTTATCTTTCAGGAGGGGAACTTTCCGTGAAACTTTGAACTTTAGAGTTCTCTTAACAATTTGAGGAATAACGTCATCAAACTTGGATGACTTGATCCATATGGGATCTCCGCTCATACAATATGTTCCCCTTGAAAGATCCACCTTATCGGAACAATTATGAAAATGTACCTTGAATGTGTCATTAGACATTATGTTAAAAAAACAAACCTTTCCTTCAGCCACCGGAACTATCGGTTTGGCTTCAGGGTGGATCTTTTGAATGGTAGCCTCGCCTTCTGTGTTATTGAGCCCGCAGGCTTCTTCACTAAATTTGACTTGCCCCGGCAAACACAGGTACCTCTGGGAGAATTGCCCGCATGAGGACAACTCTACTCGTTTCACCTCCCTGTCTAGCACCAAAAAAGTGTGACCTCTCAGGTCCTGGTGTAAGACATGTGTTGAGGTGGGAACTGTCACGGTCAGTTACCTGTCCAAACGAGGCGGCTTGTACATACGGATGCTGGCAGTCGTCCTGGTGGGTCTCGGCGGTCTTCCCTGCGTGGTGGGCTGTCGGTGCTTGCCCATGCGCGTTGCGTGGTGCGGCGAAGACGTTGGTGTTATAAGATGCTGGCGTTGGATGCTGTGCACGCGCGCGCGTGAGGGATGTTCTGTTTATGCATGTTGTTATTGCGCGCGTGTGCGCATGCGTGTGCGCGCGTCTTTGCGTGCGCGCGTGCGCATTCGGTTGCGCGCGTCTCCGCGTGTGCGTGCGCATGCGCGTGTATGTTGCGCTTGTGTGCGCATGCGCGGGCGTGTGACGCGTTGCGCTGTGCGCGCCAAAACGGCCTATAAAAGTCTGGAGAGTGCAACACTCGGGTGCTGTAGTATTGCAGCTTTTGTGTGTGTTGCACTCCTGTGAGTGAGCCTTGCTCTGCCCGTTTCTGATTCCTGGATGTTGACCTTGGCCTGCCTGAATACCCGCTTCCCTGCCAACCTTTGCTTTGTCCGACTGCCCGATTTGTTGCCGACCACTGCTTGCCTGAGGACCCGATTTGTTGCCAGACCCCGGATTGTACGAGTACCCGATTTGTTGCCGACTCCTGCCTGTTCCAAGTTCCACGTCTTCTCCTGCCTGGCACCTGTTACTGGACTTCCTCGGCTGCTGAGTCATTGCAGTGCCGGACTCAGCCTGCGGGAGTGCTGTGTTTCCAAACCTGCTCTACCACTGGTTTCACAAGCGCTCCTGCCCCTTGCTTACTGGGCTCCCCTGTTTCACTTCCAGGGGCCCCAGTCGGTGAGCCGCAAGGGTTGCTGCCCTCAGCTAACTGGTCTCCTGTACCCCAGGTACATCATCACAAAATACTACAGCCAAAATATGGAGACCACTGAGGCAGCAAATGTGCTGAGCACCCTATGCAAGCAGATGAGTAACTTAACAGAAGCAATCAAGGAGCTTCAAGCAGCTCACAATCAGCTGGAGGAGCGCATCAACACTCTACCCAATATAAACCAACCTGCCGGATTTGCTGCTGCGGCCCCTGCTCCCGCCGCTGTCGTTGCTCCTCCTGCTCCCGCTGTTGCACCCCCAGGCCCCGTACTAGCAGTTCCCGCACCTGAACCACGTGTGCCTACACCTGAGCGTTTTTCAGGGGATAGAACCAAATTCAGGGCCTTTAAGAATGCCTGTCAGCTATTCTTCTCCCTCCAACCCCGGACCTTTGTGTTCGAAGAAACTAAAGTTGGGTTTGTTATCTCGCTATTACTAGGAGAACCGCAGTCATGGGCTCACCAGCTAATGGAGCAAAAACATCAGTGTTTAGCCACTTTGGATGTTTTTTTTAAAACATGGCGATCCTCTATGACGACCCCCAGCGGAGTGCTACAGCCGAAGCTTCTCTACGTAACCTTCGCCAAGGGCGACGACCCGTGGAGGAGTATACCTCAGAGTTCCGCCGCTGGGCGGCAGATATAGATTGGAATGAACCAGCTCTTCGCCACCAGTATCGCCTAGGTCTGTCCGAATATCTAAAGGACGAATTAGCAAGAATTGCAACACCTGTCACCCTAGATGAGTTGATTCAAACATCCCTTCAAATTGACCGCCGCCTTAGAGAACACAAATTAGAAAAATCAGCTGGGACCAGCCGTTCAGTCTGGGTACCTTCAAGTCCTTCTCCGGCCCCGACATCCGCCTCCTCTCTAGATTCACCGGAACCTATGCAGTTGGGAATAATCCGTCCCGCATTATCCATGGAGGAGAGAACAAGAAGGAGACAGAGCAATCTATGTTTTTACTGTTGAGCCACTGGTCATTTCATCCGTTCCTGCCCAGTGAGGCCTACGGGTAAGGATCCTGCTACCAAAATGTCACTTCCAACCTGTCCCTCTTTCAATTCAAACCATTTCATTATCCCTATTTCCTTTCAGCTCCCAGGAAGAATCCTTGAGACTACTGCCATAATCGATTCTGGAGCCTGTAGCTGTTTCCTGGATATATCATTCGCCACAACCCACCAGTTTCCCATTCAACCCCGGAAGGAACCTCTCCATATCCACCTGGCCGATGGAACATCAATTAGCTCCGGACCAGTAACTATGGAATCTACTCCCGTGAGTTCCCGCATTTCCGGAATTCATCAGGAATATCTCAAATTCGATCTTGTAGCATCCCCTTTGTATCCAGTCATCCTGGGGCTGCCTTGGCTTCGTGCCCATAACCCGGCAATTAACTGGATCACTGGGAAGGTGTCATTCACTTCTTCATACTGCAAGGATTTCTGCTCTCAGGAGGAAGCAAAGGATTCCGGATCTCTGCTATGTTCCGCAAACCTGACCGAACTCATTCCTTCCCAATATCATGAGTTTCTGGATGTTTTCGATAAGAAGGGGGCAGACCAGCTACCTCCACATCGCCCCTATGATTGCCCCATAGACTTGTTACCTGGTGCGGCTATACCCTTTGGCCGAGTGTTCCCTTTATCTGAACCTGAACAGAAAATCCTTAAACAGTATATCGAGGAAAATTTGGAAAAGGGGTTCATACGTCCTTCTGTTTCTCCTGCAGGAGCAGGTATCTTCTTCGTTGAGAAAAAGGATAAGACTCTTCGCCCTTGTATCGACTACCGGGAGCTAAATAAAATAACGGTCAAAAATTGTTATCCCCTACCTTTGATGCCAGAACTGTTCCAGAAATTAAGAGAAGCCAAAGTCTTCACGAAATTAGATCTGAGAGGGGCATATAACTTAATACGTATACAGAAGGGTGACGAATGGAAGGCAGCCTTCAGATCCCGTTACGGTCAATATGAATATCTCGTCATGCCTTTCGGGCTTTGTAATGCAATGCTGATTACAACAGAGAGAAAATGTGTGCATCAACCAAGTGAACCTGACAAATCTGGCTTTGCAAATTTGGCCTATTGGCTAATCACGAGACATTGCTCATGCAAATATGCATTTGCTTTCGCATGCCTAAATATGCAGGGTCAAAAACCAAAAACCGCAAAACAATCGCCCTGCGGGAATTAGTTCATGCTACATAGCACTATCCAGGGGCGCCTTGGGGGGGTCGTCTGCGCTACCCAGCCTCCACCTCCGGGGTGTTGCTGTGGTCCCTAGGCAGTGAGAGAGCCTGGGGCCCCGCAGCCCTCCCGGTTGTATGGGGGCAATGGGAAGCCTCCCCGAGGCGCTCCTGGATAGTGCTGTATAGCATGAACTAATTCCCGCAGGGCAACCGCTTCGCGGTATTGGTTTTTGACCCTGCAAAGTTTGGCATGCGAAAGCAGATGCATTTCTGCGTGAGCATGTCTCATGGTAAGCCATTTTAGCCAGATTTGCACAGCTAGACTTGAAAGGGTTAAGCTTGGTGCAGAGCACGCATACATTTTCTTGTGATTGAGCATTTTGCATTCTGTCCTTTGGAGGCAGGTGGTGGATGGTTTGCTCTATGAGTGGGCTGTCTGTGCCTGTCCTCCCCCCCCTTCTGGAGTGATGTGTGTGAGCCAGCCCTGAGCCCCACAGCTCGGGGTGACCCATGCATCACTCCTTTCCCATGCAGTGCCCCGAGTCGATGCGCAGCAGCAGAACGCTATGGACGTTCAGGTAAGTGCCTGTTTTTAAATTTTTGGGAGATGGGTGCGGATGGCCCCCCCCGGCGCCGGCCACGCTTGGGGGGGTCGTCTGCGCTACCCAGCCTCCACCTCCGGGGTGTTGCTGTGGTCCCTAGGCAGTGAGAGAGCCTGGGGCCACGCAGCCCCCCCCGGTTGTTTGGGGGCAATGGGAAGCCTCCCCGAGGCGCTCCTGGATAGTGCTGTATAGCATGAACTAATTCCCGCAGGGCAACCGCTTCGCGGTATTGGTTTTTGACCCTGCAAAGTTTGGCATGCGAAAGCAGATGCATTTCTGCGTGAGCATGTCTCATGGTAAGCCATTTTAGCCAGATTTGCACAGCTAGACTTGAAAGGGTTAAGCTTGGTGTAGAGCACGCATACATTTTCTTGTGATAGGGCTTTGTAATGCTCCTGCTACATTTCAGTACTTTATAAATGATGTACTTAAAGATTTCATCGACTTGTTCTTAATCGTTTACTTAGATGACATCCTGGTTTACTCCACGTCTCTAGAGGATCACCGTTACCAAGTTTCACGGGCTCTCACAAAACTGAGGTCACATCATTTGTATGTTAAAGCAGAAAAATGTGAATTCGAGAGACATTCAATTCAGTTTTTGGGGCTAATCATCTCTCCAGATGGATTCATGATGGATCCCCAAAAGATTCAAGCAATCCTGGAATGGCCCGCTCCTGCTAATAAAAAAGCAATCCAGAGGTTCATAGGTTTTGCGAATTTTTATCGTAAATTCATCAAAAAATTTTCAGCAATCATATTACCAATTACACAACTTACACGCCAGCAGACTCGTTTTCTTTGGACTCCACAGGCCCAAGCAGCATTCGACAAGCTCAAACAGTTATTCACTTCAGCCCCTATCCTTAAGCACCCTGATCCAGCCTTAGCTTTTACTCTGGAAGTAGATGCTTCTGAAAGTGCAGTAGGAGCGGTGCTCTCCCAACGCCAAGGCCTTAAAGGGAAGGTTCAGGGACAGTTGAAAAAAAATAAAAATCTGAATCCACTTACCTGGGGCTTCCTCCAGCCCGTGGGCTACTGAGCCTGCGCAGTACAGCCCAGAGGACGTCCGATGACGTCAGCGCGCCGGCGTGGAACGCACAATGGAGCGCAGAAGAGGCCCGACCTGGCCGCCGGCCTGGCCAGGTCGGGTCGGCCACCGGAGACCACCGGGAGCCTGCGGAGCGGCGCCGAGGGCACCTCCTGCCTGCCACGGGCTGGAGGAAGCCCCAGGTAAGTGGATTCGGATTTTTATTTTTTTTCAACTGTCCCTGAACCTTCCCTTTAAGGCAGCACTTCATCTGGTTGCCTTCTTTTCAAGGAAATTATCAGACGCCGAGAGGAATTACAGCGTGGGAGACAGAGAATTGTTGACAATCAAGTGTGCTCTGAAGAGTGGAGATATTTACTGGAGGGGGCAGTTCATCCAATTTTAATATATACTGACCATCGTAACCTGGAATACCTTAAAACAGCCAAACGACTAAACCCTAGACAAGCTAGATGGGCGCTTTTCTTCTGTCGTTTCACATTCCATACAACTTATAGACCAGGATCAAAGAATACAAAGCCGGATTCCCTCTCCCGGATGTTTCCAGATGATGAGGTTCAAGCTCCACCTGACACCATCTTGACCGAGCATAACTTCCTGATGATGCAATCAAAATTGGTTGATCAGATTCGACAGGAGGCGTCAGTGCTCTCCGAGAGAGTTAATCATCCTTTGACACAGAAGGAGGGTCTTTGGTTCTATGGAGATAAAATATTTGTCCCCAAGAAGAATCGTGTTTCAGTACTCAAGTTCTTCCATGATCATAAGATGGCGGGTCACTTTGGATGTGTAAAGACCCAAGAACTGGTCCAACGTCATTTTTGGTGGCCCAATCTCAGCAAGGACTGTAAGACATATGTAACCACATGCCTGGTCTGTAATCGTTCCAAAGGATCTAGGTTGAGACCATTAGGATTGTTGAATCCACTTCCTGTTCCCCCCAGGCCATGGTTTTCCATTTCAATGGATTTCATTGTTGAATTACCCGTATCCGAGGGATGTAACACGATTTTTGTTATAGTAGACCGGTTGTCAAAGATGGCACATTTTTTACCCATGTGCAGTATTCCTTCTGCTCAGACAACTGCAAACACATTCATCAAGGAGATTGTCCGCATCCATGGGGTTCCAGCTGATATTACCTCTGATCGAAGATCACAGTTTACATCACAGTTCTGTAAAGCTCTCTGCAAAATACTCGACATACAACTTCATTTTTCATCCGCATACCACCCTCAATCTAATGGCCAAACGGAGCGTACCAACCAAACCCTCGAACAATATCTTAGGTGCTTCTCTTCTGCCGCTCAAGACAACTGGGCCCGGTTGCTCCCATTGGCCGAATTTGCATACAACAATTCCATCCATTCTTCTACTCAACAGTCACCATTTTTTGCCAATTACGGTTATCATCCTACATTCCTGCCAGATCTCATTCCTGAATCTCCAGTGCCAGCTGTTACTGATATTGTGAAATTCTTTTCGGAAAATAATAAGCTGTTGCAACAAGTTATGGCCCGAGCTCAAGCCACCTTTAAGAGGAAGGCGGATCGTCACAGGAGGGGTGAAGTGGAATTCAAGCCTGGAGACTGTGTACTGTTGTCTACAGTAAACTTGAAATTATCTTGTCCGTCCAAGAAATTGGGACCCAGATTTATTGGACCATTCCCGGTGAAGAGGAAAATTGGCCAGGTGGCCTATGAACTAGACTTACCGTCGAATCTTAACCTGCTGGGCGGTCTGGACGAGCTCAGCTCGTCCAGTACCGCCGGAGCCTGCCTCTCAGGCCCTGCTGGGCCGATTTGGCTCAAATAAAAAGCAGCACACGCAGCCGGCACTTTGCCAGCCGCGTGTGCTGCCTGATCGCCGCCGCTCTGCGGCGATCCGCCGCGAGCAGCGGCGAAAGAGGGTCCCCCCCAGCCGCCTAAGCCCAGCGTAGCCGGAACAAAAAGTTCCGGCCAGCGCTAAGGGCTGGATCAGAGGCGGCTGACGTCAGGACGTCGGCTGACGTCGATGACGTCACTCCGCTCGTCGCTATGGCGACGATGTAAGCAAAACAAGGAAGGCCGCTCATTGCGGCCTTCCTTGTTTATTCTGGGCGCCGGAGGCGATCGGAAGAACGCCTCCGGAGCGCCCTCTAGTGGGCTTTCATGCAGCCAACTTTCAGTTGGCTGCATGAAATAGTTTTTTTTTTATTAAAAAAAAACCCTCCCGCAGCCTGCCTGGCGATCTTAATAGAACGCCAGGCAGGTTAAGATCCATCCAGTGTTTCATGCCTCCCTTCTGAAACCATCATCTGTGGATCCATTTCCAGATTGGGAGATACTCTCACCTCCACCAATCATGGTGGACGGAGAAGAGGAATTTGAGGTGGAGGAGATCCTGGATTCTAGGAAAAGGGGTAGTCAGGTTCAGTTTCTCGTCAAATGGAAAGGTTATGGACCAGAGGAAAACACATGGGAACCTGCTGTTAATTTCCATGCCTCAAGACTAATTAAGGACTTCCATGAGAAATACCCAGATAAGCCAGTTCCAGTTGGCATCCGGAGGCTGCCCCTTGGGGGAGGGCATTGTCACGGTCAGTTACCTGTCCAGACGAGGCGGCTTGTACATACGGATGCTGGCAGTCGTCCTGGTGGGTCTCGGCGGTCTTCCCTGCGTGGTGGGCTGTCGGTGCTTGCCCATGCGCGTTGCGTGGTGCGGCGAAGACGTTGGTGTTATAAGATGCTGGCGTTGGATGCTGTGCACGCGCGCGCGTGAGGGATGTTCTGTTTATGCATGTTGTTATTGCGCGCGTGTGCGCGCGTCTTTGCGTGCGCGTGTGCGCATTCGGTTGCGCACGTCTGCGCGTGTGCGTGCGCATGCGCGTGTATGTTGCACACGTGTGCGCATGCGCGGGCGTGTGACGCGTTGCGCTGTGCGCGCCAAAACGGCCTATAAAAGTCTGGAGAGTGCAACACTCGGGTGCTGTAGTATTGCAGCTTTTGTGTGTGTTGCACTCCTGTGAGTGAGCCTTGCTCTGCCCGTTTCTGATTCCTGGATGTTGACCTTGGCCTGCCTGACTACCCGCTTCCCTGCCAACCTTTGCTTTGTCCGACTGCCCGATTTGTTGCCGACCACTGCTTGCCTGAGGACCCGATTTGTTGCCAGACCTCGGATTGTACGAGTACCCGATTTGTTGCCGACTCCTGCCTGTTCCAAGTTCCACGTCTTCTCCTGCCTGGCACCTGTTACTGGACTTCCTCGGCTGCTGAGTCATTGCAGTGCCGGACTCAGCCTGCGGGAGTGCTGTATTTCCAAACCTGCTCTACCACTGGTTTCACAAGCGCTCCTGCCCCTTGCTTACTGGGCTCCCCTGTTTCACTTCCAGGAGCCCCAGTCGGTGAGCCGCAAGGGTTGCTGCCCTCAGCTAACTGGTCTCCTGTACCCCAGGTACATCATCACAGGAACTAAGGAAGTGGCGGTGCCTAAAGGAATGTTGCACCGTTTCCATTTGTTCACCCAAAAATCTCGAAGCTTCCATGCAAAAGATCCTTTTCCAGAAAAATCGATATACCTCCCCTTGTCCAATCTCAGTTGTACAGGATCTTCTAGCATCTCCCTGACAAAATATGTCCCCAACTGTCCTGATTGGACCTCTTCCCCCCTTATGTCCTGAGGCACACCACTATGTACCTGAGGTTGGGAAGACTGTACTCTCTGCAATCTTTCAATTAAGAGTACCTCTTCACTTACCCAATTAGCATGAGGATAAGCGGCTGCATATGGACTGTGTAATATCGTCCCGTGTTGTGACCCGTGTAGTGTGGATGGGGTTCCCTGTGTTGGCTTTCCCTCCCCCGGGACCGCTCTCCCTACCCTCTTTGTCACCTGGAAGTGTGGCTCGATCTCGATTTTTACTTCTTGTTTCGAGAACCACCACCCCTCGGCTTTCCAGCCTTTACGTGTGTATAGTTGTTTCAGAGGCACTCTCTGTTGGTAGTTCCAGAGTGTGATGTTGTCCCCTGCGTAGGAGAATTGACGCCTCCTGCTCGTTCCTCTCCAATCTGGAACCATCTCACTCTGCATAACCAAGACAAGGTACCCCTGAATCACACACTCCACCTTTTGCATGTACCCATTGTACTGCAATGTACCTTTTAACAAAACTTTGGATCGGTGCCTTGATTCTGGGAGTGTGGCATTCAATAGCAGATTTACACTGCCATTCAATTCCCACTGCCCGCACACCTGACCCTTCAGACCTTTCACCCACATTGTGCCATGAAATTTGTTTTCTCCTGGCACAAGTGCTCTTTTCCTCCCTCCCCGCTTAGTCCATCTGTGCCAAGCGGAGGGAGGTGTGAAAGGATCAGTACCTTTGTCACCCAACATTAACATGTTTGGGCCTTGCATTCTCATTAACCCCTTATTATACATGAGAATGTCCTCTCTTCGTTCTCCTAGGACGAAATGGCAACCTAGGATCACCATCAGCACGGTACTCTTCATTATAAAAGCACCACCTTGGGAAAGAAAAACATTAGCAATTTGCACTATGCTTTGCTCAGTCAGTTTTTTTAGTCGTTTTCCCATCTCCGGAATCTCATTTTTTAGTCTCTTTCCAATTTCAGGAATCTCGTATTTTAGTCTCTTTCCAATTTCAGGAATCTCGTGTTTTCCAAACTCAGATTGGCATCTGGAACTTTTCGCTTATCCGACTGACATCTCCATTTTTGCTGCCAGCACTGCCGCTGTCTCGATTCCATATTGCCAAACTCCTGAAATCGAAATACAAACAAATCAGTTCTTATTAATGATTTGGGTTTATGCCCTGCGGCTTGTACTCTGTACACTTTAAATGGATCAATATCTACCGTAATTGATCTTATTTCTTTATAGTTTACTTGAACTTTATTAACTTTTTGATTGTGGGAAGGCTCTAAAGCTCTCTCCCTTACTTTATGTACCATAGCATAAGTACTTATCTTGTTACAATGTGCTTCCCTCGGATCTCACCTTTTGAAGCACTGACCTCTACATCCCCCCTGTACATACTTCGGCCGCAACGCTGACCGCAGTATGTACTGAGTAGGGACCACCTGCCCACTACTGCAACGCGCAGTTGAGCTTGAAATGTTCTTACCCCTTTTAGGGTACTTACCTAGGACTTTGTATATTGCAACCAGTTCTGCCGGAAGTCCTATTTGTGAACCAATCGGCAATGCTACTACCTCTGCACTTGTCCCAAAAACAAACACAGCTACTTCCTGTAGGAAGGTGTGCTTTCTCTGTTAACTAAGCAGAACCCCATCCAGGGATTCACATGACAGTTTACTACAACTGCATGGGAGTCTCTGACTCCTGACTGTGTAGGGGATCCTAGACTGAACATAGGACTACCACCCCCCAAATACACTGTCACACTATACACGGCAATCTCGCCCCTTGGACTGCTGTCAGTCCTGTGCATTGTGTGAAAGCTTGGTACGAGCTGGGAGAAGAAAAAAATACCTTTTGACCAATCCGCAGATGCAAAAACCGCACAAACTGCCCTGCCTTGACCTCTGTCAAACTCTGGCTTTGTCCCGGACAAAAAACGAAAAACTCTTACCGCTCTGTAACTTTCCGACAGACGGCTTGATTGGTCAACCCTTTTTCTGTATTATTTTCTTTGTTTTCCGTTGCTCTGTACCCTCTTATCCCCCTGACCTCTATCGGGGAACTCATGTTACAGTGAATAAAATCACTACCGGCCCCCCCTGATATGCTCTAAGTTATATGAATGCATACTCAGGGAGCTGCTTCCTATGTCTCCAGTAGCCATCTGACAGCTACTGTGCTTCCCTTGTCTGATGTTCTCCCACTCAAATTGTGGCCACACTCCGTGGAGTTATATCCCAGCTTCACCTGCTCATCAGGGTGCTTCTGTATTAGCCCAGTACTCAGCATAGGAAACAGCAAACACCTATGGGTGGTACCATTCCCACAGGCCCTGCTGGATTTCCCAACGCTCTCCTCCTCCACTCCTACCGCCCTCACTGGGGGCGGGGGTGAGGGTTCGTCCCTGGGCTCAGAAGACTCTCCCATTAGAACGTCATGACTGCCTGGGATCCTCCCCCCTGAAGCCTGGGACACCATTTTGAGTCATGGAACATCAGACAAGATGGCCGCTATGCAATCTCCCATAGCAAACTCTATGTATGTATGGAAAGAATAAAACAGTTAGAAAAAACATTGCATGCACACATTAGCATATCACATTGCAACAATACAACTGAATGTAACACACAGCTGAGGAAAAAACTCTGAACCAGCGCACGCAGCAAGTACGCTCTGGAATGTTACACACCTCGAACATTAATCACCCTTCCCACACGAGAGGGCATAACTCATAACCGTACGAACGGAACTACTAGCGAAAGCGCAGCTTCATATCCCTCTCTCAGGAATGCGAAACGAAAAACCTCACTAAATAGATAACTCATGGACAAGAAAACATTTTTGCTGTTATGCACGCCTTACTAAGCTCGAAAAAAACACGTAAAAAATGACATGCAGTTTTGCAACTTTCATTGAAAGTCAAAGGGTAAAAAACCAACAGCATCTCTCTGTCTCTCTCTCTCCCAAACTCCGAGGAATATAACCCATAGAACATGAGAGAGAGAGACACACACACAGATACACAGCCCCCCCCCCTGCAGCAGAGGGGGGGCGCCGCACTGACAAGTAAAAGAAAACATGTATAACACCATACTCGCCTTATCAAAACCTCTTGCGGTGTGTGGCCTCTGTACCAGAAACGAGCTCTGAGTCTCCCAGCAATCTTGGCCCAAGTTTTCCTCACAGGCGTCGGATGCGCTGAAGGTCCTAATGGGATCTGGCCAAACCCATTCTCTTGGACTGCCTTCCCCTATGTGTGGCGTACGTCCACTCCAATTAGGGCACCCACATCGACCCTGCCGCTGGGATTTTCCCGACTCACTCCGCACAGAGCTTATCTCTGCTTGATAAGCTTTGCACTTCTCGTCTCTGGCCTCCGTAGTCCGCTCTTAACTCTTCCAGCTCAGCTAGCTCTGAGCTTCTCCTGTTCTCTTGTGCTTGCTTCACAGAGATGTAAGTCGCTGCTTCGAGAAGTCTCAATTAGACTGACTCTTGTGCCCACCTGGATCACCAATCAACGACCTGGGATTGGCCTAGGGTTTTCACGGCACCAACTGTAATAAACTGTAATAAATCACCTTTAGCTCCGGCACCAGCAACTCATCAGAGCTGCAACTCACAGCGACAGCATACAGGAGATAGAGCGGAGACAGCCTTCTTCACCTTTCAAAGGGGTTTATTAAGCATCTTGTGTTACAGTTTGATTTCTTCAAAGTATAAATAGTCTTTCCTATGCCCTATGTACATCACATATATTTACAGCATACATACAGGAAGCTAGTATTCTAACTAGGAAGCATAGAGAGCCGGATAGCTGGAAAGTAGAGTGCCGACCCTTTTCCCTCCGTGCTCCCTCTTTATATGAACCAGAAAGAGTTAAATGTGACCTCATCTGAGCCATCTATGATTGGTTCAGATCCCTTGTGATGTCAGGACACACACCTACTCGATTAATATTCAATAAGATATTATGCCCTAGTTGCAAGAATGTTATGTTTTATAAATATGGCCCATGTTGATTGTTCCCGTAGTCCATTTGTCTGGGGCAGTGTAGGCCTAAGACCTTGGACTAGGAACATCTTCTCAGTATCTGCTTGTATCATTTGCTTCAAGCAGACACTGAGATGCTTCTGCCTGCATCACGAGAAACTCTATTTAAAGGTATACTCTGCGAACAAGCCTTTTACCTAAAACTCAGTCCAAATAACTGAGGCCTACTTAAATTATAACAAATATCCCACAGATTCTCTATGGGGTTCAGGTCAGGAGAGTTGGCAGGCCAATTAAGCATAGTAATACCATGGTCAGTAAACCATTTACCAGTGGTTTTGGCACTGTGAGCAGGTGCCAGGTCGTGCTGAAAAATGAAATCTTCATCTCTATAAAGCTTTTCAGCAGATGGAAGCATGAACCCACTTTTGAACCAGAAACATCGGCAGAGGCGCATGACCTGGGCTACAGAGAAGCAGCACTGGACTGTTGCTCAGTGGTCCAAAGTACTTTTTTTCAGATGAAAGCACCTTTTACATGTCATTCGGAAATCAAGGTGCCAGAGTCTGGAGGAAGACTGGGGAGAGGGAAATGCCAAAATGCCTAAAGTCCAGTGTCAAGTACCCACAGCCAGTGATGGTCTGGGGTGCCATGTCAGCTGCCGGTGTTGGTCCACTGTGTTTTATCAAGGGCAGGGTCAATGCAGCTAGCTATCAGGAGATTTTGGAGCACTTCATGCTTCCATCTGCTGAAAAGCTTTATGGAGATGAAGATTTCATTTTTCAGCACGACCTTGCACCTGCTCACAGTGCCAAAACCACTGGTAAATGGTTTACTGACCACGGTATTACTGTGCTCAATTGGCCTGCCAACTCTCCTGACTTGAACCCCATAGAGAATCTGTGGGATATTGTGAAGAGAAAGTTGAGAGACGCAAGATCCAACACTATGGATGAGCTTAAAGAGAATCTGTATTGTTAAAATCGCTCAAAAGTAAACATACCAGTGCGTTGGGGGACATCTCCTATTACCCTCTGTCACAATTTCGCCGCTCCTCGCCGCATTAAAAGTGGTTAAAAACAGTTTTTAAAAGTTTGTTTGTAAACAAACAAAATGACCACCAAAACAGGAAGTAGGTTGATGTACAGTATGTCCACACATAGAAAATACATCCATACATAAGCAGGCTGTATACAGCATTCCTTTTGAATCTCAAGAGATCATTTGTGTGTTTCTTTCCCCCATGCACTGAAGTTTCAGGCTGCTCTTTTCTTCCTGCAAACAGCTTTGCCCTTGTTTGTAATTCCTCAGTATGTGAAAGCCCAGCCAGCTCAGAGGACGATTTATCCAGCTGATTAGAGCAGCTTCTCTCTTCTCTCTTATCTAAATAACACACAGGCAGTGTGCATAGAGGGGCCAGAAAGGGTGAGTTCATAGCAGAACCACAACACTGAAGAACTTGGCAGCCTTCCAGACACAGGCCGACAAGTCTGACAGGGGAAAGATACATTGATTTATTACAGAGACTGTCATAGTAGAAAGTGCTGCAGTTAGCCAGAACACATTAGAATAGCTTTTGGAACATGTAGGATGATAAAAAACAGGATGCAATTTTTGTTACGGAGTCTCTTTAAGGCCGCTATCGAAGCATCGTGGGCCTCCATAACACCTGAGCAGTGCCACAGGCTGATTGCCTCCATGCCACGCCGCATTGAAGCAGTCAGGTCTGCAAAAGGATTTCTGACCAAGTATTGAGTGCGTAACTGAACATAATTATTTGAAGGTTGACTTTTTTTGTTTTAAAAACACTTTTCTTTTATTGGTCGGATGAAATATGCTAATTTTTTTGATTTAGGAATTTTGAGTTTTCATGAGCTGTATGCCAAAATCATCAATATTAAAATAATAAAAGGCTTGAACTACTTCAGTTGTAGTGTAATGAATCTAAAATATATGAAAGTCTAATGTTTATCAGTACATTACAGAAAATAATGAACTTTATCACAATATGCTATTTTTTTGAGAAGATCCTGTAGCTTCTGTTTTAAGAAGGCAAACTTTTGTTTTGCATAGTATTTTAGTAAATTGGCTTTATGGTCCTTTGTAGCCCCGTACACGCTCCTAGGGATTCTGGTTCACCATAAGCTTGCTATGTAGTCTGTAACTCTGGGTATTTCAAGTTTTACCCCATAGAGCCACATTAATCCGTGTCATGAATTTATGATGGATTATTGTTGCTTTGTACAATTTACAAGCTGACATCATTGCATTCCAGTATTTCTGGAGGTGTTATTAGCTTACATGGACAACAAAAGATGATTTGCATATCCAGCAATGATGCATAGTGGGAGACATCATATGCTCACTCCAAATCTGAATAATCACAAATACCTTCTGTTTTATAAAAACCAGGAAACATGAGGAGATGTTGGTTAAACATGTGAGTGACGTGGAAGCAGTATTTATTGTAGATCCCTCGGATGCCACTAAATCTGTATGGATTCAAGCACAGTATCTGCTTAATCGGTATCTGTTATCTAAAGCTAGCCATAAACATTTTTTCTTGAAGCAAGTCTTTTTTGAGCAAGGTGATCAAACAGTTAATTTACTGTCTGTAATTGCTAAGGCCCCAAATCCACAATCATATATCATGGAGATTAGGCAAGTTAGGTTCACTCAGATGCATAACATGGATTCACAGTAATGGAGGTGCATGATCAGGTAGGACACAAAAGGAGGAGGACCCTGCCCAAAGGCTTACAATCTAGAGGGAGAGGTAAGGACACGAAAGGTAGGGGACCTGTAACAGACGAGGCAGCTGCGGCGAACAGCGCCGCCGCAGCTGCCTCCATGCCGCCACCCATCCTCCCGGCGTCTAGGACGCCGAGGACGGAACGTACATTTGGTAGGGGGGTCACCGTCTCGCGCGGGCGCGCTCACAGACAGGACCTTTATGCTGGGAGGAAGCCAGTCAGCTGACCTGCTGGTCAGCTGACCGCAGAGGAGACTCACAGCGCCCAGGATTGGCTGTGCGCAAGGGGGAGTGCCAGTGAGGTCTCCTCTGCTTCTTAAGCCTCCGGGCTTCATTCAGAGGTTGTCTGTTGTCGTGAATACCTCGTGTGTTAGCGCTCAGACCTTAGACTGGATCCCAGGTGTTGATATCAAGGACTTCACACCTAGACTAGCATATTGTTGATATTGTACTGATTACCTGTGTATGACTCTTGGCTAAACTCTGACTCTGAACTCGCTTTCTGATTCTGTACTTCTGCCTATCAGCCTTAAAGTTGCTGAACCTCTGCCTGATTACCGATTACTCTCCTGCCTCACGATTCTGTACCGATACTTACCTCTCTGTTGCCGAACCTTGCCTGTCAGACCATTCTACTCACCAGTGGGCCCTCGCCACTGGTGAGGTGCTAGCTTCACCAGCTCCTCTGGTGAAGTTATTCTTTAGTGCAGTACTGTTTGCGTTTTCTGCTCCTAGGCTGCAGTACTGTCTGAATCACCTGCTTCTCAGACGATCATTAGTGCAGTGCTGTTTGTATCCCCTGCTCCTAGGCTGCAGTACAGTCTGAGTCGCCCGCTCCTCGGGTGATCACTCTGCTGCAGTCCGCTCCTCGGGAGATTCGGTCTCTTCAGTATTGTATCTCCAGCTTGCTGGAGCTTGAACCCTATTACACGGTCAGTGTACCAATAGTACCTCACCAGCCCCTCTGGTGAGGTCTCATAAAACTATTAAAGTTACGGTTGCACCAAACACTACACATTCAGCTCTTTGTGTTGCTATACTGGTATTATTGGTGATTCTGCAGATCACACATAATCTGGTATAGCGTCTGCATTATTGGTGATTCTGCAGATCACCAAATAATCAGACACCTGAGTTGCTACACCCAACTGTTACAGAACAACAGACCAGTAAAATATGGAGGCACTCTGCCACCGGGTCGATGTGTTAACCACCGCAGTTAATGAACTCATTAAAACGGTTAATGCACAACAGACAGATTGAGCAATTGACTGACTCAGTTAACCGTTTACTAGACCCTAATGCACGAGTGTCACCCCCTTCTGTGATCGAGCCGAGGGTGCCCCCACCTGAGAAATTTTCAGGGCATCGCTCAAATTTTCGTAATTTTAAGCATAGATGCTTATCATATTTTGAGTTACGACCCGTTTCTTCAGGTACAGAAGGTCAGAAGGTCACTTTCATTAAGACTTTATTGTCTGGAGATTCCCAGTCCTGGGCGTATGGTCTCCCTACGGGGCATGAGGCCTTGACCTCAGTGGAGGAGTTCTTTAAGGCCATGGCCGTAATTTACAACGATCCTGATTTAGCAGTAACTTCTGAAAGGAAGTTAAAGACCCTCAGGCAGGGTCACAGTCCCGTTGAGGTTTATGCTGCTGAGTTCAGGAGATGGGCAGTGTCAGCCAGGTGGGGGCAGTACACATTCTTAGACTGTTTTTTGTCAGGATTGTCTGACGCCGTGTCTGATCTCATGTTGGGTCATCCCGAACCTAAGACTTTGGATGAGGCCATATCTTTGGCCATCAAGATTGATAGGCGAGTTCGCTATCAAAAGCAAACTCGGGCTAAGCCCTCAAGAAGCTTCTCTTCTTGTACTTTCTCAGCACCTACGCCTTCCTCTCCACCCGCTGACGAGCCAATGCAAATTGGACAGGCCAAGCTCTCAGAAGTGGAGAAAAACAGAAGGCGAGCAGAGAAGCTATGTTTGTATTGCACCGATAAAGGGCATATGGTTTCTGCTTGTCCTAAGAAGGCGGAAAACTCTATCACCTAGGAGTAGCTGGAGGTACTACCCTAGGCGATCCAGATTTACCTCTAAATAATAAACGTGTGTTGCTGCCGTGTACTATCACCTGGGAGGGCCAGGTTCACACTACCCAGGCATTTATAGATTCAGGTTCCGCTGTAAATGTCATGTCCAGAAAATTCGCGGATCAATTTGGGTTTCCTTTGATTCCTGTGGGGGGACAGATTAAGATCACAGCTGTGGACGATTCTCCACTGCCACTCACCATCACTCAGACTCCTGTGTTGTCATGCCAGATTGGGGCCCTGCACAGGGAGCAAATGCAGTTTTTGGTGTTAGAGATGTCCACATCCATGGTCATCCTGGGGATGCCGTGGTTAAAGAAGCACTCCCCGGACATTGATTGGAGTACCAGGCAGTTAATAAGCTGGTCACCTTACTGCCATGTCCATTGTCTTGAGCAGGTTCCCCTCGCAGCTACTGAAGCACAAGTAGTGGAGACCATTGAGCAGGATTTGGAACCCTCCGGGGAAGAGTTTGAGTTGCATTGGGCATCAGAGTTGGCCCCTTTTCAACAAGAAATCCCTGAGGGCAAACCGGAGGGGGTTCTTTTTGTTCCCCTCCAGTTCAGATTCAAAGTCTTGCAGACATTTCATGCTCACAAAAATGCTGGTCACCCTGGGGTGGCTCGTACCCAGGAATTATTGAGTCGGAGTGTGTGGTGGCCCTCAATCAGTTCCGATTGTAAAGAGTTTGTTGGAAGCTGTGCCGTTTGTGCCAGAAGCAAGACTTCTAGGCGAGCTCCTGCAGGCACCTTACAGGCTCTTCCAGTGCCTGAGGAACCTTGGACCCATGTGTCCATGGATTTCGTGGGCGAACTGCCTCTCTCTGAGGGTAAAACGGTCATATGGGTGGTGGTCGACAGGTTTAGTAAGATGGCACACTTCATCCCCTTGAACGGACTCCCCTCTGCACAGGAATTGGCGGAGCTGTTCGTACTCCACATCTTTAGACTGCATGGGATTGCCCAGGATGTGGTGTCAGATAGGGGAGTCCAGTTCACTTCTCGCTTTTGGAAAGCCTTCTGTCATCAAATGGGGATGAAGTTGTTGTTTTCCTCCGGCTACCACCCACAGACCAATGGTCAGACCGAGAGGGTAAATCAGGCCCTTGAGCAGTTCCTCAGATGTTACGTGGCTGATACCCAGACTGATTGGGTTAAGTTTTTACCCTACACCGAGTTCGCCCACAATAACTTGAGGTCTGCATCGTCAGGGTTCTCTCCATTCCAGATTGTTACGGGGAGATCTCCCAAATTTTCACCACTGCCAGTGGTGACGTCACCACTTCCAGCTCTGGAACATTGGTCTGGGTCCATGAGAAATACCTGGAAAAAGGTGAAGGAAAATTTGAGAAAGGCTTTTTCCATTCATTCCATTCTGTCGAGTGGAATTTTGCACCGGGAGATTTGGTGTGGGTTTCCACTCAGCATCTGTCTTTGAAACAGCCCTCTGTCAAATTGTGTCGCAAATTTATAGGGCCCTATCCTGTTCTCAAGAAGGTGAATAAAGTTACCTACATGGTGTCACTCCCACCTAGTTTCAGGGGTGGTAGGACGTTTCAAGTATCACTTTTGAAACCTGCCGTGTGTGGATTCCACTCCCCCCCCCCTGTGGTGGTTGATGGAGAGCCTGAGTACGAGATAGAAAGGATCTTGGATTCCCGGTGAGTGCGTAACACTTTGCAGTATCTGGTCCACTGGCGAGGGTATGGTCCAGAGGAGAGATCCTGGGTACCACTCTCTCACATGCATGCAGAGGAACTCAGGGTGGAGTTTCATAGGTTGCATCCAGATAGGCCGGGTGGTGCGTGTCCGGAGTCCACGCCTAGAGGGGGGGGTACTGTAACAGACGAGGCAGCTGCAGCGAACAGCGCCGCTGCAGCTGCCTCCATGCCGCTACCCGTCCTCCCGGCGTCTAGGACGCCGAGGACGGAACGTACATTTGGTAGGGGGGTCACCGTCTCGCACGGGCGCGCGCACAGACGGGACCTTTATGCTGGGAGGAAGTCGGTCAGCTGACCTGCTGGTCAGCTGATCGCAGAGGAGACTCACGGCGCCCAGGATTGGCTGTGCGCAAGGGGGCATACCAGTGAAGTCTCCTCTGCTTCTTAAGCCTCCGGGTTTTATTCAGAGGTTGTGTGTTGTCGTGAATACCTCGTGTGTTAGCGCTCAGACCTTAGACTAGATCCCAGGTGTTGATATCAAGGACTTCACACCTAGACTAGGATATTGTTGATATTGTACTGATTACCTGTGTATGACTCTTGGCTAAACTCTGACTCTGATCTCGCTTTCTGATTCTGTACTTCTGCCTATCTGCCTTAAAGTTGCTGAACCTCTGCCTGATTACCGACTCCTCTCCTGCCTCACGATTCTGTACCGATACTTACCTTTCTGTTGCTGAACCTCTGCCTGATTACCGATTACTCTCCTGCCTCACGATTCTGAACCGATACTTACCTCTCTGTTGCCGAATCTTGCCTGTCAGACCATTCTACTCACCAGTGGGCCCTCGCCACTGGTGAGGTGCTAGCTTCACCAGCTCCTCTGGTGAAGTTATTCTTTAGTGCAGTACTGTTTGCGTGTTCTGCTCCTAGGCTGCAGTACAGTCTGAATCACCTGCTTCTCAGGCGATTATTAGTGCAGTGCTGTTTGTATCCCCTGCTCCTAGGCTGCAGTACAGTCTGAGTCACCCGCTCCTCGGGAGATTCGGTCTCTTCAGTATTGTATCTCCATCTTGCTGGAGCTTGAACCCTATTACACGGTCAGTGTACCGATAGTACCTCACCAGCCCCTCTGGTGAGGTCTCATAAAACTATTAAAGTTATGGTTGCACCAAACACTACACACTCAGCTCTTTGTGTTGCTATACTGGCAGTGCCGTAGCTAAGGAGCTGTGGGCCCCGGTGCAAGTTTTACATGGGGCCCCCCAAGCACTCTATACATAACAATTGATACGGCATACCAAAACCTGCCAAGGACAACCACAGTGTTGGAGGTGCATGAAGGGAATGGGGAACAGTGTGTTAATGATTACAAGTATTTAGAGCATCTATAGAAGTGATTATTACCAGCCCAGGACCAATAGAGAGCTAATATTGTGCTTGAAGGAGAGCCCAATGGGGCCCCTCTGGCCCAAGGGCCCCGATGCGGTCGCTACCTCTGCACCCCCTATTGCTACGCCCCTGTATACTGGTATTATTGGTGATTCTGCAGATCACACATAATCAGGTATAGCGTCTGCATTATTGGTGATTCTGCAGATCACCAAATAATCAGACACCTGAGTTGCTACACCCAACCGTTACAGGACCAGAGTTCAGCTGTGAGTTTAGAGCACTTGTGAGGGCTAATAGGCCAGAGTGAAAAGGTGAGTTTTGAGGGCCTTCTTGAAGATGTTGAAGGAGGGGGCTGCCCTAATGGGTGGAGGTAGGGAGTTCCATAGTTTTGGAGCAGCTCTTGAGAAGTCCTGGAGACGTGCATGGGACTGGGAGATGCGGGGGGAGGTTAGGCGAAGTTCATTGGAAGAGCGGAGTGAGCGGCTAGGTGTGTACCTCTGAGTAAGATCAGAAATGTAGGTTGGACAGGTTTTGTGGACAGATTTGGAGGTCAAACACAGTATCTTGAATCTGATTCTGTATTGGATAGGAAGCCAGTGAAGGGATTCAAGGAGGGGATCCGCCGTGGTGGAGCGATGGGAGCAGTGGATAATTCTGGCTGCCGCATTCATGATGGACTGCAGTGGGGCTGTTCTGGTCATAGGGAGACCAGACAGCAGGGTATTGCAGTAGTCAAGGTGGAAAATTCTGAGGGCATGGATGAGGAGTTTGGTGGTGGCAGAGGACTCAGGAAAGGGCGAATCTTACAGATGTTACGAAGGTGGAAATTGCAGGTTTTTGTGAGGCTTTGGATGTGGGGAGTGAAGGAGAGTGCGCAGTCCAGGGTGACACCCAGACAGTGGGCTTGAGAGGTAGGGCGAATGGTAGTGTGGTTAACAGTGACATGCACATCTGGGAGGTTCATGGATGGCCGGGGTGGGAAGATCATAAATTCCGTTTTGTCTAGATTTAGTTTCAGGAACCTAGCGGACATCCAGGACGAAATGGCTGATAGGCAGGAGGAGTCCTTGTCCATGGTAGATTTAGAACAATATCTGGGATCTATCCCCCTTCTGCGACTTACAGACAGTGATAGAGCCATGTTGGATGTTCCTATTATGTTGGATAAGCTTGAGATTGCAGTGGTCTCCTTTTCTTTTAATTTCAATAGTTTTTATTGAGTTTTTAAGTCAAACAATACAAAACAATACAACACAGTACAACAGTACCAACACAGTCTTATAGATCTATAAGCGAGTTACATGTTGGGTAATCATCACATACAACAAGGCATGTGAGTCTTCTGACATGCTGTACCATCAAATTTTGAAAGTGGATAAGAAGGTAGCTCAATAATGGAGAATACAGTACCAAGAATATTACAAAACATAACCAAAGACAGTTTAAGCTCTGTTAACTAATATCACTACTGCTAGAAAATAGAAGCAACCATTATGAGTAAGTAGAAAAGCTGCACCAGGACGTGTCCTTTACCCGACACGAGCGGCAGCGTTTTAGATTGGTCTATCTAGTCAGGGGAGGAAGAGGGGGGGGGGGGGGGGACCTGGAATACATATTTCACTTTATTTTCAGTTAATAAATTAAGTTTTGGTTTTCCAATTTTCCTGTGTCTTATCTTTCTGGGGCAATCCTTCCTGAGGGATTGGAGAGCTATCTTGAGGACAGGTGAGGGGATATCTCTTCCCACGGAATCTGCAGGTGATCAGTTGGTCTCCCAGGGGAGGAACGCTTGATGAATACGATTTCCATGTTTAAGTTATGGTCCACCAGGTTACGGAGTTGGGCTAATGATGGAATTTGGTTGTTACCCCAATTGGAAAGTATTAGCTGACGGGCCGCACAAATAATGTGGGTGATTTTTGTTCTATGTGCAGCCGGGAAAGTTTCCACTTTAATTAGCAACAATCCTAATAAAGGGTTTGGGGGGGGGGGGGGGGGGGGGGTGACCTGGGATGTAATTAGAGATATTATTTTGAAGATTTGGGACCAGAATGGTGTGATGCAGGGGCAATCCCATAGTATGTGGACTAAGGAACCTTGTTGGTTACATGATCTTCAGCATAATGGAGAGTACTGGGATGAGAATTTGGACAATGTTGTTGGGGTCAGATACCAATTAAACAATATATGTTTTGTGGTTTCTAGATGTGTGATGCATTTAGAGTTATGTTTTAGATCCGATAAGGCTTTCCTAAGACAGTCTTGTGTTATTGGATCTTGTGGGTCTAAGTTCCACCTCTTTAATGGTTGTTGGAGTGGGTTTCCTGTGGAGGATATTAAGGTGGCCTCCTTTTCTAATGGTAAGAGAGCCGTTCTCGCCATTGTCCAAAAGCCTAGGAAGAGCTCCTTCCTAGGCTATTGGATGTGTTCAGTATGATTTTTGCTCTCTTCCTCTTTCAATGGCAGAGGCAATCATTATCCTTATTAGAGATGGCCTGAACTGTTTGCAGGCGGACAGTTCCCAGCGAAGAATGCATGTTCACATTCGCATTGGTAGGGAAATACATGGTGCGTTGGACCCACCCCTTATACATCATCATGGAGCCAAAAAATGACCCCTGACACCAGAGTCAGCAGGCACATGGCAGTCAATAAGCTATCACTCCCTCCTGGACCCCCCCCCCATAAAAACATACATGTTCTGTCTGTTTATGCCTTGATAACGGGGACCTGTGTCAGGCCCCGAAACGATTGTCGGTTGTGATGACGATATGTCTTGCTTGTGCGCATCGGGCAATAAAAGTTATATTGTGCCCATAAAGCCTGTTTACAGACCCCTCCTTTGTTTACTGGACCCCCCTATAAAAACACCAGCACAGCAGCCATTTTACACTCTGTCTGTGGCTGCTGTGAAGAAGAGTAGGGAGAGAGCTGTGCTGCTAATTGGGCAAGCGTAACTTAGGCCTCTGTTCTGTGTCACCAGTGGAGTTCTTTGCTTCTAGTACAGCGTCCTGAGCACCCAAAAGCCCTTATAAGGGCTGGTACATTGGTTTTCTTGCTATTGTCATATTGAATTCTGTGTGTTTACTGACTGTGCAGTGCACTGACTTTAGCTGTTGGACACAGGTGTGCACACTGCTGCTAGTGGTACAGTACCTTCCATAACAGCCCTTAAAGGATGGTACATTGGTTTTCTTGTTATTGTTATACTGCACTCCCCTGTGTTCAGTGCATATGTTAGCTATAGCGCACCAACTAGATAACCCAATAATCCTTCACCACCACTACCGGCATTATCTATTATCCGACCACTTCTGCCCCTTGTATAGGCCCTATATTGTGAAGTGATTGTTGCAGATAGTATATAAACCTATCTGTCACCTGACCTGCATGAAATGACATTCAGTTTCCAAAAGAGGAATTAAAAACAGCTGAGTGAACCACTACTGGTATTATCTAGTATCCGAGCACTACTGCCCCCTGTATAGGGCCTATATTGTGAAGTGATTGTTGCATATAGTATATAAACCCATCTGTCATCTGACCTACGTGAATTTGACAGTGACCTGATTAATTTTTTCAGTAGTCGGGTATGGAGCAATAAATCTAGGACCTAATTTAGCAGAGGGCTGTCGTAACAGAATATTATGTGTGGACACCCAAACTGAGGGCTCGTTTCCACTATTGCGGTGCGGAATCGCCTGGATTCCACCGCTGATGAAATTGCATGTGGATGCGATTCCGCATGCGGTTTTTGCCGCGAATTCGCATGCGAATTCGCATAGGTGAGGGTATATGCGATTTTAACCATGTCACTGCCTGTGTGAATTTACATTGGTACCTATGCGAATTCGCATGCGAATTCGCGGCAAAAAACGCATGGGGAAAATGCATGCGATTTCCCTATTAAATACATTGTGTGAGATTCGCCTGCATTCCACACGCAGGCGAATTCTGCAGGGTGTTCCGTGCAGATTTTCTCTGCACAATAAAACGCTCCCGCAGACGCATACGTGGAAACAGGCCCATTCACTTATATTGTCTATGCGAATCCGCATACGCAAGACGCATGCGGATTCGCGATAGTGGAAACGGGGCCTAAGTCACCTGGGGAAAAAACTGGCTCAGAGGTGCAATGTCGATCAGCAAATGATTTCTGTCATTGGACTGCAGATTTCAGATTTTCCTGAACCTGAGCCCAAACAGAAGACATTTGATTAAGCCAATTTTCCAGATTAATAAGATTGGAGGAAGGACCAGAGAGCAAATTGAACTTGGGATTCCCACTAGTGACTACCTGAAAAGGAGACATTTTTGTGGAAGAATTCCTCATATTAATAAAAGCAAATTCAGTAAAAGGTAGGTACTCAACCCATTCATCCTATTGGCCACAAAGCAACATAAATATTGTTCCAGAGACTGATTTGTTCTTTCAGTTTGGATATGTGTCCATACTGTCCAACAGTCCCGATTTGGGCGGGACTGACCCGGTTCCCGCCCCCTAATCCCGGATCCTCATTAACATGTCCCATTTTTACCATCCTTCCAGATGGTGACAAATACCAGGTGTCTACCATGCCTGTCTTTTTAAGACAGGCGTCTAATTGTGGAAATACAAGCAGCTTTTGTCCTGCGTGACATACACAGAGATCCCAGACCTCTCCTCCTTCCCTCCCCTCTGTGTGTAGCTCTTACAAGCTTTCTCCTCCCTCCAGCCAATAGAAACACAGAGGCAGCCCTGCCCACCCCGCCCCCAGAAGCTCGTTCAGGCACAGAGGAGAAGCGTCAGCCTGCATCTAGGAGCAGAGATCAGCATGGCTCCCTGCACTAATGTTTTATGGAGATAATGCAGGAGATAACACAGGTCTCAGTCACACAAATCACTGCAGCCTGTCCTATACTGCAGAGGCTGCTTGTGAGTGTGACTGGGACAGTGAAAGACCTGGGAATGTAACTCTTTCCTCCTGTGCTGCTGCAGACACACATGGAGAGAGAGAACACAGTCAGCTCAGCTGTCTTTTCTGTAACCAGTGTTATTATTTATTTGTAGTATTCCCTTTCCCCTCAGTCGCATTCATGGGAGGAAGGGGAGGGGGAGAGTCACACTTTCATGATCACCAGTGACTGTCAATAAGACAGTAAAAGTCAGAATAATTCACAATTGCATCTTCTAATTCCTTTCCATTTCACTTCCTGTTTTCTGTCTTATTGCAATTCCTCACTGGGGTGAAGCACTAGCTGCATCCATTATCACAACTTTTATTTTTAGCAGTTATAATATGCATAGCTCCCAACTATCTCTTCTGAAGGGACAGTCCCTGTTTGGGAGCCTCATCCTTTTTCCTTCTCATTTGTCGCTCTTTAAGTACTTCTACAGATCTATGTAAATATATGTCTTTTTCTACTGAAAAATGTGTTTAGTTTAATTGACTCTAAACTTTATACCCATCCTTTAAATTGATATATTTCTTATTTTCGCATGTCACCATGAAGGATAATAAACCAGAATAGAAAGGACCAGGGTGGTTTACATTATAACTTATGAAATCTTTATGGTATGTGCGACTAGGGGTGTGCCAGGGGCGTGGTTAGGGGTGTGGCAGGGGTGTGACTTAAGTGTCCCTCTTTCTTATCTCAAAAAGTTGGGAGGTATGTATGTGTCTCCGGGTGGTAACCTAAAGAAAAGGACAGAGAAATACCTAGGCGACTGCAAAATGAAGGCCAAAATTGTCTCACAAACTGTACTCCCCTGTCAGACACTATGTTTTCTGAGATGCCATGCAAACGGAAGTTGTGTGAGATGAACAATCCCGTTAACTCCTTGGCAGACAGCAATTGGAGTAATGGAAAGAAATGGGCCTTCTTATTGAGCCTGTCAACCACCACCCAGATTACAGTGTGACCTTAAAGAGACTCCGTAACAAAAATTGCATCCTGTTTTTTATCATCCTACATGTTCCAAAAGCTATTCTAATGTGTTCTGGCTAACTGCAGCACTTTCTACTATGACAGTCTCTGTAATAAATCAATGTATCTTTCCCCTGTCAGACTTGTCGGCCTGTGTCTGGAAGGCTGCCAAGTTCTTCAGTGTTGTGGTTCTGCTATGAACTCACCCTTTCTGGCCCCTCTATGCACACTGCCTGTGTGTTATTTAGATAAGAGAGAAGAGAGAGGCTGCTCTAATCAGCTGGATAAATCGTCCTCTGAGCTGGCTGGGCTTTCACATACTAAGGAATTACAAACAAGGGCAAAGCTGTTTGCAGGAAGAAAAGAGCAGCCTGAAACTTCAGTGCATGGGGGAAAGAAACACACAAATGATCTCTTGAGATTCAAAAGGAAGGCTGTATACAGCCTGCTTATGTATGGATGTATTTTCTATGTGTGGACATACTGTACATCAACCTACTTCCTGTTTTAGTGGCCATTTTGTTTGTTTACAAACAAACTTTTGAAAACTGTTTTTAACTACTTTTAATGTGGCGAGGAGCGGCGAAATTGTGACAGAGGGTAATAGGAGATGTCCCCTAACGCACTGGTATGTTTACTTTTGTGCGATTTTAACAATACAGATTCTCTTTAAGATTCCAGCAGCTCAACAATGAAATCCATAGAAACATGTGTCCAAGGCTTGGCTAGTATAGGCAAGGTTAAAGGTGCACCATGTGGAGCTTTACAAGAGTTATTGCTTCAAGCGCATACCTGACAAGCTTTGATGTAATGGATCAGTTAAAAACTGCGCCCAGCGCCAATGGTATAAACAGGCGCCACATAGACTTTGATTAAAAAATGATATTTATTGTTTTTTTTTGAGAAATAATGGCGCAGGATGTCTTGACAAAATGTATCGTTTTGAAGACTAATGGACACGCCGTCCGTACGAAATGTATCGTTTTACTCCTCCTCCTGTTTCTTAAAACGTTATTAATAGTTTTGTCATATTTGGTTGCCATTGTAAAATGTTCTTTTTATTTTAATAACAGTGTTATACCTAAGAATCCTAACTAACCCTCCGCATTACCGATGCTCTAATCTAACTAATTGCCCCCAAACTCCCCGGGGGGCAATCTGGGGAGGATTTACGAGTGAGGCAGGGCTACGAGCTGCAGCCCTGCCTCACACGTGTCTGTCAGCGGCGGATCTCCGCCTCTCCCCCGCCCCTCTTAGTAAAGGCAGACTGAGAGGGGCGGGGGAGAGGCAGAGATCCGCCGCTGATAGACACGTGTGAGGCAGCTCATAGCCCTGCCTCACTCGGAAACGAAGCTTGGATTGCCCCCCGGGGAGTTTGGGGGCAATTAGTTAGATTAGAGCTTCGGTAAGGCGGCGGTTTAGTTAGGATCCTTTGGTATAACACTGTTATTAAAATAAAAAGAACATTTCCCAATGGAATACATTTCGTGCGGACAGAGCTATTCAAAACGATAATTATCGTTAAAACGATAAATATCGTTTTTAAAAAATATCGTTCTAAAAATGGCGCCATTTTTCGGCCGACACCATTTTTAACTGTACCCTTGATGTAAGCCTGAGCATCGCTCCTCAGGGAAAGCCACCAGACATGCCATCTCAATAAATTACTGGTTCTCTTTTTCCCTGGATGACCAGCAGTTTTAGAGTCATGAAATTGTTACAAAACATGCAACCTGAAACTAAGGGGTATGAAAAGACAATTTTTGGTGGTTTCCCTGGGGAGGCCTCCATCCTGGAGAAACAATAAAGTCTTCAAGAGATCAGGAGACAGACTGGACTTAGTTACAGCCGCAACAATACAATGTTTAGGTACAATAGGTTCAGGAGAAAAAATATCAGTTTTCTCAAAACAACAAGACAAGGCGTCAGCCTAAAAGAGGAACTCCAGTGAAAATAATGTAATGAACAAAAGTGCTTAATTTTTACAATAATTATGTATAAAGCCAACAGACCTGCCCAACTATTCCGCACGGTTGACAGTCTCTGCAATCCATCTTGCAGGAAATCCAGCATCAGACCTTCACAGGAACTGTGCAAGAAATTTGCCCACTTCTTCTCAGACAAAGTCTCCTCCATACGATCTGCCATTCAATTCACAGCCCAAGAAACCCATGCAGAGCCATATAACAGGTGCAAAAATAGCGTCTAGTTAAAAATGGCGCCGGCCAAAAAATGGCGCCCCCTTCTGCCCGATATATGTTTAAAACGATATTTATCGTTTTAAAGGTTAAAATAGTGCAGAGCGAAATTTATCGTTTTAAAACTGTTTTTTTTTTTTTTTTTTTTTGGGTCCTGCCTGAACGATATTTATCGTTTTAACCCCTGCTTTGCTGCCGTTTGGAAAATATCTGCCCGCCGGCTTTAATGTTTAATAGCAAAGCCCCCTTAAAAGCTAAAAACACCAAATTTGCAGGGAATGTTAAGAAGAATATTGTGAACAAGAGGAAAAAAAAATCTTTCAAAAAGACCTTATAGTTTTTGAGAAAATCGATTTTGAATATTCTTCTTCTGACCGTGGGAAAATTAAACGCCCGCCGACTTTAGCGGTTAATAGCAAAGCCCCTTTAAATGTCAGAAACACCAAATGTGTAGGGAATGTTAAGAAAAATAGTGGGAACACGAAGAAAAAAAAATTGTTCAAAAAGACCTTATAGTTTTTGAGAAAATCGATCTTAAATCTTCAAAGGAAATGTAACTATTTAAATCGCGTACTGACATTCCCGTGGAAACTTTTTCCGCCGACTTTAGCAGTTAATAGCAAAGTCCCCTTAAATCCTAGCAACACCAAATTTGCAGGATATGTTAAAAAGATACTGGGAAACAATATTTAAAAAAAAAATTGAAACATTTTATTTATTTTTTTTTTAAATTAAAATTTTTGGGTTATGTTCAGAGTGTGGGAAAAGTTTTGAAAAAAATGACGTGGGGTCCCCCCTCCCGAGCCTCTGTAACCCCTTGTCTCCCATGCAGGCTGGGATAGCCAGAATGCGGAGCCCCGGCCGACTGGGGCTTCGCACCCTGAGCTATACCAGCCCGCATGGTCCATGGTATGGGGGGGGCTTCGGGGGGAGGGGCGGCCAAGCCTTCCCCTCCCCCCCGGAGCCCTTGTCCAATCCATGGACAAGGGGCTCTTCCCCACCTCCGGTGCCCCAGGAGGAGGTGGGGGCGACGACTCCCTGGGGGGGGGTTCATGGTGGCATCTGGGAGTCCCCTTTAAGAAGGGGAACCCAGATGCCTGCCCCCCTCCCAGGAGAAATGAGTATAGGGGTGCAGGAGTACCCCTTACCCATTTCCATAAAGGGTTAAATGAAATAAAAACACAACAACGAGAAAAGTCCTTTAATGTTCTAAATTAACCAGAAATACTTACCTGTACCTTTAAGAAAAAAAATCCCACGTCAATTAGGTCCCACGACAGTATCCTCCATCTTGCGACCTTCAGTTACATGTTGATTGAAGATCTCCGCCGCCCCGACGCCACACACGCCGCCTCCGCCGCCTCCGCCGCACTCACTGCTCTTAGCTATACTTAGTATAGCTAAGAGCAAAAAGCATCTTTAAATTTTAGCTCCAATGGTCCCCATTGGTTCCTTAACAGACCAATGGGGATCAGGAGGATCCCCATTGGTCGATAAGGAACCAATGGGGAGCCTTGGAGCCAAAATTTAAAGATGCTTTTTGTTCTCAGCTATACTAAGTATAGCTGAGAGTTGCGTCTATGCGTCTATATAGACGCATTAGCGCTAGCTGCCGCTGCCCTCCCCGCCTCTCCCCACCTGTCACCCTCACCCATGCTGGCACCCATGGGTGTATTGGGTGTCAGCATGGGTGAGGGTGACAGGTGGGTGGAGGCAGGGAGGGCAGCGGCAGCTAGCGCTAATGCGTCTATATAGACGCATAGACGCAACTCTCAGCTATACTTAGTATAGCTGAGAGCAGTGCGGCGGAGGCGGCGTGTGTGGAGTCGGGGCGGCGGAGATCTTCAATCAACATGTATCAGAAGATCGCAAGATAGAGGATACTGTCGTGGGACCTGATTGGCGTGGGATTTTTTTCTTAAAGGTACAGGTAAGTATTTGTGGTTCATTTAGAACATTAAAGGACTTTTTTCGTTGTTGCGTTTTTATTTCATTTAACCCTTTGTGGAAATGGGTAAGGGGTACTCCTGCACCCCTATACTCATTTCTCCTGGGAGGGGGGTGGGCATCTGGGGGTCCCCTTCTTAAAGGGGACTCCCAGATGCCACCATGAACCCCCCCCCAGGGAGTCGTCGCCCCCGCCTCCACCTGGGGCAAGGGAGGCGGGGAAGAGCCCCTTGTCCATGGATTGGACAAGGGGCTCCGGGGGGTAGGGGAAGGCTTGGCCGCCCCTCCCCCCCGGAGCCCCCCCATACCATGGACCATGCGGGCTGGTATAGCTCAGGGTGCGAAGCCCCAGTCGGCCGGGGCTCCGCATTCTGGCTATCCCAGCCTGCATGGGAGACAAGGGGTTACAGAGGCTCGGGAGGGGGGACCCCACGTCATTTTTTTTTTAAAATTTGCTATCAAATTTTTTTTTTTAATCTTCTGAGTGTGGGAAATAAATTTAAAAAAAAAACGACGTGGGGTCCCCCCCTCCCGAGCCTCTGTAACCCCTTGTCTCCCATGCAGGCTGGGATAGCCAGAATGCGGAGCCCCGGCCGACTGGGGCTTCGCACCCTGAGCTATACCAGCCCGCATGGTCCATGGTATGGGGGGGCTCTGGGGGGGAGGGGCGGCCAAGCCTCCCCCTCCCCCCCGGAGCCCTTGTCCAATCCATGGACAAGGGGCTCTTCCCCACCTCCGGTGCCCCAGGAGGAGGTGGGGGCGACGACTCCCTGGGGGGGGTTCATGGTGGCATCTGGGAGTCCCCTTTAAGAAGGGGACCCACAGATGCCCACCCCCCTCCCAGGAGAAATGAGTATAGGGCTACTTTGTACCCCTTCCCCATTTCAACAAAGGGTTAAATGAAATAAAAACACAACCACGAGAAAAGTATTTTAATAATCTTAATTAACCACAAATACTTACCTGTACCTTTAAAAAAATGTTCCCACGCCAATATATCCTCGGAAATGATCCAACGAATAACAATATCCTCTTATCTTGCGATCTTCAAATAGCTTGATTGCAGATCTCCCACGCCAATTAAAATACTATACCCTACAATGCGTCCTGCGTAGGGACGCATAGCACGGCTCCCGCTGTCCTCCCCGCCTCCTCAACTGTCACCCTCACCTAGCCTGGCACCTGGTGCACCCATGGGTGCCACCCTAGGTGAGGGTGACAGGTGCAGGCAGGTGGGGAGAGACAGCGGAGCTGGCAGCTATACGTCCGCACAGGACGCATCCTAAGGTATAGTAACCGGCTCTTAAATGAGCCGGTTCTTTTTGTATTGAATCAAATGAATCGATTCATTTGATTCAATACAAAAAGAACCGGCTGATTTATGAGCCGGTTACTATACCTTAGGATGCGTCCTGTGCGGACGTATAGCTGCCAGCTCCGCTGTCTCTCCCCACCTGCCTGCACCTGTCACCCTCACCTAGGGTGGCACCCATGGGTGCACCAGGTGCCAGGCTAGGTGAGGGTGACAGGTGAGGAGGCGGGGAGGACAGCGGGAGCCGTGCTATGCGTCCCTACGCAGGACGCATTGTAGGGTATAGTATTTTAATTGGCGTGGGAGATCTGCAATCAAGCTATTTGAAGATCACAAGATAAGAGGATATTGTTATTCGTTGGATCATTTCCGAGGATATATTGGCGTGGGAACATTTTTTTAAAGGTACAGGTAAGTATTTGTGGTTAATTAAGATTATTAAAATACTTTTCTCGTGGTTGTGTTTTTATTTCATTTAACCCTTTGTTGAAATGGGGAAGGGGTACAAAGTAGCCCTATACTCATTTCTCCTGGGAGGGGGGTGGGCATCTGTGGGTCCCCTTCTTAAAGGGGACTCCCAGATGCCACCATGAACCCCCCCCAGGGAGTCGTCGCCCCCACCTCCTCCTGGGGCACCGGAGGTGGGGAAGAGCCCCTTGTCCATGGATTGGACAAGGGCTCCGGGGGGGAGGGGGAGGCTTGGCCGCCCCTCCCCCCCTGAGCCCCCCCATACCATGGACCATGCGGGCTGGTATAGCTCAGGGTGCGAAGCCCCAGTCGGCCGGGGCTCCGCATTCTGGCTATCCCAGCCTGCATGGGAGACAAGGGGTTACAGAGGCTCGGGAGGGGGGGACCCCACGTCGTTTTTTTTTTAAATTTATTTCCCACACTCAGAAGATTAAAAAAAAAATTTGATAGCAAATTTAAAAAAAAAAATTACGTGGGGTCCCCCCTCCCGAGCCTCTGTAACCCCTTGTCTCCCATGCAGGCTGGGATAGCCAGAATGCGGAGCCCCGGCCGACTGGGGCTTCGCACCCTGAGCTATACCAGCCCGCATGGTCCATGGTATGGGGGGGCTCCGGGGGGGGAGGGGCGGCCAAGCCATCCCCTACCCCCCGGAGCCCCTTGTCCAATCCATGGACAAGGGGCTCTTCCCCGCCTCCCTTGCCCCAGGTGGAGGCGGGGGCGACGACTCCCTGGGGGGGGGGTTCATCGTGGCATCTGGGAGTCCCCTTTAAGAAGGGGACCCCCAGATGCCCACCCCCCTCCCAGGAGAAATGAGTATAGGGGTGCAGGAGTACCCCTTACCCATTTCCACAAAGGGTTAAATGAAATAAAAACGCAACAACGAAAAAAGTCCTTTAATGTTCTAAATGAACCACAAATACTTACCTGTACCTTTAAGAAAAAAATCCCACGCCAATCAGGTCCCACGACAGTATCCTCTATCTTGCGATCTTCTGATACATGTTGATTGAAGATCTCCGCCGCCCCGACGCCACACACGCCGCCTCCGCCGCACTGCTCTCAGCTATACTAAGTATAGCTGAGAGTTGCGTCTATGCGTCTATATAGACGCATTAGCGCTAGCTGCCGCTGCCCTCCCTGCCTCCACCCACCTGTCGCCCTCACCCATGCTGACACCCAATGCACCCATGGGTGCCAGCATGGGTGAGGGTGACAGGTGGGGAGAGGCGGGGAGGGCAGCGGCAGCTAGCGCTAATGCGTCTATATAGACGCATAGACGCAACTCTCAGCTATACTTAGTATAGCTGAGAACAAAAAGCATCTTTAAATTTTGGCTCCAAGGCTCCCCATTGGTTCCTTATCGACCAATGGGGATCCTCCTGATCCCCATTGGTCTGTTAAGGAACCAATGGGGACCATTGGAGCTAAAATTTAAAGATGCTTTTTGCTCTTAGCTATACTAAGTATAGCTAAGAGCAGTGAGTGCGGCGGAGGCGGCGGAGGCGGCGTGTGTGGCGTCGGGGCGGCGGAGATCTTCAATCAACATGTAACTGAAGGTCGCAAGATGGAGGATACTGTCGTGGGACCTAATTGACGTGGGATTTTTTTCTTAAAGGTACAGGTAAGTATTTCTGGTTAATTTAGAACATTAAAGGACTTTTCTCGTTGTTGTGTTTTTATTTCATTTAACCCTTTATGGAAATGGGTAAGGGGTACTCCTGCACCCCTATACTCATTTCTCCTGGGAGGGGGGCAGGCATCTGGGTTCCCCTTCTTAAAGGGGACTCCCAGATGCCACCATGAACCCCCCCCCAGGAAGTCGTCGCCCCCACCTCCTCCTGGGGCACCGGAGGTGGGGAAGAGCCCCTTGTCCATGGATTGGACAAGGGCTCCAGGGGGGAGGGGAAGGCTTGGCCGCCCCTCCCCCCCGAAGCCCCCCCATACCATGGACCATGCGGGCTGGTATAGCTCAGGGTGCGAAGCCCCAGTCGGCCGGGGCTCCGCATTCTGGCTATCCCAGCCTGCATGGGAGACAAGGGGTTACAGAGGCTCGGGAGGGGGGACCCCACGTCATTTTTTTCAAAACTTTTCCCACACTCTGAACATAACCCAAAAATTTTAATTTAAAAAAAAAATAAATAAAATGTTTCAATTTTTTTTTTTAAATATTGTTTCCCAGTATCTTTTTAACATATCCTGCAAATTTGGTGTTGCTAGGATTTAAGGGGACTTTGCTATTAACTGCTAAAGTCGGCGGAAAAAGTTTCCACGGGAATGTCAGTACACGATTTAAATAGTTACATTTCCTTTGAAGATTTAAGATCGATTTTCTCAAAAACTATAAGGTCTTTTTGAACAATTTTTTTTTCTTCGTGTTCCCACTATTTTTCTTAACATTCCCTACACATTTGGTGTTTCTGACATTTAAAGGGGCTTTGCTATTAACCGCTAAAGTCGGCGGGCGTTTAATTTTCCCACGGTCAGAAGAAGAATATTCAAAATCGATTTTCTCAAAAACTATAAGGTCTTTTTGAAAGATTTTTTTTCCCTCTTGTTCACAATATTCTTCTTAACATTCCCTGCAAATTTGGTGTTTTTAGCTTTTAAGGGGGCTTTGCTATTAAACATTAAAGCCGGCGGGCAGATATTTTCCAAACGGCAGCAAAGCAGAGGTTAAAACGATAAATATCGTTTGGGAGCAATACAAATATAAATATAAACGATAAATATCGTTTTTAAAGCCGGCGCCATTTTTTAGCTGTCAAAAACGAAAAATAACTAGTGATAATGGTTCTCTATGGGGCGCCGTTTTTTAACTACGATAAATGGCGCCATTTTTAACGGACCCCGCAAAAATAGCCTACCACCATGGTCTGATTTTAAAGTAATCACTGGAAAAGACATCTTGGACATCCTCTCAAACCTTCGCCAGACTGCCTGCGATCTGGACCCTGGCCCCACTAAGTTCATGTTGAAATGCCCTGAACTTTTTACAGCGGCATTCCACAAAATAGTCAACGGTTCCTTACAAGAAGGGTGGTTTCCCTCTACTCTGAAAGAAGCAACCGTCAGGCCACTACTCAAGAAACCATCCCTAGACCCAGATGCTCTAAACAGCTACAGACCTGTCTCTAACCTCCCCTTTCTGGGAAAAGTTATTAAAAAGGCTGTCTACCTCCAACTTGAAGACAGGCTCTCCAGAAAAAACATCCTTGACCCTCTTCAATCTGGCTTCAGGAAATATCACAGCTGTGAAACAGCCCTCACCCAGATTTGCAATGATCTGCTCATTGCAAGAGACAAGGGTCAATGTTCCATCCTGATTTTGCTCGACCTCTCAGCGGCTTTTGACACAGTCGATCATGGAATCTTGCTCAACAGGCTACAAGAGTACTGTGGCATAGATAGCATTGTTCTCCAGTGGTTCAACTCCTTCCTGGCTGGCAGAACACAAAGGGTAGCCTTAGGGCCCTTCCTCTCCAACCCTGTACCACTAAAATACGGTGTACCTCAGGGCGCAATATTATCCCCTTTACTTTTCACCATATACATGTTGCCACTTGGAGAAATCATACAAAAACATGGCCTGACATATCATTGCTATGCTGATGACACCCAGCTATATTTGTCATTCAAACCTGGCATCACAGACCCTACTCCACAAATAAACTCATGCTTAGCTGAGCTTCAAGAGTGGATGAATATGAATTGGCTAAAACTTAAAGAAAACCTATACTAAAAAATTAAAAGTCAAAATAAACATACACAAGTCATACTTGCCTCCCGTGCAGTCTACTCCTCAATCTATTTTTCCTCTCCTGCATCCTGTTTGTCCACTGTGATCAATAGAATTCTCCGTCCTCCATTTTAAAAATGGCTATTACCCCATAACAGCTTCCTGGTCAGCACACAGTTAAACTGTAACATCGCCCACTTGAGCGATAGGGAAACATGGACACATCAGTTCTCCTCTCAGCTGTGACTGACAGCAACTGATATATCACTGGCAGCAACTGATATATTTCAGTTCTGACAAAATGTTGTCAGAACTGGAAGGGATCACTGTAAGAAGAAAATGGTAAGCTTCTGAGAGGAACTGATGGCAAGGTAACTATGTAATGTTCATTTGAAGTTACCTCATGTGTTTATTTTAAATAATTTTACTCAGTACAGGTTCTCTTTAATGCTGACAAAACTGAGGTACTTGTTATCGAGGGCCAGGGCTCAACAGCAAAGCAGCCCCAGTCTCAACCAACACCGCTAAGGATAGGGAGCTCAGACCTGAAAAACTCAGACTGTGTGCGCAGCCTGGAAGTACTGATTGATAGGAAATTAAGCTTCAGGAATCAAATCTCAGCTGTTGTGAAACATTCCTTCTTTCATCTAAGGAATATTGCAAAGATTAAACACCCAATTCCTTCAGAGGATCTTCCAACCCTAGTCCATGCCTTCGTCACATCAAGGTTAGACTACTGCAACGCCCTCTACACAGGCCTGCATAAGAAAGACTTACGCCGCCTGCAATTAGTACAGAATGCCGCCGCAAGGCTGTTAACGAGCCAACCCCGCCATTGCCACATAACACCAACCCTGAGCTCACTCCACTGGCTACCGATAAAATGGAGAATTCTGTTTAAGATTGGCTTACTGACATTCAAATCCTTGCACAATCTGGGCCCTGGATACCTGAAGGACTTGTTGCAACTGCATCACACCCCCCACAATCTTAGATCAAAAGGACGCAACACCATGGTCACCCCCAGAGTCCACCTCAAAACCTTTGGAGACAGAGCCTTTTGTCATGCTGCCCCTACACTTTGGAACTCCCTGCCACACCCAATCAGGACAGCTCCATCCCTGGAAGCATTTAAGTCTAAACTGAAAACCTACCTCTTTAGTCTGGCATTCATGAACATCTGACTATCTCCTCTGTAACACAACCCAGCCTGCAACCCTGTATTAATCTGAGACACAACTATGTGCTTTGAGTCCTATGGGAGAAAAGCGCTTTACAAATGTTGTTGTATTGTATTGTATTGTATAAATGATTTAGTCAGTGTTTGCCCATTTTAAAAACTTTCCTCTCCCATATGGGGACGTTTTTACTGTGTTAGGAACTCACCTGGAAGTTCCCGCAATGCGACCGCTCCTGACGAGAGTTGCGTCGGGTCCTCTACTTCCGCATGTCGGTGGCCATCCTCTGCTGGTGATGCGCGCACTGGGGATCGCTCTGCACATACTGGTGGGAGGATGTCTTGCTCCTCTCGGCCCGCAGTATGGTCTGAGGCGGTGACAGAGGTAGTATCAGCTGACAAGATAGTCAGCTGACACTTAGGCAGGGGTTTATTTAATAAATATAAAATAATGGATGCTGACCCTGGCCAGGATTAAACCCTGGTCTCTCACATGGGAGGCAATACCCTTAAAGAGAAACAGTGACCAAGAATTGAACTTTATCCCAATCAGTAGCTGATACCCCCTTTTACATGAGAAATCTATTACTTTTCACAAACGGATCATGAGCGGGCTCTGTATGGCTGATATTGTGGTGAAACCCCTCCCACAAGAAACTCTGAGGACCATGGTACTCCTGGCAGTTTCCTGTCTGTGAACCTTGTTGCATTGTGGGAAAGAGCTGTTTACAGCTGTCTCCAACTGCCAAAAAAGCAAGCAGCAGCTACATCACCTTCCAGCAGTAAAAATGTCACCATGTGATAAATGTCAGAATGTAAATCAGGGAGAGGAAAGATTTTGCAGTGGGCAAACACTGACTAAATCATGTATACATAATTATTCTAAAAATGAAGCACCTTTTTTATTACATTATTTTCACTGGAGTTCCTCTTTAACCAGTATGCTATAGCTGACACATAGTCAGGATGTTTTGCTGCTCAGTTGACTGGTTAGTCAGTTGACATATATTGTTACCTGTGTCAGCTGATCTCTCTGTCAGCTGACTATTAAAGGGACCCTGAGCAGTGGCTGAAATTAAAATATTTCACTTACCCGGGACTTCCTCCAGCCCACCACAGGCTTGTGAGGTCCCCCGGCATCCTCCTGGCTCCTCTCCATCTGCCTCCGCCGGCTTCCGTTACCGGCGACACCCGGGCCAGGTGTCACGCCGACTCTTCCTGGATCCTCACGCATGAAGTCATCACGCCGGCCACTTTGCATCATCACGCCGGCCGGCGTGACAGATCTGCGCATGTGCAGTGTTCTAACGCTAAACCGCGCATGTGCAGACCTGTGGCGCCGGCCGCCATGATGACTCGAAGCGGCCGGCGTGATGACTTCATGCGTGAGGATCCAGGAAGAGCAAGCCCAACACCCGGCCCGGGTGTCACCGGTAATGGGAGCCGGCGGAGGCAGACGGAGAGGAGCCAGGAGGATGCCGGGGGACCTCGCAGTCTGTGGTGGGCTGGAGGAAGCCCCAGGTAAGTGAACTCTTTTAATTTCAGCCACTACTCAGGGTCCCTTTAAACAGGATTATTGCCTGCATGTGATTGGCTGCTGTGTGCATGTGGCCAGCCACTGATTGGTTGCATGAAGTATTTAAACCTGCTGAGTGCTTTCTGTCATTGTCCGTGATAGCTTTGGCCGTGTGCTTCTGCTGGGTGTGATTTATTGCTTATTGATTATCTGTGCACCGACTTTGCCTGGAATCTGACTACTCTCTTCCTGCCGCCTGAACCGACCTTCTGCTTGATACCTGTCTACTCTCTGATCTCTGCCCAGACAGACCTAGGATTGCCTGACCTTGATTTCGCCTGCTCCTTGTGTACCTCGATAGTTCTGATTATATGTGTATGACCTCGGATTGTTACTGGACTTTGCTTATCTCCTGTTAGGTACTGGTGAGTTACATAGTTCATTCTACGTTCGGCTCCTATACCTTGCACCTACAAGGCCTGGGTGTAACCAAAGTCGGGCAGGTGTTGTTTCCTCACCTCCCGTTCAAGCGGGGATGTGCCACACAGGGTGAAGAAGGTGGGGATAGATTGTGGCATAGGAGCTGAGCTGTGAGCTGATAACTTGCCAAGCCTGACATTACATACTGCTGGCAGGTGATATTAGTGGAAGTAGCTGATAGCTTTTTTGGCAGTTGTAAACAGCTGTTATTTCCCATAATGCAACAAGGCTCCCACAGCGTGATGTCAGCACCATGGTCCTGACATCATACTGTGGGAGGGGTTTCAACACAATATCAGCCATACAAAGCCCCCTGATGATCCGTTTGAGAAAAGGAAAAGATTTCTTATGGGAAAGGGGGTATCAGCTACTGGGATGAAGTTCAATCCTTGGTCATGGTTTCTCTTTAAAGTGGAACTGAACTCAGAACTCCTTTCTGCTCTAAAAGATACATAACAGAATAATAACCTTTTAACAAAAAACATTTTTTTTTGTTACAGCTGATACAAAGCCTAAAATATATCTGCACAGTTTCTACTTCCTGATTCATGGAAGCAGACAGATTGTTTACAGCCTGTGCTTTCAAATGGGCTTATCTGCCATAGGCTGTCATGTGACACAGGGAAGAGATCAAATTACAACTAGTGATTAGACACAAATAAGGGGGAATTACACAGGCTAAACTCTTTAAATACATACATGGTGCATTTCTGTTAAGTTTTCCTTGCGTCCTGTGCAAGAGTTCAGTTCCACTTTAAGCTATGGGCCCTTGGCACTTCTGATGGCACCTCCTGTCAGACTATACACTGTCCGGAAGTGGGTACTCGGGGAAAAAGTGAAGCCGTAATTTAATGAAGGCTTCAATTGGGGCCTGTGGCAGTTAATAAGGGATAGATTATTTTCAGATGGGAGTGTAGGCTTTAATTTGATTGGTTTAGATCCAAGTGCTAATGCAAATGAGGTCAGATGGCAGTTAGGATGGCAGTTGGGGCCTATGGTAATTAATAGGGGAAGGGTTATTTTCATATGGGAATGTAGGCTTTAATTTGATTGGTTTAAATCTAAGTGCTAATGCAAATGAGGTTAGGATGGCAGTTGGGGAAAATCAACTGTCAAATTCAGTTGAATGGCTGAAATAGGTCAGATGTAGGGCTAGTTCAGGGTATATAAAGAGGAGAGTGCAGCCTATTTACCTGCAGTCAATCTGGAGCGGTTTGGACAAGCAGGAGCTGTAATACAAGAGCTTGTATTTGCTTGTCCTGCTGCAATGCTGTTGCAATCCTCTAGATTGTAAGCCTTCGGGCAGGGCCCTCCTCCTTGTCTCCCACCTTTTCACGCACCTCCATCACCCTGCACCCATCCTATGGATCTGAGTGAACTGTTGAGTGAACTCGACTTGCCTAATCTCCATGCTCCCATCCAGTGACGCATCCATCTGAAAATGCTGCCTGTGAATAATGGCGCACAGTGTTGCCGCTAATCCGTTTGCCGCTTATCGCTATTTAACGTTAAAGCCTTATTGTTATTTAGCGTTAAAGCCTTATCGTTATTTAGCGTTAACACACAGAACCCTCTCTGTACCTATCCCTAACCCCTAAACCTCCCGGTGGTGCCTAACTCTAACCACTTCCCTGGTGGTGCCTAACCCTAAGACCCCCCCTGGTGGTTCCTAACCCTAAGACCCCCTGGTGGTGTATATTGTACTGTAACTATACCTAACCCTACTCTCACACAGAACCCTCCCTGTACCTATCCCTAACCCCTAGACCCCCTGGTGGTGCCTAAGCCTAAGACCCCCTTGGTGGTGCCTAACCCTAAGACCCCCCTGGTTGTGCCTAACACTAAGACCCCCCTGGTGGTTCCTAACCCTAAGACCCCCGGTTGGTGCCTAACCCTAAGACCCCCCCCTGGTGGTGCCTAACTCTAAGACCCCCTGTTGGTGCCTAACCCTAAGACCCCCCTGGTGGTGCCTAACACTAAGACCCCCCTGGTGGTTCCTAACCCTAAGACCCCCGGTTGGTGCCTAACCCTAAGACCCCCCCCTGGTGGTGCCTAACACTAAGACCCCCCCTGGTGGTTCCTAACCCTAAGAACTCCCTGGTGGTGCCTAACCCTAACCTTGACAGTGTTACATTAAATCCATTCACCGTTTTGCAGTTAAATAACATCTGCAGTTTGGCTTATGTAGGGCGCTATTAATAAATAACGTTAGTGTGTGCCACTATTGATAAATAACGTTAGTGTGTGCCACTATTGATAAATAACGTTAGTGTGTGCCGTTTTTCTTCTTTTTTCCCTGTGCGCCATTATTATGCAGTACTAACGATAAATAGCGATAAGCGTATATTTTTAATGCGGCGCCATTTTTATGCATAGGCGCTGTGCGCCATTATTCACTGAGCCCCCAGTGACTGACTAAGCATTACCTTGTACTCATAGGGCTTGATTCACAAAGCGGTGCTAACCTACTTAGCACGTCTAAAGTCTTTAGATGTGCTAACCAGGGTGCTAAGTAGGTTAGCAGCGGATTTCTCAATCAGATCACGTGCAAAGTTTTGCGAGCAAAGTTTTGCGCGTGCAAAGTCCTATGCGCGCGCTAAGTCCCATAGGCTTTAATGGGCACTTCGCGCGGAGCGCCCTGCGCTCTGTGCAGTGCGCGCGTAAAGTTTTACTCGCATAAAGTTTTGCAAGCATAAAGTTTTGCGTGCGAAAAGCTTGTTTAGACGTGCTAAGGGGGTTTTCACAGGCGTGCTAACAGTTAGCACCGCTTTGTGAATCAAGCCCATAGTGTGCTGCGTAATCTGGTTTGCATGTATACCTGTGTTGTCTTATTGTTGTATGTCACCCCTAAATATTGTCTGCAACCTTAACTAATGTACAGCACTGCGTAATATGTTGGTGCTTTATAAATAAAATAAATAAATAAATAGATTTGATAAGAAGACTCGCTGCAAGAGCCGAAGTAGCTGAGGACCTGGCGGTGTTCAAGTGCCTGATTTATGTGATGGAGGAAGAGGAAAGATCGGGTGGAAGAGGCGGTATTGATCGTGTAGGGGTCGGTAGAGAGGAAGAAGGAGGAAGATCGGAGGAGTGTACAGCAAAGCGGCAGCACAAGGCTCGGCAAGCTTACTTACCAAGTGAAGAGGGTAGCCAATCGGAAGATGGCACAGAATGGTTCCAGGACTGGCTCCACCCAGCAGTCAGCTGGGTGTAGCAGCATCAGGAGTTATGTTCCCTCTAGTCACGCCTGTCTGGCAGTGACATCAGTGAGGGGAGGAGGCGCGACTGAGCTAGTTGAGAGCCTTCAGGAGGCCAAAGCGATGGATGATTGGAGTTGCCACGCCAGTGCTGAAGTGAACAATAGCAGCGGGGATCATTATTTATCCTACCCAGAGGGTGAGTCATTGAGTGAGGATATTTCTGATGATATGGCTTCTGTGGAATATGCTTCATTTGATAGTGCGTTGGACATTCTCAGGCCATTGGGCAGGTATGCTTTATTGGCTAAGGTGGACATAAAATCTGCCTTCCGTCTTTTGCCTATTCATCTGTCTGCATTCAATTCTTTGGGTTTTCATTTCAAAGGGTTTTTTTTCTTTGTTAGGTGCCTGCCCATGGGCGGTTCTTTGCACTGCCACAATTTTTTATTTTTTGGAATGGGTAACAGTATTTACTTCTGGTCATAATTCTCTTATTCACTATTTAGCTGACTTTTTAATTATGGGTTTTGCATTTTCACAGGTATGTCACAAATTATTAACAACTTTTCATATAATTTGTGATCACTTTGGGATTTCTTTAGCTTCAGAGAAGACGGTTTACACCTTGCACTTGCCTTGAATTTTTAGGTATATCTATCGATATCGATAAAATGGAGATTCGTTTACCAGATGAAAAATTTTACAAATTGAGGTTGTTGATATTTTCTTTCCTTAGACGCACAAAAGTTGTTTTAATAGAAAAGCAGTCCTAACTAGGTGTTCTAGTATTCGCCACTAGGGTAACGCCAATGGGTCACATATTTTCTAGGAGATTAGCTTTATCCATGAAGGGTCTAAAATCTCTATTTTCCCATATTAGGATTAGAGATGGCCTGAACAGTTCGTGCGAACAACGTGGATTTGTGTTTGCGTCAAATGCGAACCTTTAGCTAATTCGGCACGCCCCCTATACTACATCATTGGGCTAAACTTTGACCCTCTACATCACAGTCAGCAGACACATGGCAACCAATCAGGCTGCACTCCCTCCTGGAGCCCCCCCCCCCCCCCCCCCATTATAAAAGACAGCAGCGTTGACCTTTTTCTTACTCTGCCTGCTGCTGCTATTAGTGAGAGAAGGGAGAGAGATTGCATCAGAGATAGGGAAAGCTTAGTTAGGCTCTCGTTAGCTTGCTCCTTGCTGATATTTGTTGCTGAAAAGCACCACCAAAACAGCTCTTTTGAGAGCTAATGTTCTTATGATGTGTTTTTTTTGTTTTTTTTTGTGGCCCACTGACACTGCATATACAGCCCTGTCTGTTGCAGCTGGCCCTTGCTAATTGCTGTACTGTGCCAGGCCCAGCACAATCAGCACACCTTTTCACTGCACCTGTGTGACTGCACATTGTATCTTACCACCAGCAGTCACTGCATACCTTTTCACTGCACCTTTGTGACTGCAGTACTGCACATTGTATTATACCAGCAGTCACTACATACCTTTTCACTGCACCTGTGTGACTGTACATTGTATCATACCACCAGCAGTCACTGCATACCTTTTTACTGCTCCTGTCTGTGGTACCCACCAACACCAGGGTCCACACTAAACTATATCTTCTGCTGCCACCAGCTATTACACCACTCCAATAGCTGCATTGACCTACTCATCCTGCTGCTGCTCCTGTCTGTGGTACCCACCAACACCAGGGTCCACACTAAACTATATCTTCTGTGGCCACCAGCTATTACGCCACTCCAATAGCTGCATCGACCTACTCCTCCTGCTGCTGCTCCTGTCTGTGGTACCCACCAACACCAGGGTCCACACTAAACTATATCTTCTGCTGCCACCAGCTATTACGCCACTCCAATAGCTGCATCGACCTACTCCTCCTGCTGCTGCTCCTGTCTGTGGTACCCACCAACACCAGGGTCCACACTAAACTATATCTTCTGCTGCCACCAGCTATTACGCCACTCCAATAGCTGCATCGACCTACTCATCCTGCTGCTGCTCCTGTCTGTGGTACCCACCAACACCAGGGTCCACACTAAACTATATCTTCTGCTGCCACCAGCTATTACGCCACTCCAATAGCTGCATCGACCTACTCCTCCTGCTGCTGCTCCTGTCTGTGTACCCACCAACACCAAGGTCCACACAAAACTATTTATTCTGCTGCCACCAGCTATTACACCACTCCAATAGCTGCATCGACCTACTCATCCTGCTGCTGCTCCTGTCTGTGGTACCCACCAACGCCAGGGTCCACACAAAACTATTTCTTCTGCTGCCACCAGCTATTACGCCACTACAATAGCCTGCCACCAGCTATCACGCCACTACCATAGCTTTAATTTTTTGGAGATGTCTGAGCTGAAAACTTTGATGTCCCACTTGTGCGGTTGGACTTTGGACACAATGGGCTTGATTCACAAAGCGGTGCTAACTGTTAGCACGCCTGTGAAAACACCCTTAGCACGTCTAAACAAGCTTTTCGCGCGCAAAACTTTATGCGCGTAAAACTTTACGCGCATACTGCACAGAGCGCAGGGCGCACCGCGCGAAGTGCCCATTAAAGCCTATAGGACTTAGCGCGCGTAAAACTTTACGCGCGCAAAGTTAGCGCGCGATCTGATTGAGAAATCCGGTGCTAACCTACTTAGCACCCTGGTTAGCGCGTCTAAAGACTTTAGATGTGCTAAGTATGTTAGCACCGCTTTGTGAATCAAGCCCGATGTGGGCTGCATGACCGTCGACCGCTGTCTGGAACCTAGTCCTCCTGACTCCTGGAGTTAATTTACAGCCTTTTTTTTTTTATGTCCACCAAATAATAAATTAGTGTTTCCTTTTAAAAAAACATGATGCTACACGCATCATTTACCCTAAAAAAAACGTGTTGGAAGCAATTTAAAGGCCACTTCCAGTTTTCTATGCGGATATCCGAATAGGTTGGATATCCACGCATAATACGTTTGGATATCTGCATGAAAGTGGATATCAGAACGTTCGGATTTGGATATCCGATCCGGATCCGGATGTCTGGGTATCCAGATCCGGATCAATTCGGATTTTAATAAGGGGTATCCGAGCACCCCTGCTCAGTCCAATACTGATTGGACAGTGTGTTCATTTACATAGCAGCAACACAGGAATTTGTGGATTACTACTCTATGTGGATCTATTTCAGCCAATACATTGTGTCACAAAGATTATTACTACGGAGATAGTTTTTATATTGTGCATATCATATTGATATTTGTCATATAGCTGCTCAACTGTGGACAATTATTTTAGATTTTTTTGATTCTTTTACTGAGATCCCTTTTTTAAACATTTTTTGGAGACTACCTCACTGCAGTGAGTCTGAGTGAGTGCTGTATGTCTTTGCATGAATGTGATTTAAAGGGGAAGGTGCTTTGCTTAAAGGAATATTATCAATTCACATATTTTTTTCAATTGACACAGGAATTGTTTGGGAAGTGCTGCTAAGTGCTGGTGTATACGTTTTAGTAGCAACTTCTTTGTTTACTGTTATTAATATACATTCAAAGTTTACTGACGCCAAAACTGACGGCTGACTGGGCCATGGGGAGAGGGGAAATTCCACTCACACTTGATCAGTTAACTCTATGTGTAGCTCTGTGTGTGACAGAGAGAGACAGGACACAGAAGCTGCAGCTGTTGGGAGCTCTGTTTCTGACTGAAGTGTCTGAAGAGAGCAGTGGAAATGTAACTAATTGTCACAGCTTTTTCATATTGTTTTTGCTTTCAGAGTTTGATATGTTTGATATTTGCTTTCTGTAGTCTGATATGCAACTCTGGCTGTGCATTGAAGCAGACACCCCTTCTGCAATTGATTTGTCCCAATATAGCTAGATCCTAAATTAAATTAAATTACAGCTTTTGCCTCTGATATTTAACATGAAAAGTAGGAAAATGTTTACACAGCTACTTAGACATCATTTGTACACTAGAAAATTGAATACCTACCTACAGTAATTTTCTTTTCCTGATATTTCCATGGCAGCATACAGATGGGCAGTTCTCCGCCTACAACTGCCAGATAGGACCTTTCTGAGTATAAAATGAGCTCCACCCATTACCCCATATTCCTTGTATTTTTAGGACGAACCGCCTGCCTAGGGTGGGGCTGTATGCTGCCATGGAGATATCAGGAAAAGAAAATTACTGTAGGTAGGTATTCAATTTTCTAGTTTCCCTGATATCTCCATGGCAGCATACAGATGGGCAATTAACTAGAAAGAAAGAAACATTTTGGGCGGGAAGCAGGTGCACACAACAAAGAATTTATTAACTTATTATACAGTAGAGCCGGAGGCTAAATTAATAATATTTTTGCCAAAAGCACTTGAAGACAGTACAGTTGGATCAATTTTGTAAAATTTAATAAAGGTGTGGCTAGAAGCCCAGTTTGCAGCTTTACATATGGTTTCCAAGGAAACCTTTGCTAGAGAAGCCCACGAGGAAGACATTCCTCTTGTGGAATGAGCTGAGACAGTGGCGGACATACGGTCGTGCAGGCCGTGCCGCCGCATGAGGGCCCCTGAAGTTCTGCTGCTTCAGGGGCCCATTAAGTATTGCAGGTTTTTTTTTTTTTTTTTTTATTTTATTTTTTTTTAACCTGGGGGGCCCAACTCCTGTCCTCCCCCCTCACCTCGCCCCCCCCCCCTCATGCGGCGGGAGAGCGGAAAATACAAGAAGTCTCCGGCCGGGGCGGCAGCTGCCGCTTGGTCTCCAGCTTTGGAGACATATCGGAAACTAAGCAGCAGCTGCCTCTAGCGTCTGCTGCAGCCCCGGCCGGAAACTTCCTGTATTTTCTGCTCTCCCGCCGGCTGCAGCGCATACCGGGAGGGGGGCCCCGAGGTGAGTGAGGGAGGATAGGAGTCGGGCCCCCCACCCGGATAGCTACCCACCCGGCTACCTTACCCACCCACCCGGCTACCTACCCCGCTACCTAACCATCCACCCGGCTACCTACCCGGCTACCTAACCAGGCTACCTACCCACCCACCCGGCTACCTAGCTACCCACCCGGCTACCTAACCACCCTGCCGGCTACCTACCTGGCTACCTACCCACCCGGCTACCTAGCTACCCACCCGGCTACCTGACCACCCTGCCGGCTATCTACCTGGCTACCTACCCACCCGGCTACCTAGCTACCCACCCGGCTACCTACCCACCCGGCTACCTAGCTACCCACCCGGCTACCTAACCACCCTGCCGGCTATCTACCCACCCGGCTACCTAGCTACCCACCCGGCTACCTAACCACCCTGCCGGCCATCTACCTGGCTACCTACCCACCCGGCTACCTAGCTACCCACCCGGCTACCTAACCACCCTGCTGGCTATCTACCTGGCTACCTACCCACCCGGCTACCTACCCACCCTGCTGGCTACCTACCCACCCGGCTACCTACCCACCCACCCGGCTACCTACCCACCCACCCGGCTACCTACCCACCCGGATACCTACCTACCCACCCGGCTACCTACCCACCCACCCGGCTACCTACCCACCCGGCTACCTAACCACCCACCCGGCTACCTACACACCCACCCGGCTACCTACCTACCCACCAGGCTACCTACCTACCTACCCACCCGGCTACCTACCAACCCACCAGGCTACCTACCCACCCACCCAGCTACCTAACCACCCACCTACCCACCCACCAGGCTACCTACCCACCCGCCTACCCAGCCACCCACCAGGCTACCCACCCGGCTACCCAGCCACCCACCAGGCTACTTACCCACCCGGCTAAGGGCTACCTACCTACCCACCCGGCTGCCTACCTACCCACCAGGCTACCTATCCACCCAACCACCCATGGGAGCTGCGCGCCGGATGGAGGCTGGGACAGGAGGTCTGCTGCTGCAGGTGAGTAAATGTTTTTTTTTTATTATTTATTTTAGCAGGTGTATGTTCTGGGCAGGTCTGCCACATGATTGCGTGTATGTTCTGGGCAGGTCTGCCACATGATTGCGTGTATGTTCTGGGCAGGTCTGCCACATGATTGCATGTATGTTCTGGGCAAATTTGCTACATGATTGCATGTGTTTTCTGGGCAAATCTGCCGACATGATTGCAGGTATTTTCTGGGCATATCTGCCGACATGATTGCAGGTATTTTCTGGGCATATCTGCCGACATGATTGCAGGTATTTTCTGGGCATATCTGCCGACATGATTGCACGTATTTTCTGGGCATATCTGCTGACATGATTGCACGTATTTTCTGGGCATATCTGCCGACATGATTGCACGTATTTTCTGGGCATATCTGCCGACATGATTGCAGGTATTTTCTGGGCATATCTGCCGACATGATTGCAGGTATTTTCTGGGCATATCTGCCGACATGATTGCACGTATTTTCTGGGCATATCTGCTGACATGATTGCACGTATTTTCTGGGCATATCTGCCGACATGATTGCACGTATTTTCTGGGCATATCTGCCGACATGATTGCACGTATTTTCTGGGCATATCTGCCGACATGATTGCACGTATTTTCTGGGCATATCTGCCGACATGATTGCACGTATTTTCTGGGCATATCTGCCGACATGATTGCACGTATTTTCTGGGCATATCTGCCGACATGATTGCACGTATTTTCTGGGCATATCTGCCGACATGATTGCACGTATTTTCTGGGCATATCTGCCGACATGATTGCACGTATTTTCTGGGCATATCTGCCGACATGATTGCACGTATTTTCTGGGCATATCTGCCGACATCATTGCACGTATTTTCTGGGCATATCTGCCGACATCATTGCACGTATTTTCTGGGCAAATCTGCCGACATGATTGAATGTATTTTCTGGGCAAATCTGCTCACATTATGTGTATTTTCTTGAGAAAACCTGCACAATTATGTGAATTTTCTGGGGAAAGGGTCACCAAAACTTGGGCCCACTGTCTTTGCGTTGCACTTTTCATGGGAACCTGAGGTGAGAATAATATTGAGGCTGCCATATTTCTCTCCTTTTAAGCAATACCAGTTGCCTGGTTGCCGTTCTGGTCCTCTGCCTCTTATTCTTTCAACCATAGACCCTGAACAAGCATGCAGCAGGTCAGGGGTTTCTGACAATATTGTCAGAACTGAGAAGATTAAGCTGCATGCTTGTTGCTGGTGTAATTCAGTTTATTACTGCAGCCAAATAGATCAGCAGGGCCGCCAGGCAACTAGTATTGTTTAAAAGGAAATAAATATGGCAGCCTCCATATCACTCTCACCCCGGGATCACTTTAAATTACAGTTAGCTCCGCCCTTATCCGGTCTTGCCACGCCCATTTTTTGCCGCGGCGCTACGCGCCGCAGGTTCTATCCACGCCCATTTTTTGCCGCGGCGCGCAGGTTATAGCTGCACCCATTTTTGTGCGCGGCGCGCTTCGCGCGCCGCAGGTCAGGGGGCCCCACAATTGATATTTTGCACAGGGGCCCACTGCTGCCTGTGTCCGCCACTGAGCTGAGATTTGACTTGGTGGAGATAATCCCTTAAACTTGTACGCTTCCTGGATAGTCTTAACAATCCATGAAGAAATTACTCTGGAAGAGGCAGACTTTCCTTTATTTCTCCCTGATGGAATGACTAAAAGTCTATCTGACATTCTAAAAGACTCTGTAGCTGAAATATAAGCCTTCAGTAAAGAAACAGGATCCAGTGGATGTGGTGAATCTGGATTCTCTATATTTTTGAAGGTTGGCAAAGTCCATTCTTGATTAAAATGGAAAGAGGATGACACCTTTGGAATAAATGAATCCACTGGGTTTAGCACTACTCGATCTTCATAGAAAGATATGAATGGATTTTTGTGGCTTAGGGCTTGGAGTTCGGAGACCCTTCTTCCAGATGTAATAGCGATCAAAAACGTAATTTTCAAAGTTAAGTTTGAAATAGAACAATCTTCCAATGGCATAAAGGGAGAAGATGAAAGATAGTCCAAGATTGTAGGCAGATCCCACTGCGGGAATCTGGGTTTGATTGGAGGACGGAGCCTTAAAGCTGCTCTGAAGAACTGCTTTATTAATGGATTTAGAGCCCATGAAGCTCCTTGAACCGCTGATATGGCAGATATCTGTGACTTTAAAGTATTGTAAGCAAGTCCCATATCTAATCCTCGTTGCAAGAAAGTAAGTACACTGCCTACCGAGGGCTTGAGAGGATCAAAACCAGAGGAAACTGCAAAAGAGGAAAATTTTTCCCACGTTCTGTTATATATTGCTGAAGTCGTAGGCTTTCTAGCGGACAATAATGTGGAAACTACTTCTTTAGGACAACCTTGACTTAGTAGCCTTTCCCCCTCAATCTCCAAGCAGTTAGTTTTAGTCTCTTTATGTTTGGATGAGCATAATGACCTTGAACTAGTAGGTCTGGTACTTGTGGTAAATGGAAAGGTTGGTCTGTTGACATTGACAGTAGGAGAGTGAACCAAGGCCTCTTCGGCCAAAAAGGAATTATTGCTATCACTTCCACATTCGAAACTGCTAATTTCTGCAGGAATTTGAAGATCAATGGGATTGGTGGAAATGCGTATCCTCTCCTGAATGTCCATCTCTGGGCTAGCGCATCCACAGCTAACGCTGTCTGAGCAGGAAACCTCGAATAGAAAATCGGAAGCTGAGTGTTGTATTGGGATGCAAAAAGATCTATTTGAGGTGGGCCCCATTTCTTTATTATTGTTTTGAATATTTCTGTGTTGAGGGACCATTCGTGGCGATCTAGCGTTTTCCTCGACAACTCGTCCGCTAACAGATTGTCTGAGCCTGGTATATATACTGCTGTAAGATCTTTTAGATGGGATTGCGCAAGAACCATAATCGGGGTCACTTCTCTGAGTAACGCTTTGCTGTGAGTCCCCCCTTGTTTCCTTATGTAGGATACTGCTGGCCTGTTGTCTAGCTGGAGCATTACTGAACAGCCCCTCACTCTTGGCAGAAAAGAATGTAATGCATGGAGGGCAGCTTTTACTTCTAGAATATTTGACACTGTATTCTCTGTAGGAAAAATCCATTCTCCTTGTACTGCTAAGTCTTCGCATACTGCACCCCAACCTTTGGCACTCGCATCTGACGTTATCAGAGTCCATTCTGGAGGAATTAACGAACAGCAATTTCTCAGATTGTTCGGATTTTTCCACCAACTTAATGTTTTCCACACTGTTAAGGGGATCCATATTGGTTGCCAGAGATTTAAGTTTTGCCATTGGGATAGGAAGTTTATCTGGAACGGTCTTAGATTCCAGTGTGCCCAGCGGACAAGTGGGATTGTTGAAGACATCTGACCCAAAATTTTCATGCATTGTCTGGCAGGAAGAGTCTCGTTTGGACGTATTTGAGTTAGATCTGAAATCATGCGATATAGTTTGTCTTCTGGAAGTGCAAGCGTTCCTGGAACCGTAGAAAATACTGCTCCTAAAAACACCATTTTTTGCGTGGGAAGTAACTGGCTTTTTTTGATGTTTATTATCCAGCCAAAGTCTGTCAATGTTTGAATTGTCAAATCTCTGTGTTCTTTTAGGCGATTTTCTGACTCGGCTAATATTAGGATATCGTCCAAGTAATGCAGTATTCTTATTCCTTGAACTCTTAGTATTGAAACTACTGCCAGCAGAACTTTTGAAAATGTCCTGGGGGACGTGGATAGGCCGAAGGGTAGGCAGCAGAACTGGAGATGGATGTGTCCAATCAGGAAACGAAGAAACTTTTGATATGAGGGATGAATTGGGACGTGAAAGTAAGCATCTTTTAAATCGATTGAACACATCCAATCTCCAGTTCTGACTGCTCTCGCCACTGTTTGGAGAGATTCCATTTTGAATTTTGGTAATCTGATAAATTTGTTCAGTGCTTTCAGGTCTATGACCGGCCTCCAGTCGCCTGTCTTTTTCTGAATCATAAAAATGGGAGAGTAGAAGCCTTCGAGCCTTTGGGATAAAGGAACTGGAACTGCTGCTCCCTGCTCTAGCAAAGTCTCTATGTACTGAAAGAGAATCTGTCGTTTTTGTGGGCTTTTTGGAATAGAGGTTCTGAGGACGTGAGGCAACTGAGGAGGACTTTTGAAAGACCATTTGTGACCTTTGTTTATTATATCCAGAATCCAGGGGTCTGAAATACTTTCCGCCCAGACCGGTGCGTAGCGGGACAGTCTTGCCCCTACTAAATCTGTCTGGACGGGCCTGATATCAAAAAGATTTAGTGGCGCTTTCTGAGGGAGTACCAACTTTCGGTTTAGCAGACCTAAAGAAAGAAGGTTGAGATCTTTTCCAGTTTTTGTTAAAGTTTTTACCAGGTCGATATGACCGAGCATCTTTGAATCTCTGATAAGTTTGTCTATTTTGCTGAGGGAAGTGCTGTCTCTGGAATTTCCGATCTTGCGGCAGCAGACCAGATTTCCCACCGGTTACTCTTGTTATTGCTGAGTCTAATGTGGGCCCAAATAAATGTTTACCATCGTAAGGGATTCTTGTCCAGGTGGTTTTGGACGAAGGATCTGCTGCCCAGGCCCTTAACCATAAGGCTCTTCTAGCCATGACTGAAAATATCATAGACCTGCTTGACGACTTTACTACATCTAAAGCAACTTCACCAGCAAATTCAGCAGCTAATTTTAATTGATCAATAGAGGTACATATAGATTCCTTATTGGCATCTCTCATAATGGCATTTTCAATTTCCAAGACCCAGGTTTTAACAGCTTTAGAAACTGAGGCCAGAGCCACAGCTGGCCTAGCTGCGTCTCCGGAAGATAGATATGACCTTTTCAAGTCCACATCAATTTGGCGATCTAATACATCACGGAAAGAGGTAGAATCATCTAAAGGCAAAGTAGTGTTCCTTGCCAGGCGCATAATGGAAGCATCCACTACAGGAGTAGAGTCTAAAAGTACACCATCTTTTTCTGACAACGGGTACAATTTACGTAACCGGTTTTTAGTAGAAGATTTTTTAACAGTTTTGTTCCATTCCTCAGTTATAATTTCCTTTATTTCCTCCATAAAGGGAAATGCGGAACGGTCTTTGCTTAACTGCTTAAAGTATCTTTTCTTTTTAGGTTTGTCGGAATCATCCACATCCTCCCACTCAATTGCGTCCTTGACTTGTGATATAAAAGAAGGGATTAACGAAAAATCGAATGAATAATCCAAATCAGATTCTTCAGAGCTTAAATCATCTGAAATCGGATTAGGAGGATTCTGTGTAGAGATACTAGTCGGGACTGCCTGCTGAGTACCCATCTCTGCCATAGTATCTTTTACAACTTGCTTAATTACAGAAGTGAAATCCTGACTTTCCCCAGAGATGTCATAGTAGCAATTTCTGCAAACCATCTTATCAGGTAATTTTATATCCCCACATAGCCAGCATTGATCCTCTGAAGGTCTATTTGTTTTTGAGGAACATTTCTTTGGCGGACTAGGCGATCTTAGTTCTGGAGAACTAGATGGCAATCTCCTGGAGTAAACTTTCTTTGGATTTTCACTGCTTGACGAAGACCGATGTTTTGATCGACTTTGTCCGGCTGATTGACTTGAACTTTGTTGGGAATAGCCTTTAACATATTCCTTTGGAAGAGTATGTTTATGGCTGAAAAAAACAAACCAATAAGATCAAGTCAATATATGACCCTTAGATCTAAAAATATTACCTCATTTTTACTTACACCCCTTACCTAGAAGTCTTTTTGCGTTCTCTTTGAGATGATTTTCCCATAGCAGAAGATAAAAGCTGCGGAAAAAATGCAGCTGTCAGCAACCTTCAATCACTCTGTGCAGTATAAGTATCAAGCTAGTACAAAGTTTACCACATAAGATATAAAAGATATAAAAGATACCTTTGCAGACACACAATCTACTTGGCTGACCCCTCAGGACGTGTAGCAGTTGTCAAAGAGCTGCAGGACGGCATGCCAGTGGAGAATAGCCACTCCTACCACTTCCTGAGCTGCCTCTTATGTCTTCCTACACTTACCCACAACAAAGATGGCCACTGCTATGCAGATAAGGGCAGAACAGCCAGCGGGCTACAAGAAAATGGCCACCGTTGTGGACAGATTTGCATAGTAATGTTTATGCAAGTACTCACCAGCCTCAGACGAGCAGGAACTAACAGGAACTGCAACAAACTATCCAGGCAGCCGGAGCTTTGATAGAGAGTACAAAATATAGGTAAAAGGCTGCGCATCCCTTACCCAATACTATACAATTGAATGGTTAATCGCTGTGGCGCACACCGCCCCCCCTGGACTAAAATGTACGCCCGCATCCAAACAATGCAATACTGGTCTATGGAGAAATTTTAGCTTCCATCATAGTTTTGCATGCAAAAATATAGATATACTGGACATCTGCACCAACGTTGAGGTAAATCTCCAGAGCAGATGTCCTAACACTAAACTGACCTAAGTTAAAAGCACATGTCTTTACCCTGGCAGCAGCTTCGCTAAAATGTGTAACTTACATTCAATACAGACAGCAGAAAACAAAGCAAGCGCTCACCAATATGGGCCGCATCTGAATGACTCACCACCTCATATGCACCGCTTAAATAGCTCAAATACACACTCAGCAATCAGACAGATGCAAAACATATGCAAAACTAAACTAAATACTTACCATGCAAAACAGGATAGCACAATGGGTGCTGCTAGCCTGGTAGTTACAGAACTGTGGATACAAAATATAGGTAAAAGGCTGCGCATCCCTGACCCAATACTATACAATTAAATGGTTAATCGCTGTGGCGCACACCGCCCCCCTGGACTAAAATGTACGCCCGCATCCAAACAATGCAATACTGGTCTATGGAGAAATTTTAGCTTCCATCATAGTTTTGCATGCAAAAATATAGATATACTGGACATCTGCACCAACGTTGAGGTAAATCTCCAGAGCAGATGTCCTAACACTAAACTGACCTAAGTTAAAAGCACATGTCTTTACCCTGGCAGCAGCTTCGCTAAAATGTGTAACTTACATTCAATACAGACAGCAGAAAACAAAGCAAGCGCTCACCAATATGGGCCGCATCTGAATGACTCACCACCTCATATGCACCGCTTAAATAGCTCAAATACACACTCAGCAATCAGACAGATGCAAAACATATGCAAAACTAAACTAAATACTTACCATGCAAAACAGGATAGCACAATGGGTGCTGCTAGCCTGGTAGTTACAGAACTGTGGATACAAAATATAGGTAAAAGGCTGCGCATCCCTGACCCAATACTATACAATTGAATGGTTAATCGCTGTGGCGCACACCGCCCCCCCCTGGACTAAAATGTACGCCCGCATCCAAACAATGCAATACTGGTCTATGGAGAAATTTTAGCTTCCATCATAGTTTTGCATGCAAAAATATAGATATACTGGACATCTGCACCAACGTTGAGGTAAATCTCCAGAGCAGATGTCCTAACACTAAACTGACCTAAGTTAAAAGCACATGTCTTTACCCTGGCAGCAGCTTCGCTAAAATGTGTAACTTACATTCAATACAGACAGCAGAAAACAAAGCAAGCGCTCACCAATATGGGCCGCATCTGAATGACTCACCACCTCATATGCACCGCTTAAATAGCTCAAATACACACTCAGCAATCAGACAGATGCAAAACATATGCAAAACTAAACTAAATACTTACCATGCAAAACAGGATAGCACAATGGGTGCTGCTAGCCTGGTAGTTACAGAACTGTGGATACAAAATATAGGTAAAAGGCTGCGCATCCCTGACCCAATACTATACAATTGAATGGTTAATCGCTGTGGCGCACACCGCCCCCCCTGGACTAAAATGTACGCCCGCATCCAAACAATGCAATACTGGTCTATGGAGAAATTTTAGCTTCCATCATAGTTTTGCATGCAAAAATATAGATATACTGGACATCTGCACCAACGTTGAGGTAAATCTCCAGAGCAGATGTCCTAACACTAAACTGACCTAAGTTAAAAGCACATGTCTTTACCCTGGCAGCAGCTTCGCTAAAATGTGTAACTTACATTCAATACAGACAGCAGAAAACAAAGCAAGCGCTCACCAATATGGGCCGCATCTGAATGACTCACCACCTCATATGCACCGCTTAAATAGCTCAAATACACACTCAGCAATCAGACAGATGCAAAACATATGCAAAACTAAACTAAATACTTACCATGCAAAACAGGATAGCACAATGGGTGCTGCTAGCCTGGTAGTTACAGAACTGTGGATACAAAATATAGGTAAAAGGCTGCGCATCCCTGACCCAATACTATACAATTGAATGGTTAATCGCTGTGGCGCACACCGCCCCCCCTGGACTAAAATGTACGCCCGCATCCAAACAATGCAATACTGGTCTATGGAGAAATTTTAGCTTCCATCATAGTTTTGCATGCAAAAATATAGATATACTGGACATCTGCACCAACGTTGAGGTAAATCTCCAGAGCAGATGTCCTAACACTAAACTGACCTAAGTTAAAAGCACATGTCTTTACCCTGGCAGCAGCTTCGCTAAAATGTGTAACTTACATTCAATACAGACAGCAGAAAACAAAGCAAGCGCTCACCAATATGGGCCGCATCTGAATAACTCACCACCTCATATGCACCGCTTAAATAGCTCAAATACACACTCAGCAATCAGACAGATGCAAAACATATGCAAAACTAAACTAAATACTTACCATGCAAAACAGGATAGCACAATGGGTGCTGCTAGCCTGGTAGTTACAGAACTGTGGATACAAAATATAGGTAAAAGGCTGCGCATCCCTGACCCAATACTATACAATTGAATGGTTAATCGCTGTGGCGCACACCGCCCCCCCTGGACTAAAATGTACGCCCGCATCCAAACAATGCAATACTGGTCTATGGAGAAATTTTAGCTTCCATCATAGTTTTGCATGCAAAACTATGATGGAAGCTAAAATTTCTCCATAGACCAGTATTTCATTGTTTGGATGCGGGCGTACATTTTAGTCCAGGGGGGGCGGTGTGCGCCACAGCGATTAACCATTCAATTGTATAGTATTGGGTCAGGGATGCGCAGCCTTTTACCTATATTTTGTATCCACAGTTCTGTAACTACCAGGCTAGCAGCACCCATTGTGCTATCCTGTTTTGCATGGTAAGTATTTAGTTTAGTTTTGCATATGTTTTGCATCTGTCTGATTGCTGAGTGTGTATTTGAGCTATTTAAGCGGTGCATATGAGGTGGTGAGTCATTCAGATGCGGCCCATATTGGTGAGCGCTTGCTTTGTTTTCTGCTGTCTGTATTGAATGTAAGTTACACATTTTAGCGAAGCTGCTGCCAGGGTAAAGACATGTGCTTTTAACTTAGGTCAGTTTAGTGTTAGGACATCTGCTCTGGAGATTTACCTCAACGTTGGTGCAGATGTCCAGTATATCTATATTTTTGCATGCAAAACTATGATGGAAGCTAAAATTTCTCCATAGACCAGTATTGCATTGTTTGGATGCGGGCGTACATTTTAGTCCAGGGGGGGCGGTGTGCGCCACAGCGATTAACCATTCAATTGTATAGTATTGGGTCAGGGATGCGCAGCCTTTTACCTATATTTTGTATCCACAGTTCTGTAACTACCAGGCTAGCAGCACCCATTGTGCTATCCTGTTTTGCATGGTAAGTATTTAGTTTAGTTTTGCATATGTTTTGCATCTGTCTGATTGCTGAGTGTGTATTTGAGCTATTTAAGCGGTGCATATGAGGTGGTGAGTCATTCAGATGCGGCCCATATTGGTGAGCGCTTGCTTTGTTTTCTGCTGTCTGTATTGAATGTAAGTTACACATTTTAGCGAAGCTGCTGCCAGGGTAAAGACATGTGCTTTTAACTTAGGTCAGTTTAGTGTTAGGACATCTGCTCTGGAGATTTACCTCAACGTTGGTGCAGATGTCCAGTATATCTATATTTTTGCATGCAAAACTATGATGGAAGCTAAAATTTCTCCATAGACCAGTATTGCATTGTTTGGATGCGGGCGTACATTTTAGTCCAGGGGGGCGGTGTGCGCCACAGCGATTAACCATTTAATTGTATAGTATTGGGTCAGGGATGCGCAGCCTTTTACCTATATTTTGTATCCACAGTTCTGTAACTACCAGGCTAGCAGCACCCATTGTGCTATCCTGTTTTGCATGGTAAGTATTTAGTTTAGTTTTGCATATGTTTTGCATCTGTCTGATTGCTGAGTGTGTATTTGAGCTATTTAAGCGGTGCATATGAGGTGGTGAGTCATTCAGATGCGGCCCATATTGGTGAGCGCTTGCTTTGTTTTCTGCCTTTGATAGAGAGTGACTGAGAACAGCAATCCAAAGGTACTTAACCACAGAGTCTTCATGTATATTACAACCTGCCTTGCAGATCTTGTGAACATGTTTGGGAAACAAGGTATACATCTCCTCAGATGTTTTATAACCAGCAAATGCCTGGAGAACGCAAAAGAGCAGGCTCCTGACCTCTTTGGAACATTTAGTTACCTGAGGTTCAGAACTGCAACCAGGGGAGGTAAAAACCTGGTTGGAAACCGCAAAAAATCGTGCGGAGGTAAGGGAAAAATTAGTCCATGCAAGAAAAACACGATCCTATCCGGCGGTGAGGACTTAAAAAGGAATATGGGGTAATGGGTGGAGCTCATTTTATACTCAGAAAGGTCCTATCTGGCAGTTGTAGGCGGAGAACTGCCCATCTGTATGCTGCCATGGAGATATCAGGGAAATTGTCATTTTAGAACACTTGGGTATATAAATAGAGTAATTATCTTTTTAGCGCTGTGGGCATTTTTATGTATTTTTTTAATAGTCTTTGAGGTATTTGAGGATAACCCAGTCCATGACAGCTGCTGATAATCCATTAGTCGTGGATTGCTCTATTACTAATCTTTTTCCTTGCATCCTCATTGAGCGGGAATCTGCAGCCAGATGGAAGGACTGATAGCCATTACTGTAGCTCAAACCTATGGCAATACAGACATGCCAGGTACTCCCGACTAGAGAAATTCTTTGCACAAGAATCTCTTGCTGTCCAGAATAAGGGCTTTGAAGCTGATATTATAAAATATCAATGTAGATCTTTAGAGAAACTATTGACAGCAGAAACAAAAAAATTGTGGGAAATTTTCACACTTGACCAGTACATCCAGAATGATAAGTGCCCAGTGGGTTTATCTCTATACAGGAACCTATCATTGGACCTGCAATATGGTAATAACCAAAGAGAATGGGACAAAATGTTTCATGGCTTCTCCATGCAGGTTCTGGGGTTCCTGTCAGAGGTACGTAAGATTCAGTAACTTGAGTCCGGGAGGACATAAGAAAGGCGTATACTGATTTAGAACAGTACCAGGAATCTGAGGTTTATAAAAGTATGGAAACTAATATTCAGATGAGGCTTACACTTCTGTAGGAGGATATTATTAAGAGGAAAACTAAGAAATTCCAGCATGATGGTTTGATGATTGAAATGGTGGGAGTTAACAATTCTACAGACAGCATTGCTGAAGAAGCAGTGATTATGGATGGGGAGGGGGCAGCTGGAGGAAACGTAGAACTGGCAGGGAAAACCACTCTTGGGTTACAACCCGTGGTGGATGTAGTTAATAACAGCAATCCGCCTGGCTTTGTAACTGAGTGTGGAACTGTCAGCTTTGGGTCCTCACAAACAGATCCGGAGGTCCAGCTGAGTCTGGCTTGCAATGCAATAGAGCTGCAGACAGTGACGGACGAGTTAAATTTGAAGGGTCCGCCTAGATCTGTAGCCTATTTGCAGAACATGGCAATGAAATCTGTCTACTAAAGCAATAGAGACTCAGAAGGTGAATGAAACAAATAGGAAAGGCACAGGGTGTGTTTTTTTTTGGCGGGGGGGGGGTGGGGGGGAAATCTGGGGACAAGAAAAAGGAGGTGAGGTCGGATATCAGTAACCCCCCAAGAAGACAACATCTAGAGGGTGCCATTCCCAAAACCAAAATTAAACTACAAAATAAGTATTCATCACTGCCAGTGAAAAAAAACCCCGAAAACAGGGGTGAGTCCAAGGACACCTAGAGCATGAAAATCCAAACCACAATTTCTAGACTATAGGGCAGCACTTATGTTGGAAAATAAGGAGGAGAGGACATTAGGAACAACAATAAAAAACCTCTTCAAAATTGTTTTAGTAGAAAGCAGTAAATATAAAGATAAAGAGGGTTCTAACCAAACCACCCTGTTGCCTTTTTTAGGGAAGGGCAAAAGAAACCGATACATGTTAGAGGGCGGAGAGGAGATAAGCACCCCAAAAAAAATCGAAAGAATAGTACCCAACAGCCCCATTTCTACTTCAGATTTTACTTCTAAGGGTATCTTTAATCTCAGTAATAGGGTTCTTACAGAACCTGAAACTTCACTGCTCAATAGGGGTTTAACCACTTGCCGACCGCACACTCATACCATGCGGCGGCAAAGTGGTAGCTGGAGGACCAGCGACGCAGATCTGCGTCGCCAGGTGCCTCCCTAATTAATCAGGAAAGGCCACTCGCGCAAGCGGCCGTTTCCTGTTAGATCACGGAGTGGGTCTCCGTGAATAGCCTGCGAGCCGCTGATCGCGGCTCGCAGACTAAATGTAAACGCAGGAGACATTTGACTCTTTTGTTTACATTGTACGGCGCTGCTGCGGCAGATCGGCATTCCCCGGCCAATCAGCGGCCGGGGATCGCCGCCATGTGACAGCGGACATCCTGTCACAGGCTGCACAGGACGGATAGCGTCCTGTGCAGCCCCGATCACCAGGGGGACAGGTAGGAGAGGGAGGGGGGGGGGGAATGTCACCGCGGAGGGGGGCTTTGAGGTGCCCCCCCCCCCCCCCCGCAACATGCCACTAGCAGGAGCGATCAGACCCCCCGTGCACATCATCCCCATAGGGGGGAAAAAAGGGGGGCGATCTGATCGCTCTGCATGCCAGCTGATCTGTGCTGGGGGCTGCAGAGCCCACCCAGCACAGATCACAAAAATCAGCGCTGGTAAAGGGTGGGTCCTCAAGTTTGCCTTGAATGGTCAACTGCTTACTGCCCTGATGTATGATCCTTGCTACGCTTTGCTGTGAAGGCTGTATCGCTTGCTGCCCAGCTACATGACTCTTGGTAAAATCTATGCCCAGACCGGTGCTGATCTTGTTGGACTATCCTTGCATTCAGTCTCTATCTGACCTTCCCGGGTTAATCTGGAGATGGATATGGCGTATTGATTATACGCAGCTCAATACACTTTGTACTCGTGCTTAGTATAGAGTTAGATGCCGGCGTGTGTCTGGCTGTGTGTCTGGTAGTTTGAGCGGTGTGGTGTGACGGGGTGGCCATCCCATGGAATTTTAAATGTATTTTTAATATCTTTGGAACAATAAACGCTAATAGTCTATTTGGTGATTGTTTTTTCTGTTTTTTCTGTTTTTTGGGGGTGTATGCCCTGCCATTTATTCCTGTCACTGCCACAATTTTGATTAGCATGGGTCCTCAAGTGGTTGAAATGTGCCCCTTATTTTATTAATTGTGCCTTAGCTAGTTCTTGATAAATATATATGCAGACTTGCTAATATATATTTATTTGTTAAAAACAAGAAACACCAAGAGCCCCAATAGTGTAATATGTACTTGTAAATGGTTACTAGATAAAGTAAATATTAATACTCACAAACCAGGGTTACCATTAGGCAACCACTGTAAAGGCAGGTGGGGAGATTTTCCTGACCCCACTCAGGAATAAGAAGTTGCTCTCTGTAGATGAGAAAAAAGGGGGTTCAACCCTCTACCCAGGGTGGACTCAATATTATGCAGGAGAACAGAGGCGCCAAAAGAATAAAAGGAAGCTAAATTAACTTAAAAGCCAAATTCTTGGTAAATAGAGGAGGTAGTGGTGGACTTACCTCCACCAAGTAGACACACAATGACTTTAGTAAAGACAGTCAATATATTTTATTTATGAACTCCAAATATGCAATGCATTTCGCAGGTTTGATCCCACTTCATCAGGCAATAACAACGGAGCAATAGCATATGTGGTCAGTAGAAGAGCCAGGCACCTCTGTGAACAGAGACAGAGGTGCCTGGCTCTTCTACTGACCACATACAGTGGTGTGAAAAACTATTTGCCCCCTTCCTGATTTCTTATTCTTTTGCATGTTTGTCACACTTAAATGTTTCCGCTCATCAAAAACCGTTAACTATTAGTCAAAGATAAGATAATTGAACACAAAATGCAGTTTTAAATGATGTTTTTTATTATTTAGTGAGAAAAAAAACTCCAAATCTACATGGCTCTGTGTGAAAAAGTAATTGCCCCCCGTGTTAAAAAATAACTTAATTGTGGTTTATCACACCTGAGTTCAATTTCTGTAGTCACCCCCAGGCCTGATCACTGCCACACCTGTTTCAATCAGGAAATCACTTAAATAGAAGCTATCTGACACAGAGAAGTAGACCAAAAGCACCTTAAAAGCTAGACATCATGCCAAGATCCAAAGAAATTCAGGAACAAATGAGAACAAAAGTACTGTGATTGAGATCTAACAGTCTGGTAAAGGTTATAAAGCCATTTCTAAAGCTTTGGGACTCCAGCGAACCACAGTGAGAGCCATTATCCACAAATGGCAAAAACATAGAACAGTGATGAATCTACCAAGAAGTGGCCGGCCGACCAAAATTACCCCAAGAGCGCAGAGAAAACTCATCCGAGAGGCCACAAAAGACCCCAGGACAACATCTAAAGAACTGCAGGCCTCACTTGCCTCAATTAAGGTCAGTGTTCACCACCCCACCATAAGAAAGAGACTGGGCAAAAACTGCCTGCATGGCAGATATCCAAGGCGCAAACCACTTTTAAGCAAAAAGAACATTAAGGCTTGTCTCAATTTTGCTAAAAAAAACATCTCACTGATTGCCAAGACTTTTGGGAAAATACCTTGTGGTCCGACGAGACAAAAGTTGAATTTTTGGAAGGTGCGTGTCCCGTTACATCTGGCGTAGAAGTAACACAGCATTCCAGCAAAAGAACATCATACCAACAGTAAAATATGGTGGTGGTAGTGTGATGGTCTGGGGTTGTTTTGCTGCTTCAGGACCTGGAAGGTTGCTGTGATAGATGGAACCATGAATTCTACTGTCTATCAAAAAAATCCTGAAGGAGCATGTCCGGCCATCTGTTCCTCAACTCAAGCTGAAGCGATCTTGGGTGCTGCAGCAGGGCAATGATCCAAAACACACCAGCAAATTCACCTCTGAATGGCTGAAGAAAAACAAAATGAAGACTTTGGAGTGGCCTAGTCAAAGTCCTGACCTGAATCCTATTGAGATGTTGTGGCATGACCTTAAAAAGGCGGTTCATGCTAGAAAACCCTCAAATTCCTCCATAGCGCTGTAAAAGACTCATTGCAAGTTATCGCAAACACTTGATTGCAGTTATTGCTGCTAAGGGTGGCCCAACCAGTTATTAGGTTCAGGGGGCAATTTCTTTTTCACACAGAGCCATGTAGGTTTTAAGTTTTTTTTTCTCACTAAATAATAAAAACCATCATTTAAAACTGCATTTTGTGTTCAATTATGTTATTATTTGACTAATAGTTAACGGTTTTTGATGAGCAGAAACATTTAAGTGTGACAAACATGCAAAAGAATAAGAAATCAGGAAGGGGGCAAATAGTTTTTCACACCACTGTATGTATGCTATTGCTCTGTTGTTATTGCCTGATGAAGCGGGATCAAACCTGCGAAACGCGTTGCATATTTGGAGTTCATAAATAAAATATATTGACTGTCTTTACTACAGTCGTTGTGTGTCTACTTGGAGGAGGTAAGTCCACCACTACCTCCTCTATTTACCAAGAATTTTGCTTTTAAGCTCATTTAGCTTCCTTTTATTCTTTTGGCGCCTATGTTCTCCTGCATAATATTTATTCGTTAGTTGAGCTGTTTGTTGTTTTTCTTATTGTGTATTGCCTAGTTCCATGCTTGATGGACGTTCGCTGCATCCGTGGTGGATCAGTGAAGTCCATTATCCAGATAGCTTGGATTCTGCCATCACCACGTTGGTGACTGGTAGTATTCCTGCTACTCTAGTTTCTGGGAACGTAACTATAGGCTATAGAAGCAGAGCAAGCTGGCTAACAACAGTCACCAGCAAGCATCTACCCGGGCAAGACTACAGGATAGAACATAACTAATAGCAACTATTAGTTATGTTCTATCCTGTAGTCTTGCCTGGGTAGATGCTTGCTGGTGACTGTTGTTAGCCAGCTTGCTCTGCTTCTGTGGACGTGACTGTGAGCTGCGGTTGCTACTAGTTATGCTCCAATCTATAGTCCTAAGCAACAAACTGGAGGGCGCTGCCCAAAACCTGTGGGGTAGATAACTGTTATTATAAACCCTTCACGGTATGTACTTCCTCCTGCCGCAAGCACCCAAGGTGGGGATTTCCCCTGTCCCCACCCAAGGAAGAGCAAATTTTAATATAGTCTGGGGTGCGCTAGATATGAATTATTACGCAAATACTGTTCTTAATATGAACATTTTATTGTAAATGTATTTTAGGACCATATAAAGCATATGCACACTCATGCATTCATGCACACACACTAAGAGCAACCTGGTTCCCCTTTAAAATTAGGTAAAAAACAACAATTGTGGATAACAATTGAAAGAATATTTTCTCTCACACAATTGTCAGAAGAAAAGAGAGAACAAGGGAATAAAATATTGAAATATATAAAATACAAAATTGTATGAATGTCTAAAATTAGACTGCTATGCCAGGCCAATACACTTCTGAACTAATAGACAGTTCCTATGCAATTGGTGGTCCCTGGATGATGATTTAATACTCCTATTATGTGCAGGATTCAACTTCTTAAGTTACAGGAAAAAGCCGATCCACATGGAGTATCTTAATAGTTCTCACCACTCCTTAAGTTGTCCGTCTTATGTGCACCAGAAAGTTCTCTGCTGGAATGGTCCAAGAGCCTCCAAAGGATCCTCCTAAGCACGGAAAGCCGCTCCGATCATTCGGCGGGCAGCGTCACTGCAGCGGTAAGCTGCTGACAGAAGGAGTTGTGCCGGATCGATTCACACATGCGACTTCCGGTCTTCCAGTACACCAACCTTAAGGGAGAGACGTCACTTCCTTGCGTTCCAACCTCCAAAGTTGCTCCGTATATCCAGTTGTTTACAATGTTGCAATATTGATGGAGGGGATGTGGAAGTAGACCAATCTGTAGTATAGCGGGGCGCCCCTGTAACGATACAGTCCGCAGCTACTTGATTGACATGTTTCAACGGCACGGCCGTCTTCCTCAGAATCTAAAAGGTTGGTGCAAACGTCGCCATCTTTTATATGGAAATGTTCCTCGCATCACCACTCCTCCCTTCAGGCCATTAAAGTGACAGTTCCTATTATAGCTTTATAGTCCACAATTCTCATAATACTGCAAATATTTAACTCATAGGTGCCTATTTCATCTGTGGTGGCTACCTAACCCTATAAAATTTACATATATAAATATGAATGCACATGGGAGAACCAGCAGCTCCATAGGGGACCAAATTGCTCACAGTCAAGATCAGCACATTAAAATAGAATAAAATAAAATAAATTAAAATGAGATGGAATGGTTATCAAAGAGCTTTATGTGTACATGTGCATATGCATAAGGAGAAAAAAGGGGATATAAACTACATCATAAAGCCAAAGAGTTCCATTTCATCATTCAATCCTTTTGGCATCAAAGTGTCTAAGTTAAAGATCCACTTACTCTCCTGCCTCGACAATTTGGCTATGTAATCTCCTCCCCTTATATCTCTATGTACCACCTCCAAACCAAAATATACCACATCCCATGTACGGCATTTATGGATATCCCTAAAATGTTTGGACAATGGATGCCCCTCCCAACCCTTCCCAATATTATTTAGGTGTTCGCCTATCCTACTAGTCAATGACCTCTTAGTGCGACCAATATACTTCTTCCCACATGGGCATATTAAACAATAAATTACTCCCTTAGTGTCGCACGTAATGAGTTCTTTAATTTTATAGTTGTCATCCCCCTCTTTCACTTGTGTGATCTTCTTATAGGCCTTGGTTTTCTTACAATTAATACACCTACCACATTTCACAAAACCACCCCCATCCATCAACCTTGAATTTTGTGTGTAATCACCAGCTGCCATAGCCAGCTTGAGGCCTATATTCCCCGCCCTCTTGTATGTAATTGAGGGGTTTGTAGGCAAGATCTCATTCAAAATTTTGTCCTGTCTAAGAGTCGCCCAATGTTTAGAGATAATGTTGCGTACCACTCCACTACGTGGTCCATATCTCAAATTGAGTCTTAATGAGAAGTCATGTTGGGGCCCCCCCTGTTTCTTAGTGAGTAAATCCCTTCTATCTATGGTGTCCACTTCTTCTTTAGCTTCTTTAATAGTATCCTCTGTGTACCCCTTCTCACCAAACCTCCTTGAAAGTGTTTCTACTTCCTTCTGGTATTCCTCATCCTCCGTACCATTCCTTTTTAGGCGAATAAATTGGCCCTTAGGGATAGTATTTAACCATGGAGGGAAATGGCAGCTGGTGGTTAAAATATAACTATTCACATCTGTAGGTTTAGTGTACGTGTGGGTTTTCAGACTACCATTCTCCACATATACAGTGATATCCAAGAAGTTTATTTCTCTATTGCTAATCTCAGACGTGAATTTTAAGTTCACAGTATTACAATTCAGTTTATCCACAAATTTTCTAAGTGAATCTTCAGAGCCCCTCCAGACGAGTAGGACGTCACCCTCAATTACATACAGGAGGTCGGGGAATATAGGCCTCAAGCTGGCTATGGCAGCTGGTGATTACACACAAAATTCAAGGTTGATGGGTGGGGGTGGTTTTGTGAAATGTGGTAGGTGTATTAATTGTAAGAAAACCAAGGCCTATAAGAAGATCACACAAGTGAAAGAGGGGGATGACAACTATAAAATTAAAGAACTCATTACGTGCGACACTAAGGGAGTAATTTATTGTTTAATATGCCCATGTGGGAAGAAGTATATTGGTCGCACTAAGAGGTCATTGACTAGTGGGATAGGCGAACACCTAAATAATATTGGGAAGGGTTGGGAGGGGCATCCATTGTCCAAACATTTTAGGGATATCCATAAATGCCGTACATGGGATGTGGTATATTTTGGTTTGGAGGTGGTACATAGAGATATAAGGGGAGGAGATTACATAGCCAAATTGTCGAGGCAGGAGAGTAAGTGGATCTTTAACTTAGACACTTTGATGCCAAAAGGATTGAATGATGAAATGGAACTCTTTGGCTTTATGATGTAGTTTATATCCCCTTTTTTCTCCTTATGCATATGCACATGTACACATAAAGCTCTTTGATAACCATTCCATCTCATTTTAATTTATTTTATTTTATTCTATTTTAATGTGCTGATCTTGACTGTGAACAATTTGGTCCCCTATGGAGCTGCTGGTTCTCCCATGTGCATTCATATTCATATATGTAAATTTTATAGGGTTAGGTAGCCACCACAGATGAAATAGGCACCTATGAGTTAAATATTTGCAGTATTATGAGAATTGTGGACTATAAAGCTATAATAGGAACTGTCACTTTAATGGCCTGAAGGGAGGAGTGGTGATGCGAGGTACATTTCCATATAAAAGATGGCGACATTTGCACCAACCTTTTAGATTCTGAGGAAGACGGCCGCGCTGTTGAAAAATGTCAATCAAGTAGCTGCGGACTGTATCGTTACAGGGGCGCCCCGCTATACTACAGATTGGTCTACTTCCACGTCCCCTCCATCAATATTGCAACATTGTAAACAACTGGATATATGAAGCAACTTTGGAGGTTGGAACGCAAGGAAGTGGCCACAGCTATCAGGTTGAGACGCACTGGGAAGTGACGTCTCTCCCTTAAAGGGGTTCTTCCGCGAATGAGGAAAAAAATAAAAAGTGGATTATTTATAAACTATTAAAAATCCTTCTCAAATAGTGTTAAAAGTTTTTTAAAAAAATGAATGGTTTCATCAAAATAACATGTGTAAGTAACCAGTGACGGATGACGGCTGGGAGGCTAATCCATTTGTGAGGGTTTTTTTTTTTTACTATAATTTCCCAAACATAACTGCTGCCTACCTAGTTGTCAGTGGTGTAGCCCATTGCTGTGAGGAATGGCTGATACAGTTGTTAGAATAACAGCTGTTCTCTCGCTGAGCTCCACGGCAGTTATTTATTGTAGTTTTACAGAGAGGACCCCTGCAGCAATGAATCGGGCAGAAGCAGGGCAGCCGATCAGTGAGAACGTCATTTGTTGACATCGTTGCCCGGCAACCAGACTACTCGTCTATGCAGAAAGATCTTTATCTCCTGAAAGCGAGTGATCTGGTTTTAGCTAATTAGCGCTGCCCGCTGTCCTGTCTTCCTGTCAGCAGTGGCCACTTGCGTGCGTTGGGTGCAGGGGATGCACCACTTTCACCAGCGGGGAGGGGGCCAGGGGGAGCTGCAACAAGCTGCTACTTCTGAAAATAAATATACTCCTAGATCAGGCTGGAGCCATACATTTTCTTCCTGCTCAGAATTACAGGTTCAGCCTCAGCGCACTGCTCAGCTGATAACACAGATGAGAGGAATGTCAGCCTGTCCAGCTCCCCCCTCCCTCGGGAAAATGAGGACGCTGGGAGAAGAGGAGAGAGGCACACAGAAACGCGTGCATGGGAGACAGCAGCTTGACAGAGTGCAGTGAGATGGAGGTGCTTCTTTTATGTGTGTGTGTGTGTGTGTGTGTGTGTGTGTGTGTGTGTGTGTGTGTGTGTGTGTGTGTGTGTGTGTACAGTGTGTGTGTACAGTGTGTGTGTGTAAATGGCTGCTTGCGTGTGTGTGTGTGTGTGTGTGTGTGTAAATGGCTGCTTGCGTGTGTGTGTGTGCGTGTGTGTACGGACCTGTGTGTAAATGGTTGCTTGTATCTGTGTACATGTGTACGGATCTGTGTGTAAATGGCAACTTGTATGTCTGTGCGCATTTGTACGGATCTGTGTGTAAATGGGTGCTGGTATGTATGTATGTGTGTGCATGTGTACAGATCTATGTGCAAATTGCTGCTTGTATGTGTATGCTTTATGTATGTGTATGCTGTATGTATGTGTATGCATGTGTATGGATCTGTGTATAAATGGCTGCTTGTATCTGTGTGCTGTGTGTGTGAAGTATCTGACTGTGCATAGTATAAATGTATGTTGTGTGTCTGTGTGTAAATATATGTGTGTCTTTGTGACATGCAAGTACATAAATGATATATATTTTATATACTTATATGGACGTTTCCCCCTTGATGGGGTCCCTCCCTTGTATCCGGTGTTGCACCCCTCATTTTCCCCATATAGCTTGGACAATAAACCCTCATCCTCCCCTTCAATAGCAAAGTGTGGTTAATTTCATCTCAGAAGTGGGCTCCCATGTGCCTGTACTGTACTGATAGTAAACTAGCTGCAGTGTGTGCTGATCTCTGCTACCCCCAGTATGTACAGTATAAGCTGTTACTCTGTGCCTGTACTGATAGTAAACTAGCTGCAGCGTGCGCTGATCTTTGCTGCCTCCAGTATGTACAGTATAAGTTGTTACTCTGTTCATGTACTGATAGTAAACTAGCTGCATTGTGCGCTGATCTCTGCTGCCTCCAGTATGTACAGTATAAGCTGTTACTCTGTGCCTGCACTGATCGTAAACCAGCTGCAGTGTG